>NW_026571036.1:10596956-11134000 GCF_026225935.1 Boleophthalmus pectinirostris | reverse complement strand
ATGGGGTATCTCTCAATCGGTCAAAGTTTACATTGACAGTGTAGTGAAATAAATAAAATATAAGAGAATTATTATGTGTATGTTTATGTCTTTAGAGCTCTAAGGTGCACTTTTCCCTACCAGCTTTTACCTGGAATACTCCAGAATATGACATTAAAGATCTATATTATTGCTGTAGGCCTATTCATTAAATTTAAGATGTTTCTAAAAATATCTAGAAAAACATATATTCTTTCTTTGATCAGGCTCAGCTGACCACAGATATGATCCTGGTGCTTGGTGGCAAAGCCTGCTGTGCTTGTCGAATTGGAGATGATTGTTTAATGCTGTAGGGTGAAACGTTTTATGCATAGAGACAACCAGAAAGCGGACCAAAAAAACAGAAAGTTACACTGTGTACCCTTAAAAACAACGTTTTTATTACACTTGTACACTAAATTAAGCAGCCAAGTGCACCAACAGAGGGCCTCGTGCACCTCCAGGTTGTCATAGCAACAGCACACATCTAAACAGTAAAGCACTTTTTTTTTTTTTTGCATTAAAGGTTGTATGGAGGATTTTTTTTTGTTTCAAATTGTCAATGATAGCATTATAGAGATGCAGTAGCCTTGTAATTATGATGACCAAAAAAAAGAGAATAAAAATTCATCAACTCTGGACGTGGTGGGGCTAAACATTTGCCAATAGATAACGACACTGGCCTCGTTATCTGTTAGCTGACAGGCTGTCAATCAATCTCCCTACGTTTCTAGCGTAACTGACCTTGCCTGCGCGCCGCCGGTACGTGGTTTACGTACGCCTGTCACGCAGTCCACAGACGCAAGCCGCACAGACGCTGTTTACTCCACCAACGCAACAGTTCTTAGCGGCTTTTTTTGACCTATATCTTCCTCGCAGTTAGCACAAAGTTTGTTGCAATGGCGACAAGAATCCAGGAGCAGTTAACCGCAAAAGAAAGTCCGTTTTTGAGGTCGATGAAAGAAGAAGACAAGGGGAAAAGCAGCGAAGCCAAACTAAGGCGATTCTTGAAGATTCATTCCAGCGATGGCGCAACTGAAGCAGACGAAGGGTCTAAAGACTGACGCATTGGTCGCCAAATTACTCCTGGACAGGTCACTTCTGCTTATTATGAAAACGTACTTTATTTCCAAGAGCTAGTCAAACGTTTTTCAGGACACGAAAGCGATATCCTATGTCTGAAAACTTAATTTTCAATGCAAAGAAAGAGTCCGCTTGCTGCTGCGTGTTGTAGCTAGTTCATTCGCACTGAATCTCCGCGCACCCTTCTCTGCACCCCTTTCCTGCTCCTCTCCCCGCTGCCCGATCCGCTCTTCCCCCTGCTCCTCACTTCTCCGGGCACGGAATCTCCGCGCACCGCTCCCCTCTCCTCTCTCCTCTTCCTGCTCCCTGCTCCGCTCTTCTCCCTGCTCCTCACTTCTCGTCCGCGCACGAAATGTCCACGCACCCGCTCCCCCCGCTCCTCACTTCTCCACCTTGCCTAACCAACACTGTAGTTAGTTCTTTACAGCGCACCGACTGTAAACAAACCTGTTTCTGGCGTAAGGAGGAGGCGGGAGGAGGCGTTTCTACGTAGGGAGCTGTAGGGGAGGGGGGGTGGTTTCACGCATGCGCAACATTTGAAAAAGGACAAACAGTCGCTGGATTTCTCGTTCCTTGGAAAATCCTCTATACAACCTTTAACTTACAACATGAAAAGAAGCAGGTGGCGCAACCAGGCCAGAGTTACAGGTCAAATCTGCAGAGAGGCGACCCCTCATAATCAGAATGTGTTTTTCTAGGTTTTTTGAGCTATAAAATCAACTGTAATTGAATAAATGTAAGGTAGAACGGTTTAATGTCACACTGTGGAACACTCCAGGCAGAGCAATGACATATCCACAGAAACAAGCAGGTGACGGACCCCCAACCGAAAAGCTCCATATGCAGCTTTAACCTGTTACCACCCGCCTCATTTTGGTGTGTGCACAATGTTAAGACATACCCAAATGCCATAGCTTATTAAAAGAAAACCTTAGAACCCACATGCTTGTGTGCGGCACCATTTTAAAGCTTAGGCCTTCTAGTTTCTGTAGATATGTACATGAAGACTGTGAGTGCTGCCTAACCTACAGTACAGTCAATTAAAAATTGTATTTTTTTGCTTTGAAAAAACAATTGAAAAAAATAAAGGCCTTAGCTTGGTCATACTTCATGCTAGGCATTTGTGACTCACTACACTCATTGTTCAAGTTGTTGGCAACAACTGTGTAGAATTTCAGATCTCTAGGACAAAGGGTTTTGATGCTGTGAGCCTTTGTGTATACAAAATGACAATTTGGCACAAGATTGCCAAATTTGTGCCAAAATAATAATAATAATAATAATAATATAATAATAATTGTTATTATTATAATACTAATTCTTCTGAGCTTTAGGCATGTTTTCTCAAGAAAAAAAACTAAAAGTAGCCAAAATTGTCTTCCAACTGGCAGTTCTGCACTGCCACACTGCTCTCTGTGTCTCTCTCTCATGGTCCCTCTCGGCTGCGCGTATAAACACAGGATCCGTTTCCAATACTATCTGCATGTCCCACCCACCGTTTGAAAGCTCTGGTGATAGGCTAAAACAATATGTCAATCACTTTCTGGAAGATCCAATGACTGAAGAGATTTCCCGTAAACAAACTGATGACGCGTGCGTAAAGCCAGGAAGTACGTGAGTGCGTTAGCTTCTTCAGCGGCTTGCCCCACCTAAACCCCGCCACCGACAACAGCGGGGAGGGTCTCATTTTGAAGCTAAGAGTGTGAGGAAAACAAGCGTACCCAAGAGCGCCAAGAGAAAAAAAAAGCCAGAGCGGGAGAAGAGGCGAAGAAGAGACATAATATTTTCATTCACGGATTCATCCACTCATACGGACGACGGTTTTCTGGATTATTTCCCCACATGGAATTATTTTTTGGAAAAACAACTTGATATTCTTTTTCTGTGGATTATTACGGACTTATTGAGTACAACTTTTCATGGATTGAACGCGTTTTGGACCGACAGAACCGGCTCAAAGGTAAGAAACTCTTATTCTTTGTTTATGATGTGAATTTTTAAGTTATAGCGTTTTGGGCTCGTTGTACGGCATAAAATGAATGATATGGTTGTTTTATTGATAAATTAAGCTTTCAAACGATGTATGGCATGCCAGCAATGAAAACAATAATGAAGGTGAATATACAGAGTGAACATTTTTTATTGGAAAATCGCCCGCCGGCGGGAGGGTGGATGGTTTAAGGCAAAATCTACCACTGACGTCTGACCTTCCCTCTTTCTCAGCAGAAAACTAGAGAACACCAAGCACCTTGTACCTCGTCTTCTCATAAACACCTCAAACATTCAGTCTGGATGTTTTTGTGGATTCAGTAGCGTTTATCCTTCTGTCGGCGCGCAAACATCACCGCTTTGCCCCTGAAGTCCCAACAGGCCGTCATGTGGAAGGCCATGTTAGAGAAGACCACCAGGTACTGGAACAGCGCAAATAAAGTGTACATTCCGGGCTCACAGAACTCGTTATGTCGTCTGAATAAATAGAAGTCACACGCGCAGCAGACGAGTTTAAACAGGAAGAGACGTAGCTTCCACCTGTACGATTTCACTCCCTCTGAGTGGAGCGAGCGCCTCTGGATGACATACCACAGGCAGAGCGTTGTGAACATGTACAGAAGCGAGCTGCCAATGAATGCGCTGTAACCGTACATATGGCTCTTATACGACTCGGTGGAGCCCACGTATGACACCCACAGCAGCCCTGTGTTCTCTATGAGGCTGAGGAGCAGAGTGACCACGGTCAGAAGCAGCTCCGGTTTCCGACCGTGGAAGTGTCGGTAGTAAAAGGAGAAATACACCGCAGAGCAGAGGTAACGAGGTGCCGAGTGAAGCGCAATGAACCCTCTCCAGATGTAACGCTCTGGGACAGGGCTGATCGCAGAGCTGATGGAGGGCAGGTAGTTCTTCACCTTACAGTGCGTGTAGGTGGTGTCGTTGAAGTGGAAAATTAGGGCAACGGAGAGACAGATCAGGAGGCCCAACAACTGCTGTACGGAACCAGCAGCATCCTTTATCGCGTCACTCGACTCATGTATCCACTTACTTTATTAGATACTTAACACTCACTTTCATCAGGTCGGAAATATGTACCACTCATTTACATTGGCTGGACTTAATGTTACCATGGAAACAAATCTTAAAAGAAAAGCTTTGTGGTCAAAGGCTTTAGAGCTTTATCACACGCTAATTTAGCCTCATTTCAGTAAATCCTGTCATATAGAGTTTGGTCAGGGACACTGGTCAGGCTCTTTACCAACACTTAATCCTGGGTGAAGGTGATGCCCTGTGACACTAATAACCAACCACCCACTGGGACAAAAAACCCTTGACTTACATTTAAAATATTCTTGTTCCAGTAATTCTCTGTTTAAACTGTGTATTTTGGTTTGTTTAAAAAGGCCAATTTATTCATTCTTTTCTTTCTTATTATAAATTTATGGATTAGATTGGGGGGATTTATTTTTTTTTTATTTTTTCCTCTTTTGAACTGGAATTTACCCCACTGCAAAGTAATTTAGGTTGAAAGACAGAAATATTTTAAAGGGGCAGTATGCAGCTTTATTGTGGGGTTGCCTGTCTCCTTAGAGATGTTGCTGCTTTCCCTGGAATGTGTCACAGTATGGCATTAAATGTATCGTTATTTATTAATCTTATTCAGTTACAGGCGTTTCTATTGTTCAAAAGTAAACACCATGAATCCTTAATGTGAGCGGGCTTGCCTCTCCACAGATCTGTCCTGTAACTTGGTTTGGTAGCATCCCCTCCCTGTCTTCATTAAGACAGACACGTTTAATGCCACACTGTGAAACATTCCAGGTAAAATGTCCACGCAGACAAGAAGACGGTGGACCCTCTCGCAAAAAAGTTACATTGCACACATTTAAAACAATGCCTAAACATTTCAAATCCAGATTAACATTTAAGTTTTAAGTTGTTTCTCCTTTTAGCAGTGTATATTTTAGAATAATAATGGCCTTTAAGCTGACCCGCAGAAACACACTGGAAATAAACTGGAAAGACGGTATACAATATTAATGACCACAAGCTAGGTCTTAGTTCTCGGCAAGAAAATCTAAAGGGCATACTGTTTATGTAAAGTAGATTTTTCTTGGAGTTTGAGGGCACAAAATGAAAAGTCCTATATTATGTTAAATTGCCTCTTGTGAGCTTTAAGCCATGTTATAATATTGTTACCTCCTCAAAAACAAACCTGGAACCAGTAACTATTTATTATTAAGGGTGTAGATTTGCATAGGGACGGTGGGGACATGTCACAACCAATATTTGGGGAAGACAAAATAGTCCCTACCAATAATTACCATTTTATTTTAATAAACAAAAACATACATTTATTCTGATATTTTTCCAAACTCAGTAGTATTAATTGAACACGTTTTAGTTCACATTTTGTTTATTAGATGTTCTGAGATGTATTCAGTGATATGGCGACAGGGTTACTCCTGTCGCTATTTCCTTGGCTGCAACAGAGTGATGTCATTAGTGGACAGTGTTGGGAAGGTTACTTTTAAAATGTATTCCCCTATAGATTACAGATTACATACTCCAGAATGTAGTTTGGAACGAAATCCATTAAATTACTTAAGGTGAGTAACGTAATCTGAATACTTTGGATTACTTGATTTTCTGTAGAGAAGCAAAGACTAAGATATCATAACATAAGCTATTTTGTTTGCTAAAATAGAAAGTCCAGACTTTACTTCACCATATTAAAAACATTATAGATAGAAGAAGAGGAGACACGTGGTTTAGTCCTGGTTTAGACCTGTTAAATCCTGTTTTAGTCCTGGTTTAGACCTGGCTAGATCTAGGTTGGCCTGGTTTTAGTCCTGGTTTAGATCTAGTTTAGACCTGGTTTTAGACCTGGTTTAGACCTGGATTAAACCTGGATTAGACCTGGTTTAGTTTCTGGCAATGAGTGAAATTACCGAGAAAAAAAAAAGAAAAGGGATATAGCCCAAAATGTGAAAACAGGAAAATACCGCCATGTAATCCATTTATTTCAACAAAGTAACTGTAATCCAATTACCACTCACTGAAACAGTAAGTGTAACTGAATACAGTTACTCATAATTTGTACTCTGATTACGTAACTCCGGTACATGTAATCTGTTACTCCCCAACACTGTTAGTGGAGCCAGGAGCCTAAACTGGGGAAATGGCGGGACAGGACCAGCACCTGAAGATGTCGGATTGAGCAGACGTGAGTGAAGATGCTGCACACCAAATTCTGAAAAGCGTTTCAAAAGGAATTTACTTGGCTTCATCTTCAGTTAAACTTGCCTTATAATGAGTCGCCGCGGAAAAAAGAGCGACTATCACCACAAGAGCTCCTCCCAAACAGAGCTCTACTCTTAGCAGGGCCGACTCTACTGACAATATTCCATGGATAAATGTACGGACATAACCTCACAAATATCTCATCACCAACAAGCAAAGGGAACTCTGCGACAAACTTCTACATCGCTGTTATCCACTAAGGAATCATCTTAGAAGAACAATGGACACAAACTGTACATTTTGCGAACTGAAAAATGAAACCAACTCTCACTTATTTTGGACCTGCCCAGACTCTGTGTGTTTTTGGAAAGAATTCATAAAACATATAGTGGGGGTAAGCTGATAATGTCTCCATTAAAGCTGAGACCAAACCTATGCCCTTGTTTATTATTCTGTCTACATCTCCAAAGCTCAAAATGATCTGTTCCTATGGCGTAAGAAAGCTTTCAAAAATATTTGTGTGCATAGAATAGAAATCCGTGCGCATTTGGGAAATCCATGCATATTTGTCTGTAGTTGCGTATAAAATAAATATTTGCCAACTCTTAAATGGGTCCATTCGTACATAAAATATATTGTGTGTATTTTATCCATCAGAATACGAATTGAAAAGTTATGACGTCAAGAATTACAATTACCAAATGAAAATTTCGGTCAGCTGTTGTAGCTCCTTGTTGTGCCATTTTTACATTCTGCTACAAACTTAGGCATGCGCATTCTTGATCTTGATCGATGTTTCTTCTGCTTGATAAATAATGTCTGTGAAGTGATGACGTATTTTTGACAGTAAAGTCCCGTCTGTGAATTCGTATTCGTACTGATGAAAGCGTAATCGTAAATTTTCATTTCGTATTTGTAATTTTTGAAGTTGTAACTTTTCAATTCGTATTCTGAAATACACACAATATATTTTACGTACGACTGGACTCATTTGAGAGTTTACATATATTTATTTTATGCGCAACTACAAATATGCATGGATTTCTATTCTATGCGCACGAATATTTTTGAAAGCTTTCTTACTCCATATGTTCCACTTTGTAATGTCATGAAAAGGTAGTTTTACAGTTATTAACTACCTTTAATCTACCTTTTGTTTTTCAGATATTGATAATTCCAGGTCTGAAATGATCCAAATGATTCTAATGAAAGTGTGTGGAGCTTAAAAACACAGTCGACCACTTCCTGTATTATCACATGGCATCACGAGGTGGAAAAGAGTGTTTTCAGTTTGAGAGAAGAACTCAGCCTAAATACGCAGGGTTTGGGTGTTAAACGTGTGAATGAAACAAAACACAACTTCAGATACATTTGTGATGAGGAAACATTATAACATAGATCAGAAAATAGTGTAATATTGGTGATTTAATCTAAACTAATTTGAAATGTTATAATTTCCCTGGTTTAACTTTGTAACATCCACACCTTCGACACTGTGAAAATGAAACACAGAAAATTTGCTCACTTCTGATTTGCAAAATCTTAGTTTGAACAAATATTAGAACAAATAATTTTAGGAGTTTTAGGCCAACTTCTTCTCTGTTGCCATAGAAACAATAACAGACATTACCTTCGGCTACAGACTAATTATCTGTCTATGATGAACAGATTTCAAGATATCAATCAATTAGACTTTATTTATAGAGCGCTTTATGACACTCAAGGTGACCAAAGTGCTTTTGCAATAGATATTTCTGTCGGGTTTCTTTTTGAGTTCAGATGTGATGCTGCCAAATTCTACACTGTGTCTCAAAATGGAGTTCAAAGTAAGAACAGACGCCTTGTATGTGTGAAAGCAGAAATTGTCAGAGCAAAGGTAACTTGAATGAAGGTCCAGGAAAAAAGTGTTAGAAGAAAAAATGCACCTAAAAACTGAAAAAAATTTAACTTTAGTTCACAGTAGGGCTGCTTGATTATCACGATTATTTTGGTCAATATTGAAATTACGATAATTTTTTTTGTTACATGATGCATTTATTTAGCATTTCTCTCTAAAACACTTTGTTATTGATAATTTACACAAAACTTTCAAATTCAAAACAAATTCAGGCTATAAACATGAACTTTAGAGCAGTTTTGCCATGTATAAAACATAAAATAAATAAAATATACTTTGAACATGAAATAAGGCATAGAAAAACATAAATGTATCCAAAATAAACTATATATCCAGCTGTCCTACAATCCCTATATTACAAAATAACATAAATATACATATTTATATATAAAATATCCCAAAATAAACTTCCTTAAGCTTTAAATTGTTTCAACTCTATTATATCAGTTTGGAGACAAAAATTGAAATCGTGATCAAAATTAAATTAATTGCACAGCGTTAGTTCATCGTTAGATAATTCTGCTATAACGACATACCAAAATCTAAATCTCAAAATTTCAGATCTTATTTTGTATTTTATGTGTGAGAAAATTCTATTCCCATACCAGATCTTTTTCCCTTTGTATTTGAGCAAAATGTGTCTTATTCCAGTAGAGATATATTATATAAGCAGCTCTTAGGATCAAAATAAGTCTGCTGTATACTGTCTGCATCTAATTATAAAGTGTTTTTTGGTCCGATAATCAGGAAGTGCTCATTAGTATGCTATTTGTAAGCTTTACCATGATTCCAAAACTCAGCTCTGGCCTCTGAAAACTGTAAAAAGCGCTTATAAACTGATCACCGTGGATAATTACGATGCCCTGAATGCATAAAATAAGTGAGGAAAAACTTCGGACCACTGTTTTTCATATTTTAAGACAAGAAAAATAAAAAAAGTAATAGTATGTGTTGCTATAGCTGCTTCTCCATGAGGCCACATGTGCGAGCTTAACCCACAAAACCACTAATGCATTTCGGTGCTTTCTTCTGCAGGCAGCTCCTATGACCAAGACGGATGTTTATAATGTACAGAAATCCAGCAGCATGGTTAAGTCCTGGCTAAATCCTGTTTTTAGACCTGTTTTTGTCCTGTTTTTAGACCTGTTTTTGTGTTTTTAGACCTGTTTTAGACCCTGTTTTTAGACCTGTTTTTTTTAGACCCTGTTTTTAGACCTGTTTTTAGACCTGTTTTAGACCTGTTTTTAGACCTGTTTTAGTGTTTTTAGACGTGTTTTAGTCCTGTTTTTAGACTGTTTTAGTAGACCTGTTTTTAGTGTCCTGTTTTAGACCTGTTTTTTTTTTAGTCCTGTTTTTAGACCTGTTTTTAGACCTGTTTTTAGACGTTTCCTGTTTTTAGTCCTGTTTTAGTTGTTTTAGATGTGTTATTAGACATGTTTTAGTCCTGTTTTTAGATGTGTTTTAGACATGTTTTAGACCTGTTTTAGTCCTGTTTTTAGACCTGTTTTTAGTCCTGTTTTTAGACCTGTTTTAGACCTGTTTTTTAGATGTGTTTTTTTAGACCTGTTTTAGACCTGTTTTAGTCCTGTTTTTAGACCTGTTTTAGACCTGTTTTAGTCCTGTTTTTGACATGTTTTAGTCCTGTTTTTGACATGTTTTAGTCCTGTTTTTAAATGTGTTTTAGTCCTGTTTTTAGACATGTTTTAGACCCTGTTTTAGACCTGTTTTAGACCTGTTTTTAGACCTGTTTTAGACCTGGTTTAGACCTGTTTTAGTCCTGGTTTAATCCTGGTTTAGTATAGCGGTGTATGGGAGGGAGGACGGTCCGTGCAACGTACAGAAGGGGGGGTTCACGTTTTCATAGCCTGGTACCAAACGACCCACGGCCCGGTACTGGTCCCCGGCCCGGCGGTTGGGGACCCCTGGTATAGAGTATTGTATGGAGTATAGTATTGTTATATATTGTTCTCAACATAGTACTGAAAAAAAACAAAAAGTTCCCCACTAGAAAAGAAGAAAAGTACTGTTCCATCTCTCATATACACTGAAATCATAAATCAAGATAGTATTGATCATCACAGGCCTAGTTTGAGTCCTTATGCACTATTTTTCCTCACTACTGTAATCTTTTTGTAATTATATAATACGCCAATCTGCATTAACAATACAATTCAATACAATTTCTCCAGCAGCCATGTTCAAACTAATTAAAAACTGACTTGTCTAATTAAAACTATGCATGTATTAGAATGTGCAGGGCGTGTTTATAGTGACAGGTCCCTAATGGAGAGATGGACGGATCGTGCTCCTTTGACATAACGAGACGAGGGAGAGGTTAACCTGTCAATCGGAACAAACCAAGCAGGACCCAGAACTGTCAGCTGGAGTTTATCACAGGAAAACAGGAAAGAAGAAGGAAGAAGAGAATGAAAACGAGAACAGTTTTTCAATTTATTCTAGGTAGAGGCTGTCGTGTTTTCTAAATTATGATAATGTGTGATTTCTTTAATTTCTGGATGAGCTGTTTTTGAAAAGATGAGTTAGCAGGGTTGCTTTTAACAACTGACAAACATGACAATAACAGATTCACTGAGGGTCTAAGGAGAAGGTTAACATGGATGATGCTCAAGTTAATTTAAGAAAGAGATAAAGAAACTGAGCTGCTGCGCTAGTCCAGTGCTTCTCAATTATTTTCTGTCATGCCCCCCCTAGGACGAATAAAACATCTCGCGCCCCCCCGCGTGACTATAGATAGTATAATTTGTCTATAAAATTGTTATAAGTACACCTGTGCGTAACACTGCCACCTTATATGACGCCAACAACGCTCGCTGGTTTACTGAAGTAGCAGTCACAAAGCGGGATGATTGTCGGCAATATTCGGCACGTTTTCGCTGAAAAAACTCAAGCGGCTTATCAGAGTGATTGGGGTGTAATGTATTTAAGTGACGCCTTAATTTATTGGGCTTCATGCTGTCGGCTGCCAACATTTTTAGACACAGTAACACACCGGTCTTTCCTCGTCTCCCACCGTAGTCACAGTGAAGCCAAGCGCTACATACGCTTCGTCATATTTCCTCGTCTTAGCTTTCGGGAGATTTTCGTTTGTCTCTTTATCTCCGTCTCTCTCCGTCTGTCTTCTCATCCCTGTTAAATATTTTTTCATGGTGTCACTTGAGGGTCTGCTACACTTCGTGTCTACACTTCATACTCAAACTCTGTGCTGTGTGCAAAGCGCGCATGCTCAGTGCAAACAAAACTCCTACACCACCGAGCGAATGCTCCCTGCGCACACTCTGCCAATGAGAGCGCCACTGCCCCCTAATGTAGTGGAAGTGCAATTGCACTTTATTCTAAAGGCCCGTTCAGACCAAAGCGTCAAAGCGTCCACTTTCTATGTAAAGTCTATGTGGACGCGCGACTAGAGCGTCCTGCGTTTTTTGCGGCGCGTTTTCGGCGTCAGCGCGGCGCGAATCTGCGTCAGCGCAGCGCGTCTTCAGCGTTTTGGCGTCAGCGGCCAAGACGCGCGTCCAAGGCGTCAGCGTCAAGAAGTTGAAAATGCTGAACTTTTCGCGTCAGAACGCGCCGCGTCAACCAATCAGGGACGAGTATCCAGAGACGCAGCGACGTTATTATCAGGAAGAAAGACCCGAGAACCAGAACGAGAACCACAAACATGAACGGAGAATAAATATATACACCACAATCACCGAGCCGATCGCGAGGACTACACCAGGACCGGACCAGGACCGGACCAGGACTAGACCGAGACTAGACCGAGACTAGACCGAGACTAAACAAGGACTAGACCGGGACTAGACCGTGATTAGACCAGGACTAGACCGGGACTAGACCGGGACCAGACCGGGACTAGACCGTGATTAGACCAGGACCAGACCGGTATTAGACCAGGACTAGACCGGGACTGATCCAGTGTCATTAGCGGAGTAGAAATATATATACGCCCCAGTCGTCGACCCGATCTCCTCCTTTGATGTTTTATGTCATAAAAACACTCTCTCAGTCTGGTCTGACATTGTTTCGGGAAAAGAGCGGGACCGGGCTCTTGTTTCCAGGGCAACGGACGCGCATCAAGTATTTTTGTCCCGTTCGTCCACGGCGTCAAAGATGCGCGTCGGAGGCGTCTAAACTCAAATGCAAAGGCTCCAAATAGAGGCGACAAGGCGTTTTTTGACGCGTTGGTGTGAACGGCCCTTAAGACAGTAAAAAAAAATCAAAATAAAAAAATAAAAAAGCATGTTCCCCGAGGTCAAACGCGCCCCCCTTGACGGAGCCTCGCGCCCCCCCTAGCACTGCGCTAGTCCAACACCGCCAGCTCAGCCAGAGTTATCTTAACTTATATCAGGGGTGTCAAACTCAAATTTTCAGAGGGACAAAATTAAAAACTGGGACTAAGTCGTGGGCCAAACTAAATATTTATTGAAACATTTTTACATCTCTATGTTTTCTCTTCTTTCAAGATATGTATTAAAATAAATGTTTAATAATAGTTTTGCCCACACACTGACTCTAGAACAAGCGTACTATAAAATAATAGCAACATTTTAAATAAATAATGTCTCTATAGTCTATCTGTAGCCGGTGGGCAGCTCTTATACATTTGATATGATCTCGCGGGCCAAATTTGGCTCCCAGACCTGAGTTTGACATGTCTGCCTTATGTCGTCAGCATTAGGGATGTAACAATAACCGAAATATCGTGATGTGGTATTGTCAAAGTTCTCGTGGACCATCACAATATATTGAATTACAAGTCTCTTTGCTTAAATGAACAGTTATGAAGCAGCAAGAGCTAAAAAGAGACAGAGGGAACTACATAGACCATGATCCTTTGCTCCATTTCAGTGTAAATTACATGAAGAAATGACAGTTTTAAGCACTTTTAAGGCTTAGTTCTTTGGATTAAGTCTTGTCAAGGCATTTTAAGAGGAAAAAATAGCATATTAACATTTTTGTTAGCCTCCACAAAATATCGCAATAAATATCGTACCATGAGATCGTGAAAATATTGGCCAAACGTTGGCCAATTTCACTCAAATTTTAATTGTGCCTTCACACCCCGACCCTGAACAGTCTGATGTGAAGAAAAATGGGTGCAATAGCGCCCCCTAGAAAATTTATATGTAAAAATAAGGTTTTATTTGACAACTAGGACTAAAACAGGACTAAACTAGGACTAAACCAGAACTGAACCAAGACTGAGTGTGGGGACGGGCCCGGAGGTGTGCCCGCCTAGACCGTCGTGTGACTGTTATTTTTTAAATAGAATCCACAAATGTTGGACCTGACTATTTATCAAAGTTAAATTATGCATTCAAGTTATCACAAGTTTAAAAATGTCAGTATAAAAGGACAAGTGTTGGCTTGATCAATAGCACAATAAAGCATTGGCTCGACCCGGGAGTCTGATTGAGCTGTGATAAACGGTTGAGCCTCTGTCAGCTTCATGACTGTGGTGACAGGAACGGATCTCCAAGGTGAGGAAGAGGAGGAGGAAGAGGAGGAGGAAGAAGAGGAGAAGGCAGCACCCGATACCGCCACTAAATCACCCCGCGCATGCTGCCTGGACAGAAATGTAATGTGCACCCCGAGGCCCGCGGGAAAAACTCCAACTGAGCTGTAAGAAAATGGATTTTAGGAATGAGTTATGATTGGCATTTTGGTTTTGTAGACGTAGCAGAATATAGAGACTTTCAATGATGTGTGATAAAATAAATCAATACTAAATACTAAAGGTCAGACAATCCTTTAAAGCCTGGAAAAACATGCTCTGCTTTATTGCATTTCACTAGCTATAGTTGGTTAGTTTCATTTACCTACAGTATTTATCATTCTTTGCTTGTCTCTTTTTATTATTTTTATAATGTTTCTCTTTTGTACTGAAGAATTTTACATTGTGTTTACACTGTTTACTAAAAATATAAATAATTAAACCCAAAAAAGAAACAGTATGTAGCCACTTTCTCTGCACTGAAAGCCTGGATTCTTACTGTGAGCGGTTTTTGCGTCTCCAAAAACCTGACCTACACTGTGCCCCCAGCTGTGAGTCACACATGAATCTCATTTGTGTTGCCAGTTCCAACGCTGAAATCCAGTTGGTTTAAACCTAAAATAATCCCTGTATCATTCGTTCATTCGTTTTTCAATATAAAACCAAAAATAAGAAAACAAAAAGAATCAGTTTTCTTCATTATTTGTCTCCAAAACCAAACTGAAAAAACAGATAACGATTCGTTTTTTTCAGTTTTTGTGTTAAAATGAAGAATGGAAAAAATGGATAACGGCGTTTACGTGACTTCCATGACTGCGATGCCGGACTATTGCGCTGCATACGCACTGATCCAGGTCCGGGACCAGACCGAGACCAGACTGAGACCAGACCGGGACCAGACCTGGGACTGAGACCGAGACCAGACCAGGACCAGACTGAGACTGAGACCGAGACCAGGACTGAGACCAGGACCAGACTGGGACCAGAGCAGGACTGAGACCGAGACCAGACTGGGACTGAGACTGAGACCAGATCAGGACCAGACCGAGACCAGACCGAGACCAGACCAGGACCAGACCGAGATTGAGACCAGACCGGGACCAGACCGGGACCAGACTGAGACTGAGACCAGACCGGGATCAGAGCAGGACTGAGACCGAGACCAGACTGGGACTGAGACTGAGACCAGATCAGGACCAGACCGAGACCAGACCGAGAACCAGACCAGAGACCAGACCGAGACCAGAGACCAGACCGGGACCAGACCGAGACTGAGACCAGACCGACCGGGACCAGACCGAGACTGAGACCAGACCGGGACCAGAGTGGGACTGAGACCGAGACCAGACCAGGACCAGGCCGGGACCAGACCGAGACTGAGATCAGGACTAAGACCAGACCGGGACCAGATGGAACCAGGTTGACGCCTGAAAACATTAAAACGTTGAACACCCTCTCTGTCACAGAAAGAACTCATACTCCACTGAGTCTTGTCCTTTAGTCCGACAGAAGTGGAACCACATCAGGGCACAATAGTGAGCTGTTTTTTGAGCACTTAGTTTATGCAAATTATCCATGCGGTTTTAAGTTTTGTTTCTGTAAAATGTAAACAAATATGCTCAAAGCTGTGTGGATAGCGAAGGCTTGCAGACACAGAAATGACGTGTCTGGACGCAGATCGTTTCCGATACAGTGATACAGTGAATGGTTTCAGTGTAAACGTAGCCTGAGAATAATCTTTAATTTGGCGCCTCATCTCTTCTAATCGCATGTACCCAGTGTGCTCAGAGTTATGCGTCAGTGGGGAAATTATGAAAACTGAAGTGTGGTTATAATTGTTGATCAGCCGAACAGAACGGAACGCTACAATGACATTTTATTGTCTTAGTCCTATTTATTTATCTGATCTGCTTTTATCATATGCGCCCTCTCGGACTCTCATGTCCTCATGGTTGTCATCTTCTAACTGCCCCAAGAGTCCAAACTAAAACTCACGGTGAAGCTCCATTCAAAGTTTACTCAAAACGTATCTTTTTAATTTAGCTTTTAATTGAAACTTTTACTTGTTTTAAAGTTGTTTTTATTGTTGATTGTTGTTGTTGTTGTAAATTCTCCATCTAATTTTAGCTGTCCAGTTTTTATTTTTATTATGACCTTTAGGAGTTTTATGTTTATGTTTTATGTTTCTGTTTAAATTGTTGTATATACGGATGAAACAATGGGTGGGGATGCTGTTGTTTTTAATTATTGTCATTTTTCTGTTGCCTGTGAAGTAGGGATGGGCATGATTAGTCGATTAATCGATAATTGATCATTAAGAATTTCATCGATTATGTAAATTTTAATCGACAAATTGAATGCAGGTTGCTGTGCGTAGCGTGACCAAACAGGTCTGTACATGTGTCTCTCTGCATCAGAAGGAGCGAGCAAACAAACATTCTGTCAGCTTGCAACGTACCGAAGTGCATATGCATATTTAACGATGACTTGTACAAGAAATTCCACGCTTTCCGTTCCGGTCGGGACAAGTGTGAGTCCATGTGCACAGTGTATAAAGCAGCACATATGTTTCGGTGTCCAGTGGGAAAAAGCTTTACCAGGTGAGAGTCGCGCAATGTCGATGACGAGTCCCCACCTCCCTCCCCCCGTACGGTGTCCTGGTTTTGACAAACGCAAATATGTTCACACTAACCTGTATTCCACTGAGTCATGTCTTTTAATCCGACAGAAACTGACTGCATCAGCGACACAAGAGCTGTAGTTTTATTTTCACTTAGTTTATGCAAATTAGCGATGCGGTTTTAAGTTTCGTTTCTGTGAGAGTTGAGCAAAACTGAATTAAACACATTATAATGTCAAACGGGCTGATGTGGCTCTAGAGTCGTTACGGTTTATATGTCGTAAAGTTGAATTTATTTATGCAGATTAGTAGTGCAGATAGTAATAATAATGATGAACATTTTAATATAAAAACGTTAATGATTAATCGATAATCGATCGTTAATTCTCTCGACGATCGATTAAGAAAATTTCATCGAAACTTTGTGCTACTTTTCAAATATATGAAAAGTGCTACACATAAAGTTTGATTGATTGATTAATGTAGGTGAAGAAAGCTGTACTATTTTCTAGTTTTTCCGAGATTTTGTCAGACTTACGATCGTGAACAGAGCCCGCCGGACGTTATCATCGCATCTTTCCAAACGTCTTCCTGGTTTGTGATGTAAGCGTGAATCGAGCCTCTGCTGGAGGTTCTGAGCTTTCACATGAGGCCTATCCACATACTGAGAATGTGGAAAAAGATCCTTATGGCTCCTCTCTCTGCAAATTAAGGCACAGGCGACCCAGGTTCAGAGCGCAGCCAACATACAGTTCCTTTAAATAAATAATCTAAAAATAATTGGTTAGTGTCGTCACGTCAGCTGTCGACACTGCGCAGGAAATGTTTGAAAAATAATTACACTTATGTTTAGAATAAAATCAGTACATAGGGAGAGCATCTAAATATAACCACGGACGACAGAACCTGCGGAAAAAAGGTATTGTGAAAAATACCTTTCATGTACAGCCTGTAGTCGTCCTCATTTGCGGGTTATTCAAAAGAAAATGAATTAGCTGCTCCCAAAATAGTCTAATGTGTCTTCTATTTTTAACATGCCTCTCTGTCATCCAGCAGGGCATTTTTCATAAAGTCTGTTAATGTAGAGTTATGAGGAACTGGGCTCAAAACCAATATTAATGCCGTTACTCAAACCAGAGCTGTAATTTTGTTTTCAAATCAGGAACCAGCTCCCAAATATAAAAAGCACACAAACGAGCTGATCCCCCTTTCTGATGTCACGGTTGTCAGTGTTGGGAGCAACGAGTTATAAAAGTAACAAATTACTGTAATGCATTGTTTTTGCTGTAATGTTCGGCATTACAGGGAAAAAAGTGGTAAAAAAAAAAAAAAAAGTGGCGTTACAATGTTTTTTTAATCTGGACTGAAGTGGTGACTTTTTTCGTTTTTCTTCATGCAAACTTGCTAAAATCACCACGATATCAGCAGCGGTGAAACGCCGGAGGTGCACCTACGTAGACCGAGATTCGCAGAACTCCACGCTCCAGGAGCTAACGCTGAGGTCTTGGTTCAGTCCTGGTTTTGTCCAGTTTCCTGGTTTAGGGTTTAGTTGGTTTAGTTTTAGACCTGGTTTAGACCTGGTTTAGGTTTAGTCCAGGTTTCCTGGTTTAGTCCAGGTTTAGTCCAGGTTTAGTCCAGGTTGGGTTTTCAGTTTTTAGTCCTGGTTTAGTCCTTTAGTTTTAGTCCAGTCCTAGTTCAGTTTCAGGTTTAGTCCTTTAGGTTTAGTCCTGGTTTAGTCCTGGTTTCAGTCCTGGTTTAGTCCTGGTTCAGTCCTCTGGTTTCAGTCCTGGTTTAGTCCTTAGTCCTTTTAGTCCTGGTTTAGTCCAGTCCTGGTTTAGTCCTGGTTTAGTCCTTTAGTTTAGTCCAGGTTTAGTCCGGGTTCAGTCCTAGTTTAGTCCTTGTTTAGACCTAGTTCAGTTCGGTTTAGTCCAGGTTTAGTCCTGGTTTAGTCCGGGTTTGGTCTGGGTTCAGTCCTGGTTCAGCTCTGGTTCAGTCCTGGTTTAGTCCTTTGTCTAGACCTAGTTCAGTTCGGTTTAGTCCAGGTTTAGTCCTGGTTTAGTCCTGGTTCAGTCCTGGTTTAGTCCTGGTTCAGTCCTGGTTTAGTCCTGGTTTAGTCCTGGTTTAGTCCTGGTTCAGTGGTTCAGTCCTGGTTCAGTCCTGGTTCAGTCCAGTAGTAGTCGGTTTAGTCGCAAAAGTTCAGCATCTTCAGTTATTTTGATGAGAGTAACTTAAAGTGCTGCAATAGTCGTGTGATGTTTTACATTTTAAACGCAGTAATATTGTAATGTAACAAATTACTCTGAATTGACAGTAACAAGTCATAAATAAATAAATAACACATTACATTTTTAAAGTAACTTGCCCAACGGTGACGGTCGGCCTTCAGGAAGAGCAGACGACCATCGGAGGAGCGCAGGTGGGCTCCCGGACACAGATTTATGTCCCTGTGAAGGAGGGAAGCCTTGGAAATTATTTATCGATTTTAAGTTGCGGCGGCGGCGGCCATCTTTGATCCCTCGTTCTTTACACAGACTGAAGTGTTTGTTCAGCGCATGAGGAGGTCTGAAATATGAGACGGATCTAGAAAAGTCTATTCCACCTACAGGGATGGACAATTAATCTACTTCATAAGACTTTCTTACTTGTGTTATTACCTCCGCCAACGAGGTTATGTTTTTGCCGGCGTTTGTCTGTTTGTCTGTTTGTTTGTTTGTCTGTTAGCAACATAACTCAAAAAGTTATGGACCGATTTTGATGAAATTTTCAGGATTTGCTGGAAATGTGAAAAGGAAGAACTGATTTCATTTTGGGGCTGATCCGGAAGAAATCCTGGATTCTGGATCACTTTGAAATTTTAGTTAACATTGTGGTAAATGGGGCCAAAATTTTTGTTTCTCAATATCTCGGTTAATTATTGACCAAACCCCATGAAATTTGACTCAGGGATGGACAATGGGATCCTCTTTCATATTCCAAATTGAAAGATACGAGACAAATATTTATGGAAAACACAATTAATATGAGGGGGACTGTAGTCCTTGGTGGAGGTCTGCGCTCTCTGAGTGCTTTTCTAGTTGTGTTATTGTTTTATTGTGCGTGTACAACATTGCAATTTAAACTAAAACTTGGCTTATATATCCATAAAAACCTTGCTTAATTTTAAAGCTTAGCCTTCCATCTCTGCGAATCGCTATAACCCACCTCTTTCTAATACATGGTTCATTCGGGAATCTGTGAAAGCTTAAATATGGTTGTCGTTGTTTATTTGAAAAACAGAGAGGAACAGAGCAGTGACATCTAGCCGTCGTTTGAGCCATTGTTGTTGTTGTTGCTCCAGAAGTGGAAATGCACAAAATTGACAAATCCCGGCACCAAAACCCAGAAGCGTAAGTAATAATCCCCTATTGAAGGAAGTTTACAATTTCTTAAAATATAAAGCTATGCCAGAATCTGCTTTATGACTGTGGTGAAAGGAACAGATGTCCACAGTGAGGAAGAGGAGGAGGACAAAGTCAAATTCACAGAGGCCAAAATTAAAAACTGGGGCTAAGTCATCTGCATGTTTTCTCTTCTTTCGAGATATGAAATGTTAAACCTTTTTGTAAGACAATTTAAGTAATTTATCTTCCACGTACATTGTTCCAGTTTAACACTTGACACAAAATCTATATTTACACCATGATCTTCCTTTGGCGCACCACTGGCAAACCTTTATCTAAATTGTGGCATATTTCTGTCTAACTGGAGTCTACTGACCTTCATAGTCTCACCACTTGCTTTATAAAACTCCTCATTTGGAAGCATAAACAAGAGATTTGAACACTCAAAGATCATACTATGTTCACTTTTGAAATCATACTGTGTTCACTTTTCAAACCCCTGGGCCTGTATTATTGATCGTAAATAAACTTCTCCTGACGTCCAGTGGGTCTCCAGCCTTTTACTTCCACCGTTTCTTGGACAAACTGAAAACTTCGACAACACTTTTCTTATCAAAATAAATGTTTAATAATAGTTTTGCTTAAACACTGAATCCAGAACAAGCAGAATATAAAATAATAATACAAGTTTATATAAATAATGTCTCTATAGTCTATCTGTAGCCGGCGGGCAGCTCTAATACATATTTGATATGATCTCATGGGCCAAATTTGGCACACGGACCTGGTTTTGACATGTCTGAGTTAGAGGAAGATGAAGAGGAGGAGAAGGAAGAAGTCCTGGACAATGTTTTACAAAAAAAAAAAAGTAAAAGAAAAAAAATCTCGATCACATTTAAACTAAAACTTAGATTATATATCCATACAAATGTAACTGAAGGTAGTTTACAATTTTAAGAAATCGTAAACAGAGTCAAAGCAGCCTTGACTTTGACTTTGATTGAAATCGATAAAAATCATAATTGTCTAGTGTGTATGTGTGTGTGGCAAGTAGGGATGGGCATGATTAGTCGATTAATCGATAATTGATCATTAAGAATTTCATTGATTACGTTAATTTTAATCGACAAACTGAATGTAGGTTGCTGTGCGTAGCGTGACCAAACAGGTCTGTACATGTGTCTCTCTGCACTCAGAAGGAGCGAGCAAACACAAACATTCAGTCTGCAACACGCCAAAGCGCAAATGTGTATTTAACGATGACTTGTACAAGAAATTCCACGCTTTCCGATGCGTTCGGGACAAGTGGGAGGCCATGTGCACAGTGTACAAAGCAGCACATATGTTCCGGTGTCCAGTGGGAAAAAGCTCATCAGGACACCGAAAACATTCAAAGCTTTACCAGGTGAGAGTCGCGCAATGTCGATGACGAGTCCCCACCTCCCTCCCCCCGTACGCTGTCCTGGTTTTGACAAACGCAAATATGGTCACACTAACCTGTATTCCACCGAGTCGTGTCGCATCAGCCACCAGAGCTGTTTTTTTTTATCTTTGTTTAGTTTATGCAAATTAGCCAAGCGGTTTTAAGTTTCGTTTCTGTGAGATTTGCGCAAAACTGCATTAAACCCATTATCATGTCAAACGGGCTGATGTGGATCTAGAGTGGTTACGGTTTATATGTTGTAAAGTTGAATTTATTTATGCAGATTAGTAGTGCAGATATTAATAATGATGATGATAAATTTTAATATAAATACGTTAATGATTAATCAATAATCGATCGTTAATTCTCCTGACAGTTGATTAAGAAAATTGTATCGAATGCCCATCCCTAGGGTTTTCAGTTTAAAAGAAGCACTCAGCCTAAATAAGCAGGGTTAAACATGTGTGAACTCTGGATATGTTTTTGTTGAAGACACAACATGATAACATACCAGTACCTCAGAAAATAGCCTAATATGAACCCTTTAAAAAATAATGCAGATGTTTTCATTCCATATCGGTCAATATCCACACAGCGCGACACACCACGCCCACCGCAACGCTCGCAAACTAATTATGCGGGACACAGGTGAGCTCTGGGAACGTTACAGAAATCAATTTGTGCTCAATAAACCGCACAAACATCTCCCAGCTGCAGCCCCGATCACTCCAACTTTTTATTAACCATCTCAAATGAGTCTTTCTATTGTTCCACCTGGTGCAGACGACGACACGCGGGCCTCACGACGACGACAAACTAGCACAGTTGCCATAGCGATTAACAGTTTAAGACAAAATACGACATCGCGGTATGGCCTTTAAGATGCTACAGATGAGGGCTATTCTCAGCGCTCGCCTATGGAGCTCACCGGGAAAGATCTTCCTGTGGAGATGCTCACTATAATATTCTTTACTATCCTCCCGCTTTAAAGGCATATGATTGGAGAAAGGATTACGGTTGCTATGACGAAAGACTCTTACTGTATATTCCTGTAAAAAATGTAATATTTACTATTAAACTAGAACGATAATTGGATAATATTTCGACATGTTTGTAAAAATGATGGTGAACTACGACTATGAAAAGGTGAAGTTGTCCATTCTACATTTTTAACAGGAAGTCAGTCCCATTTCTACTCTTAAACTGTTTGTTTATTGTAAAAATATTGATCCAAAGTGTAAAATAATGATTATATGTTATAGTTTATTACAGAGTCTTAGAAAAAAAAGCATGATATGTCTTCTTTAAATGTGAAAAGATGGGAAAATGAAACTAAAGGTGCAGAACTATAACTTAATATCCTTGTTTGAATACTTACTACACTTTTTTCCCACCATTTTGAGATTGCTACTTTAAAAGAATGTAATTTAATGTTAATTTACTAATCAAACTCTGTAACTGTGGACTTAGGAAACTCATCAATGAAGTCTTTTTTTCATCAATTTAACATATTCTTTAAATAACCCACATTATGCTAAATGTAAATTAGGTACTATATTCATAACAGGATTTTATGTACATTTTGAGGCATCTAAGAATAAAATATAGCAAAAAAGAGACAAAAACAGCTGGACTTGCTTAATTTAGAAGCTGGACTTGAAGCTGAAGTTTCCATACCAGCCAACAACATTAACAAAATCCACAGTATGTAAGGATTATGTTACTAAAAACATCTATATTGATATTGTATAACTTCACAACATTTCCACCATTTTGAGGTTGTTTTACTATTAAAAAAATGTAATTTAATGTTAATTTACTAATGAAAATCTCTAATTGTGGACTTAAGAAACTCATTAATGAAGTATTTTTTCAAACAATTTAACAAAACACCATATTACGCTAAATGTAAGTTAGTAAGATATTCTCAACATGATTTTATGCACATTTTGAGACATCCAAGAATAAAATATAGTAAAAAAGAGACGAAAACAGCTGGACTTGCTTAATTTAGAAGCTCAAGTTTCCATACCAGACAGCAACATTAACAAAATCCACAGTAACTTTTTACCCAAAAAATAGACCAGAAAAGGATTATGTTACTAAAAACATAGTGGATATTGTACAACTTCACAACATTTCCACCATTTTGAGGTTGTTTTATTATAAAAAAAAGAATATAATCTGTAATTTAATGTTAATTTACTAATGAAACTCTAATTTTGTACTTAGGAAACTCATTAATGAAGTATTTTTTTCAACTATTTAACATATTTTTTAAAGAGCCCAAATTATAAATGTAAATTAAGTATGATGTTCCCAACGTGATTTTATGCACATTTTGAGACAAACAAGAATAAAATAAAAATAAGAATAAAAGAGACGAAAACAGCTGGACTTGCTTATTTTAAAAGCTGAATTTTAAAGCAACATTCAGAAAATCCACAGTCTGTAACTTTTTACCCAAAAAATAGACCAGAAAAGGATTATGTTACTAAAACATATATAAGGACTATATAACTTCACAACATTCACAATATTATCATTTGCTCATCTCTAATACAAACAGATTTTTTGTGCTTTTACTGCATCAATTATGTCAAAATGGTTAGAAACTGTGTTTGAATTTAGCAGAGGTTTTAAATACTAAGTACTACTACAGCTGATCCAGAAAATACATGAAAAAAATCTTGCAAAATCATTACAAAAAAAATATTATTATGAAGCTACAAGCGAGTACAAGCTCAACACGACTGATGCTACAACCCATAATGCATAGATCTTACTTGGCCTGTTTTGGGCACTCAGAGTTCTCGTTTCATGTATTATTCACTTTGCACAGTTGGGGTCAGTAACCAAGCAACTTCAGAATTCACAATGGCAATTACAAGGCCGACGGAGAGTCTGTGCGTGGCCGCAATGAATGTCATACACGCAAGGTGAAGTGTCTTGCCCAAGGACAACACTACCAATGAACCAATGTGTCACAATTATACCACAATAACACAAAACGCAATACTTAATTATAGTCTTTTAGTATTTGAAAGTATAGAAAATCCTAGTGTTGTAGTCAAGACCACACTAATCGAGACCAAGGCCAGTCTAAGACCAAGGCCTCTGAGAATCAAGATGGAGACAAGACCAAGACTTTTAAAGGTCGAGATCAAGACAAAACTGAGACCACGGCCCATCGAGACCAAATCAAGACCAGCTTTTTCTACATTTATTTGTATATTATAGTTATTTTGGTACATTTATATCAATGGATTTATTTTTTATCTAGCTCCATTTGATCTGATTAATGTTCATTTAAGCCAAGCAAACTGTACTGCACTAAAACACTCTGCGACCCTTTTTTGGACCCTCACCCACAGTTTGAGAACCCATTCTTTAATCCCACTTCCACACGCACTTTACAGAAAACAACTTCAAAGTGAATCAAGTGGGTTTTTTCAAGTTCATAACATTTAAAAGTACATTATCTTATTGGTTTTGTAATGATATTTAGCAGCGTCTGCACATTTACCGGCCGTAATCAAATATGATTGAACTCATGGAGTGTCAGACCTCGAGTCCAAGACAAGACCGAGACCAAGC
This sequence comes from Boleophthalmus pectinirostris, assembly GCF_026225935.1. Lineage (NCBI taxonomy): Eukaryota > Metazoa > Chordata > Actinopteri > Gobiiformes > Gobiidae > Boleophthalmus > Boleophthalmus pectinirostris. The sequence goes on along the minus strand of NW_026571036.1, from coordinate 11,109,238 downwards.
GCCAGCAAGACCGAGACAAGATCGAGACCAAGCACCATCAAGACCGAGACAAGACCAAGTCCAAGCTCCATCAAGACCGAGACAAGACCGAGTCAAGACCGAGACCAAGCACCAAGACCGAGACAAGACCAGACAAGACCGAGACAAGACAAGACCGACAAGACAGACCAAGACCAAGACCGAGACAAGACGACAAGACCCAAGACCAAGACGAGACAAGACCGAGACCAAGCACCAAGACCGAGACAAGACCGAGTCAAGACCGAGACCAAGCACCAAGACCGAGACAAGCCCGAGACCAAGACCGAGACAAGACCGAGTCCAAGCGCCATCAAGATCATGATAAGACCGAGTCCAAGAGCCATCAAGACCGAGACAAGACTGAGACCAAGCGCCATCAAGACCGAGACAAAACCGAGACCAAGCACCATCAAGACCGAGACAAGACCGAGTCAAGACCGAGACCAAGCACCAAGACCGAGACAAGCCCGAGACCAAGCCCCATCAAGACCGAGACAAGACCGAGACCAAGCGCCATCAAGACCGAGACAAGACCGAGACCAAGCACCATCAAGACTGAGACAAGACCGAGTCCAAGCACCTCAAGACTGAGACAAGGCTAAGACCAAGCGCCATCAAGACCGAGACAAGACCGAGTCCAAGCGCCATCAAGATCATGATAAGACCGAGCCCAAGAACTATCAAGACCGAGACCAAGCACCTCAAGACTGAGACAAGACTAAGACCAAGCGCCATCAAGACCGAGACAAGACCAAGTCCAAGCGCCATCAAGACCAAGATAAGACCGAGCCCAAGAGCCATCAAGACCGAGACAAGACTGAGACCAAGCGCCATCAAGACCGAGACAAAACCGAGTCCAAGCACCTCAAGACTGAGACAAGACTAAGACCAAGCGCCATCAAGACCGAGACAAGACTAAGACCAAGCACCATCAAGACTGAGACAAGACCGAGTCCAAGCACCTCAAGACTGAGACAAGACTAAGACCAAGCGCCATCAAGACCGAGACAAGACCGAGTCCAAGCGCCATCAAGATCATGATAAGACCGAGCCCAAGCACCTCAAGACTGAGACAAGACTAAGACCAAGCGCCATCAAGACCAAGATAAGACCGAGCCCAAGAGCCATCAAGACTGAGATCAAGCGCCATCAAGACTGACACAAGAGAGACCAAGTGCTTTCAAGACCGAGACAAGACTGAGTCCAAGCGCCATCAAGACCGAGACAAGACCGAGTCCAAGCTCCATCAAGACCGAGACAAGACTGAGACCAAACGCCATCAAAACCGAGACAAGACTGAGTCCAAGACCAACGCGAGTCCAACACCATAAAAAAGCAGTCTCAAGGCCAGTTTGAGTACTACAACACTAGTAAATCCATATAAATATTCTCAGTGGAAATGTTGATGTTTTTCTTAACCTTTCCCTATAAGAAGAGATTTTCATTCAAGGTTCTATATTACACAAAGTCGACTCCAGTGAGCTTTAAGGCACGTTGCAATACTTCTACCTCCTCAAAAACTTACTCAAAGTTGTGTTTTGTTTCATTCACACGTATGACTAGTCATTTATTATTAGTCTCCAAAGCTCAAAATGCTCTGGTCCACCTTGTGATGTCATGTAGTGGTAGTTTTGAAGTAAACAGCTACATTTTAGATTTCGTTCAGGAGACATTGGCAATTCCAGGTTTGAAATCAGTCAAATGATTCCAGTGAAGGTGTATGGAGGTATGTCTGTGACGAGTACAGAACATTATAACATAGATCAGAACATGGCGTACTACGGGCCCTTTAACTCATCCCAAACAGGGCACGTCTTGCTTTATAATCCCTCTGGAGCTCGGCAGTTGTCCAGGCCTTAAAATTGTCTCCCCTAATTCATGTCCAATTACTGCAGACAAAATGGATCCCTCCCTCCCTGTAAAAGAGCAGCCCTGCCGGAAACAAAAACAAACACACAGACACAGGGCAGTTTGAGAAGATACACTGTCTGCTGCAACGTGGAGACAACTAATGAGCTTCACCGAGACTTGGAGTTAGCCTGCATCATTAAATACCATTCAGAGGTTATGTCATGTTTACAATAAGACTCCATGTTCACATTTTTAACAAGATGAGCTATAGTTATTAAGGCGATATTTTAACTCCGTACGTTCAGTTATAATAAAGCAAAACAAAACAAAAACTCATTCGCTGATAATCACTAATAAAGCCAGCTTTATTTAATATATTCTTTAACAGGGCTGGGCATCATTAAGAAGTTGCCGATACGATACATACCTTGATACATAATGCACGATACGATACATATCTCGATACATAGGCCATGATACGATACATATCTCGATACATAATCCACGAAATGATACATAGGCCACGATACGATACATACCTCGATACACAGGCCATAATACGATACATACCTCGATACATAGGCCACGATACGATACATACCTCGATACATAATCCACGATACGATACATACCTCGATACATAATCCACGATACAATACATACCTCGATACATAATCCACAATACGATACATATCTCGATACATAGGCCACAATACGATACATAGGCCATGATACAATACATCCCTCGATGCATAGGCCACGATACGATACATACCTCGATACATAATCCACGATACGATACATACCTCGATACATAGATACCACGATACATAGATACATACCACAATTACGATACATAGGCCACGATACGATACATACCTCGATACATAATCCACGATACGATACATACCTCGATACATAGGCCACGATACAGTACACACTTCGATACATAGGCCACGATACGATACATATCTCGATACATAGGCCACGATACGATACATACATCGATACAGTGCACTTTCGATTCGATACGATATATTTCAAATTGATTCGATATGGTTCAATAAAAAAATAAAGGCTAAATCATGGCTGTTATACTAAGGCTAGTACGTATTTGAGTAGTTTTTGTTGTGGATGTAGTGTTCGTCCACACTAATCCGATGGAAAACGGCTCCAGAGATGTAACGATCTGATCCGGCACTGTGTGGACACCTGAAAACGTTGATACTCTGATATAGGTCTGTGCACCGCGAAGTAATTCATCGCCAAAACGCTAAGAGGCTAGGATATATGTCCATTCATATATACAGTCTATGTCTGCGTATGACCTGCAGACGTATAATCTCTCAAAAGTTTAACATGAACCATCTCCAACGCGATAGAAGCACAGAACAGACTCACCATCAGCAGAACACCCCTCTGTCACAGAACAAACACTCATATTCCACTGAGTCGTGTCCTTTAGTCCGACAGAAGCTGAACTGTATCAGATACACAATAGCGAGCTTGTAAATTATCCATGCAGTTTTAAGTCTCATTTCTGTAAAACGTAAATAAATATGCTCAAAGCTGTATGAATAGGGAAGGCTTGCGGACAGAGAAACATGTCTGGATGCAAATCGTTTCTGATACGGTGATAAGGTGATTCGCTTCAGTGTAAATGTAGCCTAAAAGTCTTTGTTAAACCACTTCTTGTGCAAAGTCCATATGAAACACAAACATGTTAATCGTCAAAACAGTGAATATGTCAAATAAACGTGTTTCCTTCCATTAAACAAGCAATAAAACATAATTTAGTAAAATATACCAAAAAATACTCTTGGCGATATATCGATACAGCAGCCCACGATATCGATATTTTACGATCACAAACGACAAATGATACAATATGTTGATATTTAAATATTTTTGCACATCCCTATTCTGCAAAGGGATGATATTATTTTCTGATTTATGTTATGTTTTTTCCTTATCACAAACAGACCTTGAGTTGTGTTATGTTTCATTCACACATAAATGAATAATCATCTATTATTAGTCTGTTTACATCTCCAAAGCTCAAAACACTCTGATGTCATGTGGTAATACAGGAAAAGCTTCAGTATGTTTTTCAACTCTGTACACCTTCACCAGAAACCTGGAATTGCCACTTTCTACAGAACTAAAATGTAAAAGGTAGCTGTGAACTTAACGCCGTTTGAGCTTCGGGAATGAATACAGCCTGATAATGCAGGAGTAAGACAGATGGAACATGTGTGAATGCAACAAAACATAACTCCAGGTCTGTTTTTAAAGAGGTAACAACATTGTAAGGCTGTGCAATGAATCTAATTTTGATCGCAATTTCAATTTGTGTGTCAAATGATCTCCAAGCTCATTTAATAAACGATTTAAAGCTTAACATTTATTTCGGGATTTATTTTTTGGATTTTTAAAATATAACTAATAGGGATGTAACGATATCCAAATCTCACGGTACAATATTATCACAATATGCATCTCACAGTACGATATTTATTGCGATATTTTGAAGAGGCTGATATAATTGTAGATAGGACACGTTTCTGCTTTTAAACACCGTGACGAGATTTTGGTGTGAATTATTTCCATCATAATCCCAAGAATTCAAGTAAAAAACATATTTCTTCATGTTGTCTGCACTGAAATGAATCATGGGATATGTAGTTCCCGATGTTTATAAGCTGTTTGTACTATAAAACCATGCATTTAAGCAAAGGAAATTGTAATTCGATATACTGTGCCAACTCACGATATTATTGTGAGACTTTTGACGATATAATATCACGATATTTCGGTTACATCCCTAATAATTAAATATATTTATTTTATTTTTAAATATAAAGATTGTGAAACAGCTGGATATATAGTTTATTTTGGATACATTTATGTTTTTCTTTGCCTTATTTCATGCTCATTTTATGTTTTATACATCGTAAAACTGCTCTAAGGTTCATATTTGTAGCCTGAATTCATTTTCAATTTGAACGTTTTTTTAAGCGAGAAATGCTGAATAAATGCATTGTGTAACTAAAAAATAATCATCTGAATAATTGTGATTTCAGTATTAACCAAAATAACTGTGACAATGATTTTTTCCATAATCGAGCAGCCCTACAACATTCTAACAAGTCTAAAAGCTCACGTGCAGGTTTTCATGTGACAACTGTAAATGTCACCGTGAAAAAGCCACTGTGTTTCTAATTAGACATCAGTTACTCACCTTTTATTTAATTCCCTTAATTTATGACTTAGAAATGTTCCTTCCTTTCAGTTGTGACTAAAGGTGCATTCACAACTTCACACTTGCACCACATCAAAATGAAACTAAAGAAAAATGGAAAAAGAAAAATCAATCGATCCAAGTCTACATCACGACAAATTGGGCTCAAACCGGGACCAAACGAGGACAAGCGAACGCACCCGAACACACGGAGACGCACCATTCATGAAGGCTCAATTAGAATTGCTAAAGAAATGCATTCATATATGACCTTGCTGCAGACGGGAACACTGAGCTGAGCGCTGTCTAATATAACAGCAGAAGATCAGTCCAGTCCATAGGAACCCGATGACCTGAAGCTTAATACTACTGTCATTTTTTGCTGATACACGACTTATATACAAAACTTACTGCATATTCAAGATGCTTTATGTAATTTTCTGGTCAGGAATCTGCCATCTGCTTGTTAATTGGAGATGTTATTGCTTTGCCTAGAAATTTCCACCATATGGCATTAAACTTTTCTATCTCCGTGAATACAAGATGAAGAATACTAGGGCTGGGTATTAGGGATGGGAATGATTAGTCGATTAATCGATAATTGACCATTAAGAATTTCATCGATTACGTAAATTTTAATCGACAAACCTAATGTAGGTTGCTGTGCGTAGCGTGACCAAACAGGTCTGTACATGTAGCTCTCTGCACTCAGAAGGAGCAAACACAAACAGTCAGTCAGTCTGCAACGTACCGAAGTGCAAATGCGAAATTCCACACTTTCTGTTACAGTCGGGACAAGTGTGAGTCCATGTGCACAGTGCACAAAGCAGCACATATGTTTCGGTGTCCAGTAGGAAAAAGTTTTACCAGGTGAGAGAAGCGCAATGTCGATGACGAGTCCCCACCTCCCTCCCCCCGTACGGTGTCCTGGTTTTGACAAACACAAATCTGGTCACACTAACCTGTATTCCACTGAGTCAAGTCTTTTAATCCAACAGAAGTTGACCGCATCAGCGACACAAGAGCTGTAGTTTTTATCTTCGCTTAGTTTATGCAAATTAGCGATGCGGTTTTAAGTTTCGTTTCTGTGAGAGTTGCGCAAAACTGAATTAAACACGTTATAATGTCAAACGGGCTGATGTGGCTCTAGAGCCGTTACGGTTTATATGTCGTAAAGTTGAATTTATTTATGCAGATTAGTAGTGCAGATAGTAATAATAATGATGATCATTTTAATATAAAAAAATCGATTAATCGATAATCGATTGTTAATTCTCTCGACGATCGATTAAGAAAATTTCATCGAATGCCCATTACTACTGGGTATCATTAAGAAGTTGCCGATACGATACATACCTCGATACATAGGCCACGATACGATACATTTTTTGATACAGTGCACTTTTGATACGATACATTTCAAATCAATTCGATACGGTTCAGTGAAAAACAAAGGCTAAATCATGGCTGTGATACTAAAAGTCTACTAAGTCCACTGAGTTTGTGCAAAGTTAATATGGGGTCTGTCCATATGAAATCAGCTGCCCTCCCCGATGAGCCAAGTACAGATTTAGAACCTATGACCCAAAATCTACAATAATACAAATTTTCAGCTTCCTAGCTCTATTTTTTTTTAATAAGTTATGGTCTCTCAAACATGCTTATAAATTAAGGCTTCTGAAAAAGTGAGTATGGCCCCAAAATTTCAACTGGCCATAACTCAGGAACGACTCAAGGGACTGAGCTAAAATTTTAGATTCTTTCATTTGGTCATTTTAGAAATTTTTTGAATTTTTTTCAGCCAAATCTGAGATAGCTCATAATTAGATTCCTTGAAAGCAGCTGATTTCATGTGGACTGACCTTATGAAAAGCACCTGTTTTACTCGTCAGAACAGTAAAAACGTCAACACAATCATAGCTCTTACTCAAAATAATTTAGTAAAATATATCTAAAAATACTCTTGGTTATATATTGATACAGCAGCCCACGATATCAGTACTGTATTATCACCTTAAACTAAACGATATATCGGCTTTTCAATATTTTTGCACTCCCCTAAAGGATAGTCTACTAAAAAGTTGCATAGTGCTTCTTTAAAACTGCACAACATTCAGGAATCTATACTATTATTTTATGAAGCATATTTTTCTCAGCTGACAGTCATGATGTTGCTTTGCCTAGAATGTTCCATAGCACAGCATTAAACCTAACCTTATATTTATTCAATTACAGCTGTTAAAAAAACATTCATTCGTACAGTGAGTGGGGTCGCCTCTCCATAGATATAACCTGTCACTAGGAGTGTGCAAAAATATAAAAATATCGATATATCGTACATTTAATGTGATGATGCAGTATCGATATCATGGGCTGCTGTATTGATATATCACCAAGAGTATTTTTTGGGATATTTTACTTAATTATTTTGTTACAGCGCTACAGTTTTGTTGCTTGTTTAGTCAAAGGAAGCTCATTTATTTGAGATTTTCACTGTTTTGATGATTAAAATGTTTGTGTTTCATATTAACTTTGCACAAGAAGTGGTTTCACAAAGACTTTTAGTAACTGAATCGATTTGAAATATATCGTATCGAACCAAAAGTGCACTGCATCGAGATATGTATCGTATCGTGGCCTGTGTATCGACGTATGTATCGTATCGGCAACTTCTTAATGACACCCAGTCCTACCTGTAACATGACCTGGCGCTCTTATTCAAGGAGATGGATAAGTTTAATGCCATACTGTGGAACATCCAAAGCAAAAACAGCAGTGATGAGTCAGAAAAGTTACACTGTACGTCTTTAAAAATGTGTTTTGCTTTTTTTTTTCCTGATTGGAGCTTGCCCTTTTAATCCACTCCACTTCTATTTGAGAATTTGGCATCATTGAAATCACACCTCTAATCACTTAACCAAGAGTCTATATTTAACCTAATTGTGACGCTTCCCATTCCTTGTCATCGGTATGCCATCGCTAAATAGTGCGCTCTGCCCTGTCAGAAGTGCCCCGAAACGTCCCCAAATACGGTCCAATTTACAGTTCGCAATGGTCTCCACGTGATTACACCGTGGCAATTAACAGCACGTTTGATTGGAGAAACTGCGCGCCGGAACAGCGACAGCGTGACGCCAAAAAATCACATCAAAAGAACTGCCAGCGATGTGGGAAAAATGTGCATTATTAATAGACAAAAAGACGTGCGTAATTATCGGCGCACGAATTGGAGCACTTACCGATAGTGGAAATATGAGACGGGTGAAATTCATTGTCCGTAAACCTGCATAACAAACACGTTTTCCCCACGCCAGAATCTCCCAGGAGCAGGAGTCGGAAGAGCACGTCGTATTGTTTAGCCATTTTGATTTGTAAAAAGGTTGCACTGTGTTGGATTTAGCCTTGAGGAGCTAACTGTGCACAGATGAATGAGCGATGGCTGACCGCTCGCATCCCATGTCTGCTGCTGCTGCTGCTGCTGCCTGCCGCTGGTCACCGGAGCGCAGTGCTGGAGCAAACAGGGATGCTCCTCCGCGCACACGGCCGGTGGGTGCGGCGTGGACCACGGTCAAGGAGGAGAGAGTGAGGACGCGTGAAGATCCGGGGAAGGAATTCAAAGTAAAAGCTCAATAATAATAATAATAATAATAATAATAATAATAATAATAATAATAATAATAGTAATGGCATGAGGTTAACAGAGAAATGCAAGAAAACATATTCGCCACTGCTCTTTTGTTGATCATTTCTAAGTGCACGGGTGGTTAACCTATCCTAAAATTGGCTAAAGTAAAGGTACACGATGTAGGTTAACATTCGACATCATTGCTTTGCCTGGAATGTTCCACAGTATGGCATTAAACGTAGTGACACAATCCAGAGGAAAGTCAACATATGTACTTTTACCTGATTTATGACAGGATATATATAAAATGTGTTTCTCACCTTCCACGGTGGTAGGTCTCTCACCCTCATTCAGCTCAGGTCCTCTACCAGAGGCCTGGGAGCTTGAGAGTTCTGCGCAGTATCTTTGCTGTTCCCAGTACTGCACTTTTCTGGACTGAGATGTCCATTGTTTTTCCCGGTATCTGTTGAAGCCACTCTTCCAATTTGGGGGTTACAGCCCCGAGTGCTCCGATCACCACAGGCACCACTGATGCCTTTACTTTCCAGGCTCTCTCCAGCTCTTCCTTGAGCCCCTGGTATTTCTCTAGCTTCTCGTGTTCCTTTTTCCTGATATTACCATCGCTTGGTATTGCGATGTCCACCACCACGGCTCTGCTCTGTTTCTTATCCACCACCACTATGTCTGGTTGGTTCACCATCACCATTCTGTCACTCTGTCAGTCTGTATCTGGAAGTCCCACAGGATCTTGGCTCGGTCATTCTCCACAACCTTTGGAGGTGTTTCCCACCTTGATCCTGGGGTCTCCAGCCCGTACTCTGCACAGATGTTTCTGTACACTATGCCCGCCACTTGGTTATGTCGCTCCATGTATGCTTTCCCTGCCAGCATCTTACACCCTGCAGTTATGTGCTGGACTGTCTCAGGAGCCTCTTTGCACAGTCTACACCGTGGGTCTTGTCTGGTGTGGTAGATCTGGGCCTCTATTGCTCGAGTGCCCAGGGCCTGCTCCTGAGCAGCCAGGATCAGTGCCTCTGTGCTGTCCTTCAGACCAGCCCTCTCAAGCCATTGGTAGGATTTCTTGATATCAGCCACTTCAGTTATGTTCCGGTGGTACGCCCCATGTAGGGGTTTGTCCTGCCATGATGGTCCCTCCAGCACCTCTTCCTCTGGACCCCACTGTCTGAGACATTCTCTGAGCACCTCATCTGCCGGGGCCTTGTCCTTGATGTACTCAAGGAGCTTGGATGTTTCATCCTGGACAGTGGTTCCCACACTCACTAGTCCTCGGCCCCCTTCCTTCCGGCCTGCGTACAGTCTCAGGGTGCTGGATTTGGGATGGAACCCTCCATGCATGGTCAGGAGCTTTCGTGTCTTAACATCTGTGGTCTGTATCTCCTCCTTTGGCCAGCTTACAATCCCTGCAGGGTATCTGATCACTGGCAGGGCGTAGCTGTTGATTGCCTGCACCTTGTTCTTGCCATTGAGCTGGCTTCTAAGGACTTGCCTCACTCTTTGCAGGTATTTGGCCGTAGCCGCTTTCCTTGTTGCCTCTTCAAGGTTGCCATTTGCTTGTGGGATACCAAGGTACTTGTAACTGTCCTCAACGTCTGCTATTGTTCCCTCTGGGAGTGACACCCCCTCTGTGTGGACTACCTTCCCTCTCTTTGTCACCATCCTGCTACATTTCTCAAGCCCGAATGACATCCCAATGTCTGTACTGTAGATCCTTGTGGTGTGGATCAGTGAGTCGATGTCTCGCTCACTCTTAGCGTACAGCTTGATGTCATCCATGTAGAGGAGGTGACTGATGGTGGCCCCGTTTCTGAGTCGGTATCCATAGCCAGTGCGGTCGATTATTTGCCTGAGGGGGTTCAGGCCTATGCAGAACAGTAGTGGGGACAGTGAGTCTCCTTGGTATATGCCACATTTGATGGACACATGTGCAAGTGGCTTCCCATTGGCTTCAAGGGTGGTTTTCCACAACCGCATCGAATTCGCAATGAACGCCCTTAGAGTCCTGTTGATATTGTACAGCTTCAAGCACTCAGTGATCCATGTGTGTGGCATTGAGTCATAGGCTTTCTTGTAATCAATCCAGGCAGTGCACAGGTTGGTCTTACGGGTTCTGCAGTCGCGGGCGACTGTTCGGTCAACCAGGAGTTGGTGTTTGGCTCCCCTGGTGTTTTTGCTGATACCCTTCTGTGCTGCGCTTATGTATTGATCCATGTGCCACTTATCTTAGCCGCAATGATGCCTGACATGAGCTTCCATGTTGTGGAGAGACAGATTATTGGTCAATAGTTGGATGGGACTGCACCCTTTGAGGGATCCTTTAGGATCAGGATCGTACGCCCTTGGGTTAACCATTCAGGGTGAGTCCCATCCCTTAGCAGCTGGTTCATTTGTGCTGCCAGGCGCTCGTGGAGGGCAGTGAGCTTCTTTAGCCAGTACGCATGGATCATGTCAGGGCCCGGTGCGGTCCAGTTTTTCATACCTGAGACTGGCAGCTGGTTAGCTCAATTGGTAAGTCACTGGACTTTCACATGGGAGACCCGGGTTCAAATCCCCCCTCTGACGGGGTGGGGGGGAGGCAATGAGCTAACCAGTATGGGTCCTTGGGCAAGACCCTTCGTGCTACTGCGCACCTCATACAATGATGAGAGAGAAAGAAACGTATGACATGCCGGCTCAGACGTCGCCCGGCCAAACAAGGTCTGCATCAGGTGCTGGGGAACCAGGGCACCTTGATGAAAAATGGGCTACTGGAACACGGAGAAATGGGCGAGATATATATATTGTGGATATATATATATATTTTTAGAACTTTTAGAACCGTCAATGTAGCTGATTTTAGATAACTATAGCCTAATTGGTTTAAGTTAAAATGAAATTAATTAATGATAGCATAAGCTATCAATTTTCATCATGAAATAGGCACTATGCAGCTTTTAAATTGAAGGAGTTTTTGTTTTGATGTTTTTTGTTTTTTGTTTTTGTCTACATCATTCAACAGTGTGCAATTTTGTGAGATCAGGGAGTACAGGGGCAGTCATGGATTTGTTCCATGAATAAAATAAAATATGCAATATATTATTATTATTAATATTATTATTATTATTATTATTATTATTATTATGTTTAACCTATACTCTAGAATATGTTCAAGAGAACATATTCCAACATATTGAATGTTGTTTTTTTTTTTTTTTTAACCTATACTCTGACACATGTTCAAGAGAAACAGGTGGACCTTCACCCTTGACTCACATTGTCCACAGCCTATATCGACTCTTTAAATGTGCAGTCATGTGTAAAAAAACAAATATTGTGCATAATTAATCAAATAATGCGTGTGTGTTTGTATGTGTTCAGTTCAATTCAATTTCTAAAACGTGGAGACGGTGCGATTGGCTTTTATTTTGAAGGGCCAACGTAATTCCTATAGAGTTGTATACAGCTTGACAAAGGTGTCTCTGAAATGCGCTTATATTTTTTTGAACTTATTTTTTAATTGATTGATTTAGTTATATTATATTTTAGCAGTCAATAAAAATTAATTTAAAAAGCTGTAGTTTTTGTAAAAGTGTTTTTCTGTTAACCTCCTTTGTTCCCTTGGAGACGCCGTAGACCACGCCCCCTCCAACCTCAGCCGGAAGCGAGCGGACGGACTGGAGAAGTGTGCGCAGCAGAGGACCAAAACAAACCCGAGCACCTCGCCTCTCCTCCGGGATCCCCGCTGCCCACCGCACCGCTGTCATCATGGAAGCCGGAGCCACCCCACTCCGGTGCTTCAGGGACTGTCACCCCGAGGAGAAGTTTGTGGACGACGGCGTGGAGACGGTGACTTCTGTGGAGCAGGTGAGCCGAGATTAGCTCCCTCAGGGCTAGGTGGCTAATGCTAAAGCTATCTCCCTTCAACTCCTGAATGGGGAGCAGCGCTTGATCAGATTTACCAGGCAAAGGACCAAAAACAGCGTGAGATCTTTGTCAACAAACGCGCAAATTAACTCCAATCTTCCATCCGTGGAGTTTGATCTACCACTGTTGTCATATCTGGGTGATTAGGCTGCTGGCCCCTAATGGGATTAAGTTTAATGAACTTAGCCAGACAAGTTAAAAGGTTAAGACTATTCACCACAAAGCCATTGTTAATTTACTGCAGCACGTTAGAGACGCTCCAAGGTCATTTTGAGTTGGCACGATCATCTCCATCACTAAGTTCACTGGAAGTGCTGTGATTTCCTCCTCTTTGGACAGGCACTAGGAGAGAGGCTTGTCCAAAAAGACTCAAGAGTTTCAGGATCATTACTTCAGGACAATAGTAGGTAACAAAAATTAGAAGCTATAAAAACTGAACTATAAGAACTGAAAATTTATTTATTTTTTTCTCTTTTTTTTATTTCTATGTGTGGATATTATTGTAGCAATGTAAAATAATAGTCTTTATGTAGCTGTTGATTATTGCATATACAATTTATCATTTACTGTATGATAATGCAATATATTATTTATGGAAACATCTGAAATAAACTTATCATTATCATTAAAACAATTGATAGGTACAAGGCAATGCAATTTGAATTACGTGTATGTTTAAAAAAAATCTATAGTTGTAGTTGTATAGTTGTAGGTATAAGAACAAACTTAATAACATAGTCTATAGCTGTATTTATGAATTAAAAACTAGGCTTTAAATATACAGGAAAAAACAATTATTTGCGAGTTTGCTTCCCATACATTCTGCTTAGACTAACGGCACAGGTAGTTATAATTTGAAACGTGTATTTATTAAAATTTTTTTGAGTAAAATGCGATGTAGTGTTTCTATTTCATCTTTAAATATTTTTTTTAACAATACAGTTACTTTTATTTAATATCTTGAATGTTAAACAAGCAAAAAGGATCATTTGGAATAATATATATCTATTGTTCATCTTGTTTTTATTCTATGGGAGAGAAAATTGGATTATGGGGAGTCTCGATAGATACTTAATGAGAAAACACAGCTGGTTATTTATGTCACTTACGAATACTCTATAACTTGTCACTTACAAATTGATGCTCTATAATATAAAATCCAGCTCCAGCAGCAAAGATCTCAATAATGGAGAATTAAAACATTTTACAGTACATCTCAGTTACATAAAAGACTTTTTTGGCCTATTGAATTTTTAAACAAAGCAACATTTTCTGTGAAACAAATGAGTCAGCCTTCCCAAATATCACTCGGAACAGTACGGTGGCTTTTTGGCTCAAGAGACAATACAAGTTTTGTCTGCCTACCGGAATAGCAGCCAGTTGAACATGGTGCTTGTCATTCATGCCAACTTTGCGCAGTTTCTAGCTTTTAAGATGACAATTTTATTATAATGAATCAAGTTTGTTGTATGAGTCAGTTTTATGATTGTACAGTACATTATGAGTTTTTAAAATGTCTGATACAGATTTGAATACCAGCAATTACCAAATAATTATGTATTTTTAATCCAGTTTATTCATTTTTTGTCATAATTTTCTTTTGTCTATAGAAAAAAGTGGAACGCAGCATCGAAGAAGTCATCAATGTTTACAAACAGATTCACAATTTACCCGAGTAAGTACTGTTTTAATATTTCTAATGATTATTTTCATAATGTGGGTAATATAAAAAGCAATTTTAGTTTGTTAGTTAGTATAATATTACAATAATTACAAAAGAATGGACTTGATAATAAAAAAACACTCAACATTACATCATAGTACTTTCTTTTATATTACCACGTGGCCTTATATTTGTGTAATCCCTCGTTCAGGTCGTCTACTAGTCGATGTGATCTTGTATCTCGTTTCGATATTAGTTTTAATCTCAATTAGTATCAGATTTTTGTTCATTTTGAGCCCATTTTAGCTCCAGTTGAAGTGTTATTATCAAATTATTCATCATCCCAATGTCTACTGATTGTTGAAACAAGCACACATTTTCCCCCAGACGTTTATTTATTTATATTAAAAAAGGAAATTGATATCTTGAACAACAAAACAGAACTAGTTTCATTTACATCATTATTATGCACAGGATTTGTACATTCAAAGGTGAGTTGCATCTCACCCAATAGGAAACATCTTCACTTGATTCCGGCTTTCCTAAACAAAACTGGGGATGAGACTTTGGATATGTAAACCAGCCCTTCCCGTCTCTCTCTTTTGCTTAAATACACAAGCTGAGGATACACTTTAAATATCACAGTTCAGAAGGAATTCATCAGAGGCCCTATGATTTTGTTGCCTTTTCCAATACTTGACGAGATTATTCATATTTATTTATCAGTCTTTGTGGGTGGTAATTGTCTTTTTTAATATCGCATAAATGTAAATGTATTTAAATCTGGTGACGCAAATTATGTTCCTCAAATTGTGCTCTTACATTACCAGAGCTGAATTTATAAAAAAAAAAAAAAATCAATATCAACAAACTAATCAATACTAAAACTAGAATTGAATCCAGATAAACATTTGCACAAGTATTGATTTTGAATCTGGGCCTATTGCTAGTAAATACTAACAAATAATGAATAATAAATAATATAAATAGTAGATACTAAAACCACATAGCAGTAAAAAAAGTGTATATTTTGCGTTGAAATTTTGAGTCAATTATTTTTTTTGTTTGATTAGGTCAGGTTGCTTTATTCGTACCCGTAGGTAAATTTGTCTTGCAGATTTGAGAGGCAGGTCTCACATTTATCTCATTTATCTCATTGTGGAATAGAAATTTATACTGCATATCAAGTTCTTTCCCTTTTATCATAATCAAGTTTGAAAGTTTAGTATTGTGAAGCAAATTCCAATACACTGTGTCAAAGTTGTTCTGCAAAACAGGATTTTCAGACTTTACATTCACTGTTTTTTTATTTGATTCATAGTCCATAGTAGGGGCGTGCAAAAATATTTAAATATCGATATATCGTATCGTTTAATGTGATGGTACAGTATCGATATCATGGGCTGCTGTGTCGATATATCACCAAGAGTAGTTTTTAGGTTATTTTACTAAATTATTTTGTTACAGTGCTACAGTTTTGTTGCTTGTTTAGAGGAAGGAAACTCTATTTTTACTGTTTTGATGATTAAAATGTTTGTGTTTCATATGAACTTTGCACAAGAAGTGGTTTAACAAAGACTTTTAGTATCACAGCCGCCATTTTGCCTTTATTTTTACTGAACAGTATTGAATCGATTTGGAATATATCGTATTGAATCAAAAGCTCACTGTATCGAGATATGTATCGTATCGACAACTTCTTAATGATACCCAGCTCTAGTCCATAGTACTGCGTCTTGTCAAAAAAAGTCTGTTTGTATGAAAAAAAATGTGCACATGTTGGAAAGAAATATTCAGGAAAGGTTCATTTCTGCCTTGTGAATGTGACTTTTAAAAGTATCGATACCTGCTCAAATGAATATCTAGTTTCAACACTCACTTTAGTATCTGATTTCCGATAATTTTGACAGCCCCTGATAACACGTCAGATATATTCACGCAGTTGTGACCTTTAATTACGGAGTCTATCCATTACGCCTCGGTACACCAGTCCTCACTTTTCCCCTGCAGTCTTGCCTGTGTACTATTCTACCCTCCTGTTATCTAAACTCCGCGTCGATCGGCCCACGTACGCCGCCGCTGCTGCCGTCGCCATCAGCTGTCAACACCACTGCTCCACTAATAGTCTGACTCATCCCATTTCTATGACAACCGGTCAGGCCCTGAATGTCACCAGAGCCAGCGGGGATGTTTGCTTACCACCTCCTCTGTGATAATTGCGCCGCGTCGTGTGTTTAGTAGTAGATCAGCGCGGCTCTACAGAGAATACATCTTTTGTGCGTTTCAAGGTAAATTGTGGTACTTTTGCGGGTTCTGAGTATGCTTCTCCGTGGGGTCATTATGAGCTGTTTACCGCGGTTATTAAATATCTTTTTCATAGCGCAGGGGTTACGTAACATGCAACACAAAATGGAAATGATGTGAAAATGGAAAATGTTAGAGCAATTAAGTTATACAATGAGTCTGGTGGTTTTGTTTGTATGCATTGAACAAAATAGTGAGGATAAAGGTCCAAAGTTTATGCAGGTCATATTAAGTTTGGGTAGTTTTAGGTTGAGTAGTAAGAAAAAACATAGGATGAAATAGAAAGTTTGTATGTAATTGTTGTTATGTTATGATTATGTCCTGAAAATTGTGGTCACGAAGCGATTAGTGATGTCCTGGGTTCAACTCTTCGGGTTTTTCTGTGTTTGCCTGTTCCCCCCCAACCCTATGATCACCTGACCTAAAATTATAATATAGTGACTAGCATGCTAACAGCGCTCTTGCTCTACTTAATGGTTTGCGGATGATAAAAATATTTATTAGATGCTAACAGCACACAGCGGTCTCGTTTTGACTCCAAGAGCTGCTTATTCATACAAATGTTACTTAATTACATATTTTAATTGATATTGTTTATTGTTTATTTATTTCATTCATAAAGTATAAAAAGATGTTAACAGTGTCACAATATTAAACATACAAAAAATGAATGAAAAGGAGCAGTATTTACTCAATTACAGGCATTTTTATTTCTCAAAACTACTATGAGCGGGCCCACTTCCCTACAGACCTGACCTGTAACTTTGCCTGGTGATGTGGCCTGCTTGTCTCCATGGAGATAGTTAAAGTAAATGCTATATTGTAAAAAAAACAAAAAAAAACAATATCACCTGTGGTACATGGAGTCAAACAGATACATAAACGTGCTGTACCTGATTTTTACCATGACAAACAGAATGACTTAATTTTAAAACGGTTTGCAACAACACTTGGCATGCTAATGTGCACTTCCTGATCATCTGACAATACATTTCTTTCCAATTAGTTGCAGACAACACTAGGGGTGTGCAAAAATATCGAAATATCTATATATCTTATTGTTTAGTATCGATATCGTGGGCTACTGTATCGATATATCGCCAAGAGTATTTTTTTGGTACATTTTCTTAAATTTTTTGTTACATTGCTACAGTTTTGTTGCTTGTTTAGAGAAAGGAGGCTCGTTTATTTGACATATTCACTGTTTTTATGATTAAAATGTTTGTGTTTCATATTCACTTTGCACAAGAAGTGGTTTAACAAACACTTTTAGTTTCACAGCCATGATTTAGCCTTTATTTTTTTATTGAACCGTATCGAATCGATTTGAAATATATCGAATCGAAAGCTCACTGTATCGAGATATGTATCGTATCATATCCTATGTATCGAGGTATGTATCGTATCGGCAACTTCTTAATGATACCCAGCCCTAGACAGCTTATAATAAAGACACATTTAGTTCAAATACATGTAAAAAAAAAAAAAAAAAAAAATATATATATATATATATATATATATATATATATATATATATATATATATATATATATATATATATATATATATATATATAAAATTAAAGACGTACTGTAAAAATAATGTTATGCTCCAACACTTTCTAACTCACACTCACACACCATTATGATATTTAAATTGAGTTATCTCGGAAACATTTACATATATTTGCGTTTCCTCTCCTCCATATGGTTAAACAGACCGCAGCCCGTGGAGGAGGTGTGATGCGCCGCAGTGGAGTAATGCTCTGGTCTTCCCTCTCCGTGTCTTTGTGAGGCTCAGGGCAGTGATCCGTGACTAACCCGCGCTGGTAAAGTGTAATTACTGGTCTAGGACTGAGGAGGACAAGCCCTGAATGGGAGGGGGTGAGGGGTCAGCAGGCTTTGAGAAAATACGATCAAGGAGTGCAAGAGAGCGCATTGGTTGAGCTAAGAGTCTGTTGTGGTATTTTGTTGTTTGATTGTAAAGAATAAGTCACGATATTCTAGCTTCCTTGTAGTTTAAAACTGAGCTGGAGCACAGGGCAGAATTTTGTGTCTTCTCTGTTAAATAAACAAAACACATTACCTTCAAAAATGTAAGTTTATACATCCACCAACTCCTTTTTGAACATGTATAAATTCCTTGAAGAGTCATGAATCCTCATTATTGGTTGGTTTATTATACTTTTTGTTATGTATTAATACTGTTGATACATTTTTTTGACTTAGACAAATTTTATTGATCCACAAGGGAAATTATTTGGACACAGTAGCTCACACATCACAGTAAATATAATAAAAAAGAGCAGAAATATAAATGGTAATAATAAATTCAAAATAAGTAGCAAAAAAGAGCAAGAGATAGGTGTCAAATAAGACATAATTATATAAATATAAATGTACAAGTCAAAATAAATAGTAAATAAATAATTTCTATACATGTTCAAAAATAAATGTTTGAACTAAATAACAAAAGCGGTGCCGTTACACACTGTTACACTGTTGATAGGTCCAGCTATTCCAAGATATTTACCACAAACAAAGACATAATTTCTCTAATACTGTGAGCGATATTGACAAAAATGTATATAGATATTTTTGATATTCAGAAAATATTTTCACAAGAATATGCGAAAATGTGGTTCAAGTATTGCAGAAAACATGAACTGACCACAGAATTAACCTCAAAAGGGCAGAAATATGACTTTGTATCTTGGGAAATTACACTAGAAGAATCTGTTTCCTTTTGAGGTAATTTTTTAAAGCTCATACTACTAGAGATGTATATCCAAATCTCACGGTACGATATTTATTGCGATATTTTGAAAAGGCTAATATAAATGTAGATGGGACACTTTTTAACTTTTAAAATACCTTGACAAGATTTTGGTGTGAATTATTTCCATCATAATCCCAAGAATTGAAGTAAAAAACATGTTTCTTCATGTTGTCTGCACTGAAATGAATCATGGGATATGTAGTTCCCGATGTTTATAAGCTGTTGCTGCTATAAAACCATGCATTTAAGCAAAGGAACTTGTAATTCGATATATTGTGACAGCCCACAATATTATTTTGAGACTTTTGACGATACAATATCACGATATTTTGGTTATTGTTTCACCCCTTACATACTACACCTTGTTCTGATCTGTGTTATAATGTTGTTTCCTCATGAAAAACATACCAGGAGTTGCATTTTGTTTCATTTACAAACGTTTAACACACAAACATTGCGTATTTAGGCCGAGTTCTCGTCTCTAGGATTACTCAAAACATGTGTGAATGAAACAAAACACAACTCCAGGACAGTTTTTGAGGAAATATCAACATTACAAACACAATGACAACCTCGTATGTTTGAAACAGCGAAAATAATGTAACCTTAGCGTATTTGCTCCTACATGAACTTTTAGCAAATTCTATCACTTTAGGTTTATATGGTGAGCATAACTTATATTTGTACGTAGTTTTAAATGAATTAATTTTAAATGTCGTTGGGATGATGACTCATCCAGGGAGTAATAGGGAGCAATAATATTTTATGACATAATAAAAATAAAGGCTCAGTCAACAAATTGGAATTGAAGTGAAGTGGAAAAGGCAATTTATTTTAACTGTTTAATTTAAAACCTGAATCCTATACATGGCAGATTGAGCCTTTTTACTCAAATTGTGCTAATTATAATGAAAAACTCCAATGAAATGTAAATATTTAACATAAGTGGTCCTGTATTAAAGTCCTATTTTACGCAGAGTTGTTTTGTTTCATGTTTTTGTTTGCTTTTTTATCTTTAGTTCAGTAGAGTTTGGCAATTCCAAGGTTGAAATTATGCAAAAGCATAAAATGGGGCCATTTAAATTGAAATATTGCCTTGGCTTTGCTAATGTATTTCTGTGTGTTCTGTCTCTCCTCCAGGCCCACCTTATTGCGAGAGCAGCACTACCAGTATCTGAAGAAGGGCTTACGGCACCTATCGGACGCTTATGAGGTAATGTATCTGTGACCTGCTGGAGAAATCTGCACAGACTACACCGAGACTACATACAGTAGGTCTAAAACTGACCTAAAACCAGGACTAAATCAGGATCAAAACAGGAATACATTGAGATAAACCAGGAACACTTTAGCTGAAGGACACCGTAGTAATACTAACTAACAGTAAAAGGCATAATTGATAGAAATAGACCATCTGGCCGATAGTTGGACTTTTTACTGTATTAGCTACTGGTCTTAAATCTTCAGCACAGGCCGATATTTTGTTTCAAGCTGGGCGTACACTATGCGAGTTTTGGCCCTTTTTGAGCAGATTTTTCACTCGTGCGACTGTTTTTGGGATTGTGCAGAGTTTTGGCTTAATCATGTGTCGTGCTTCGTGCTAGTGTACACGGGGTAACGAGAGCCGATTAATGTCACAGAACCATCTCCTGGTCGGCAGTCGTAGGTCGGAAGACTGTCAAACCTGTCTGAAATTTTGCGCTGCTGAAGTAGTTCCACGAGCTCTGAACTTTTAAACCCAACCATTTGGTCGTACAGTGAAACGATCGAAAATATCGCACAGTGTATGTCTGACATTAGTCTATCTGCTGCCGAAAAATACGCACAAAGCTTTATATTAACACTTTAATATGAAGAGACAGCTGCAGAAAATGTGACTACGCAGCTCTTGTAAAGTTGTATGGTAAAAAAAACAGCTGTGGGTAAATTTGTAGTAAATTTAAATTACATAGCCTAGGGAAAAGAAGCAATATCGGCTTAAAAATATCAGCAGACCACACCAGCCGACGGTTGCTTTGTATTCTGTTTTCATATAAACAAACAATAAACCCATATCAATCACTCTCAAATAATTACTGCTTTTTTCAGCCAGTATTCATTATATTAATAATTCATTAACATTACTAGCACTTTGTAAATACACTATAATCTTAATAAGCGTTAATGTGTGTTTTCTAAATGCTACCTAATAGATGTATAAGCACTAATTAGCGTACAAATTGCCACTTAGTTAGTGATTAATATGTGGTCCCTACAATAAAGTATTACCATTTTGAATACACTGATCCTGATCCTAAGCTTAAAAAAGACATAAAAACTGTCTGAACTGTACTAGGATAAACCCATGTCTAAATACCAGTAGGAGAACAGAAGTAGAATATTGAAGCGCTTCAGGATTCAGAATGTAATTATGTTGTACTCCCAGATGGGGGCAAGAGCCAGTTTTTCCTGTTCATTACATCATACTTTCCTGTGAACTTGAAATTAATCGCTCCCATCCGTATTAAGGGGTCTGCCAAGATTTTTTTTTGTCATATACTTGAGCAAAAATGTGTCTTGCCCCAGTTCAGATATATTTTATAAGCTGCTCTTGAGCTCAGAACACGTCTGCTGGCTGCTGTCCTTATCTAATTAGAAAGCAGGAATTGCACATTAGCTTGCTAGTCGCTAGTTCTGCTGTCATGTAGGGATGGGACAAGATCTCGTGCCACAAGATCTTGCGAGACAAAATTGCTACAAGATTGTGCGCACAAGATCACAAAAAATATCTTGTGAGATTTGTGATGGAAATTTATTTGTGGAAAGATTTCTCTCAATCTGTTTTTGTGTGAATGAATGTGATTTCTACCTGAGCACAGATCAGTCATTAACATGTGTAAAAGCTCAGCAGACTCAACTGTCCTCAAATGTAAGTTGAGTTGATTAACACCGGCCTGTAAAACAAAAGTCACTCTACTTTGATATGTATGTGACTTGTATTTATGTATAAATACTCAGAACTCAAATGCTCTGGGGCAGAAACTCAGGAAGTGAGATGCTCTGGGGGCAGGAGAGTCAGAGGTCAGATGCTCTGGGGGGAGAGGCTCTTGGTCTGTGGCCAGATCAGGCCTAGGTCTTGTCCATATCTGCTGTAACAAGAATAAACCTTGGTCTGTATTCCAAAAACTCACTGGGCTTTGCAAATGGAATCAGTTTTTCTTCAAGAGCTACATAATTTTTTCCACAACAGATTCAGAGTAGCCGCGGGGTCTTAAAAGCTTTAAAAAGGTCTTAAATTTCATGTTCCTAAATTAAGGTCTTAAAAAGTCTTAAATTTTGTTGTCCAAGTCTTATTTTTTTCACAAAGGTCTTAAATTTCATTAGCCTATTTTTTTTTTTTAATGTAAACTCAACCAGGCTGCAGTGCAATGTTAAACGGAGGAAAAAAAAAAAAAAACATCAACGTGAAATCATGTAATGTGAATGAACATCTAATTTGGAGTATGTGCACACAATACTTTGGTTTCTGGCGCCGACGGCAATGACTAAACCATCAGTAAAGTGGAGGAAGACTTTGGATGGATCATGGGGAAGTGTCCGTTTAATCCACAGTGGCTCTTAAATTCTAGATTTAGTAGTTGGTTGGTCAATATTAGACTTGGATCTGGTGTTTTTCTCCTGCATAATGGGTGCGATGTTGGTCTTAATTTTCATTTAAGGGGTCTTAAAAAGCTTTTTAAAAAGTCTTAAATTAGAGGTAGTCAAACCTGGGGATACCCTGAGATTTTTTCTTCTGAATATACCTTTGGTTTTGAAAAAAAGAGTTAAAAGCTGGTGAGTTGTACAATTTGAGAAGCTGTAGTTCCAAAAAGCAGTAGTGCAATGACCGTTAAAGTATTATATAAAATAAAAAAAAAAAGTGAAGCCAAAACTGTGAAATGGATAGCACTAAATATATATTACAAATTATGTCGAAAGCTTGCCTTGTCTCGTTCTTCTGGACCTAATCTCGTCTACTCGTGAAACTTATGTCTCGTCACACGCTTTCTGTCACGGCAAAACTCCGCTTTGGTGTCTGAGATTTGTGAAAAGTACTTATAAACTCATCACGGTGAATAATTTGGATGCTCAGAATGCATAAGGTAAGTGAAGAATAACTTTGGACCACTGCAAACTGTTATCAACTCTTAGACCGAAACTGCTGATGAGCCCCAGAGCAGCCCAAAGTCCACAGTTTGCAAACCTCTTCCCTCATTAATGAATAATTGAGTGGACACAGCTCGCAGACAAACTTGATGCTCACAATACTCATAGAGCCGTTTATGAGGAATGTGCTTCCAAAATGGCAGCAGGACAAAGTGACTAAGTGTCTCTCAGATGCTCCGTGTTCTTGGCTGTGGAGATTTCACTGGAGCTCCAAAACACGCTCACCAGGGAATACATTTAATTAGATCAGCAAGTGCAGCTAAATCTCCATTAGACCGCTCTGTCAAATACAAGTGTTCAGGACCATCGGGCGGGTAATTATTATCCGCCAAAATGGAAGTCTAAACTACGGTGTTATGAATATCATTTACTGTATTTTCTGCACTATGAGGCGCTCGGGATTATAAGGCGCACTGTCATTGAATGGTCTATTTTCTAGTCTTGGTCTTTTTTCACATATAAACCGCACTGGACTATATAAACGAAACACAGCAGTTAGATAAGTCAGTCAAACTTTATTTAATGCGTTCACAAACTTTGTTCAATTGTAACATGTAAAAAAATACTGTCTGAGACGCTAAATTGTTCGTGTATTCACAATAACTCATAATTGGTCAAACAGTTGGGCGATTACAGCGTCCAGCACGCCCGCATCCCTCTCGTCATTATCCGAGTCAGTGTGGTTACTGTTCCCTGGCAGTTCAGTGATGATTCCGATTTTGGTGAAAGCTCAGACCACGGTTGATACTGATCCTTAGCCCAGGCGTCCATGATCCATTGGCAGATCGTGGCGTAAGTCGCTCGGCGCCGTCTCCCTGTCTTGGTGAATGTGTGCTCACCTTCTTTCATCCACTGCTCCCACGCAGCTCACACTTTAACTTTGTAACCGCCTTGAGTTTAAAGTCGGCGTTGTAAGTGTGTCTCTTGATGGGTGCATTTTGATATTAAAAGGAATCACAGTATGTATTACTCCGCGATGCTCCTGAATACAGCAGCCTTAATGCTGCAAGTGGTGCGGCTTTGTAGTTTACTAAAGTCGTACTAAGACACCCCAATAAATTCATATATAATGCACTCTGGATTATAAGGCGTTTCAGTCGTTTTTTGATTAAATTAAAGGCTTTTAAGCATGCCCTATAGTGCGGAAAATATGGTATGTATTCATAAATATACACAGAAGAGAGAACAAGAAGCAATGTTGCATCATTATTCCATTCGTACTGGTTGTCTAGTTAATAGTAAGTTTGCAAACCTGGGTCCTAACAAAAACATTTGTAATACACTGGCTGTGATCCTAAACTAAAATGAACTGACCTGTGACAGAACCATGTCTAAAATACCAGTACCAGTGGTTTTCAGATTTAGATGTCATACTCTCAGATGGGGACCAGAGCAAGATTGACACAACTCAAGAAATCTCAAAATTACAACAAAACTTTATAATGCAGGGGTCTCCATCCTGTAGCTTGGGAGGTTCCAGTAGCTCTTTACCCCCTTCCAAGTAGCTCGCCAAGGGATTTCTGAATTCTATGTATTGCGGATAATAAGTAAAATTTGATTAATTACCATTGTAAATGTATTATTTTGAGGCCTATCTTGGTGCATCGATGAATGGTTTATGTTTAATAAGCATCTAACTGTTCCTTATCTAAGGCTCGCCGTGGCTCTTATATTTCCTGTTTCTTTGCTTTGGTAGCTCTCTTGCATTTTTGTTTTTGTAAAGGTAGCTCACTGGAGAAAAAAGGTTGGAGACCCCTGCTATAATTTATGAGACGGGTTTAGACCTGTGTGTTAATATTAATAGTAAATACTGCCCTACAAAGGTAAAAGATCTTGACTCGCCAGAGCGTGAAACTGAGAAAAATGAGTTCAGAGTTTCCAAGCTGTGGTTTCTTGTGTGGTTTCAGATGTTACGGTCGTCATACTTTCTCACTGAAACAATAAAATTTTCTCGCAATATTTATTCACATGTCAAAGGAGGTCTCAAATACCCCCCAAAATGACATTAACTCATTTTTGACCAAACACGATGTTACAGTGTTGTGCCTTTGCAGAGCAGAATAGTAATGGTTCATGTTTCAAAACTCCCCCTGACTACCACCAGTTCTTACACGTCATTAAGCTGCCCACTCACCTGAAGGGCTGTTCAGTCATGTCCTCAGTTCACCTTGCCTGTGGTTTGTGCTTGAGTGATGGTGGTGGTTGGAGGGGCTGATTGATTGGCAGCCTCGCCTCCGTCAGCCTGCCACAGACAGATGTGGCTGCATAAGTAGCTCACCACCAGCGCGGAGTGTGGAGAGAATGAACAATGACACAGTGTAGTGCAACAGGACTGAGCTTTACAAGTGTGATTCATCCTTATTATAACATTTTTATTGTTTTAACCCAAAGTTGTGCGTGTGTGAATTTGTGTGTGTATTTGTGTGTGTATTTGTGTGTGTATTCGTGTGTATATTTGTGTGTGTATCTTCATGCGTGTGTGAATTTGTGTGTATATTTGTGTGTATCTTCATGTGTGTGTATTTATGTGTGTGTATATTTGTGTGTGTATTTATGTGTGTATCTTCATGTGTGTGTATTTATGTATGTGCATTTGTGTGTGTATTTGTGTGTGTATTTATGTGTTTATATTTGTGTGTGTATTCGTGTGTATATTTGTGTGTGTATTTGTGTGTGTATTTGTTTGTGTATTTATGTGTCTATATCTTCATGTGTGTGTATTTATGTGTGTGTATTTATGTGTGTGTATATTTGTGTGTGTATTCATGTGTGTATATATTTGTGTGTGTATTTATGTGTGTATATTTGTGTGTGTATTCATGTGTGTATCTTCTTGTGTGTGTATTTATGTGTGTGTATTTGCGTGTATATTTGTGTGTGTATCTTCATGCGTGTGTATTCATGTGTGTGTATTCATGTGTGTGTATTTGTGTGTGTATTTGTGTGTATTTATGTGTGTATATATTTTGTGTGTGTGTATTCATGTGTGTGTATTCATGTGTGTATCTTCATGTGTGTGTATTTATGTGTGTATGTATTTGTGTGTGTATTATGTGTGTATATATTTGTGTGTGTATTCATGTGTGTATATATTTGTGTGTGTATTCATGTGTGTATATTCATGTGTGTATTTCATGTGTGTGTATTTGCGTGTATATTTGTGTGTATCTTCATGTGTGTGTATTCATGTGTGTGTATTTGTGTGTGTATTTATGTGTGTATTTGTATGTGTATTTTCATGTGTGTATCTTCATGTGTGTGTATTTGTGTGTGTGTATATTTGTGTGTATATTCATGTGTGTATCTTCATGTGTGTGTATTTATGTGTGTATTCGTGTGTATATTTGTGTGTATATCTTCATGTGTGTGTATTTGTGTGTGTATTTGTGTGTATATCTTCATGTGTATCTTCGTGTGTGTATTTGTGTGTGTATCTTCTTGTGTGTGTATTTATATGTGTATATCTTCGTGTGTGTATTTATATGTGTATATATTCATGTGTGTGTATTTATGTGTGTATTTGTGTGTGTATATTCATGTGTATATCTTCATGTGTGTGTATTTGTGTGTGTGTGTGTATTCATGTGTGTGTATTTATGTGTGTGTATTTGTGTGTGTATCTTCATGTGTGTATCTTCGTGTGTGTATTTATGTGTGTGTATTTGTGTGTGTATATATTCATGTGTGTATGTTCATGTGTGTGTATTTATATGTGTGTATTTGTGTGTGTATATTCATGTGTGTGTATTTCTGTGTGTGTGCAGTGCCTGGACGCGAGCCGGCCTTGGCTGTGCTTCTGGATCCTCCACAGTCTGGAGCTGCTGGAGGAGCCCATCCCCTCCACTGTGGCCTCTGAGTGAGTCACTCTTCATTCTCATGCACCACATCCAGGACCTAATGACACAAACAAAGGTGCACTTTGGATACAAGTTGTTGTTGAGAGCATCACAAAGTATATAGAAAAAGCAGGAGGAGGTAAGAAGGGGAGCAGGGTGTGGTAGAACAGACAGTATGGAGCCCACAGATAAGCAGAGAAAATACAACAGGTTTTCTCAGTAATAGAGGAGACTGGTGACCCCCCGTAGTCAGATTTTTGCCCCATAACAAAACAAACTGAGCGATACCTTTTGTGCTTGTATTGATCATCATCATTATTATCAGTAGCGTATCTTGAATTCATCTTTAATTTGTTTTTTATTAGTAGAGGTAAGTAATGTAATAATGTATATAAATGATAATGTAAGGTATATAAATAAAGTATTAAATTAGCTTTGCGTAATATGAACCTGTGAAAAACTGTACACTACAAACAGGCTGGATCTGAATTTGTGTATCGTTAATTCGTTTTTCAATATAAAACTAAAATAAGAAAATGACAAAACAACTATTTTCTTCATTATTTGGCTCGAAAACCAAAATGAAAAAACAGATAACGATTTGGTTTTTTCAGTTTTCGATTTTGTGTTTAAATGAATAATGGAAAAAAGAGATAAAGGCTGTTTCCAGTTTCCGTGACTTAAACTGCGATGCCGAACTTTAGCGCCGCATATGGACTGAACCAGGAATAAAACAGAACCAGGTCTGAAACCAGACCAGGACTGAGTCCAGGACCAGACTGGGACCAGAACTGAGACCTGAACTAGACCAGAACTGAGACCGGAACCAAACAGGGACCGAGACTGGGACTCAGACCGGGACCAGACCAGGACCAGACCATGATTGAGACCATGACTGAGACCGGGACCGAAACCAGGACTGAAACCGGGACTGAGACCGGAACCAGACCAGGACTGAGACCAGGACTGAGACCAGGATTGAGACCAGGATTGAGACCAGGACTGAGACCAGAACTGAGACCGGGATCAGACCGGGACTGAGACCAGGACTGAGACCGGGATTGAGACCGAGATTGAGATGGGGATTGAGACCGGGATTGAGATGGGGACTGAGACTGAGACTTAGACTGAGACTTAGACTGAGACTTAGACTGAGACCAGGACCAGACTAGGACTGAGACCTGAGCTGAGACCGGGACCAGACCAGAACTGAAAACAGTTTAGTCCTGGTTTAGTCTTGGTTCAGTCCTGGTTCAGTCCTGGTTCACTCCGACATCACAGTTTTAATCACAGAAACGAGAAACGGCCATTATCTGTTTTTTCCATTATTTATTTAAACCCAAAATCTGAAACTGAAAAAAAACGAATCAATATCCATTTTTTTCATTTTTGTTTTTAGAGACAAATAATGAAGAAAATAGTTGTTTTTTCGTTTTCTCATTTTTGGTTTTATATTGAAAAACAAATGAAAGAATAATACACAGATTGATCTGGCATAACTCAGAAAGCAGCATTGTTCATACTTCCAAGCTAAACGTACAAAACGAGACTTCCACAATGAGAGCGATATGTAAGTGCCCCAGATTTGAGTATTTTTTAACTGTATTAGCTCTCCTCATGTTTTTCCCATTCAGAGCTCTTTGTGATGTGGGTGCGGTGCTCTATAAATAAAAGATACAGATAGTGACTAGTGCAGAGGGTTCACAGTTGTGCTAAATGATAATAGATGATGACTTGCTCGGGCTGGATCTGAAGCTGCTCCAGAGGGAATAGTGTGAGGCCAGCTGCTGTATTTATCATGCACAGGCAGTACAATACAAGAGAGTACTGCCCACAGAGGAGAGCAGGGAAGACAAAGGTACTAAGAAGGTCCTTTTAAAATAACTATATGACTAGCATTGCAGTAAAAAGTCTTTTTGTGTGTACTTTACAGCGTGTTGCTTATTGATTCTAGGTTAGGTTTTGCTTGAAATCATATCTGTGATTTTTAATAATGTGACTTTCCTAGTTAAATATTAATGAAACTATATTAGAGCTGCTATCTGTAAGTCTATTTTATTGTTTTAACCAGTAGATGTCAGATGTGAAACCTGTCTAAACACTATAAGACAGCAGTAACATAGACAGCATCTAGTGGTGATATGTGAGAATACAACAGGGACAGGTCGGCCAGTCTAAATTTACCTGGAATGTTGCAGAATATGGCTTTAAAACAACAACAACATTTAAAAGGAAATACTTGCGGGTAAAAATTGCAAAATATTTTATCAGAATTGCCTTTTGTTTAAACGGTGACAGCGTTTTTAGGGCTTAAACCTACCACCTCGATACACAGGCCACGATACGATACATATCGCGATACAGTGCACTTTCGATTCTATATGATATATTTCAAATCAATTCGATACAGTTCAATAAAAAATAAAGGCTAAATCGTGGCTGTGATACTAAAAATCTTCGTTAAACCATGTCTTGTGCAAAGTTCATATGAAACACAAACATTTTAATCCTCAAAACAGTGTCAAAATGTCAAAATGTGTTTCATAAATGAGTTTCCTTTCACTCCACAAGCAACAAAACTGTAGCACTGTAACAAAATAATTTAGTAAAACAGATGTAAAAATACTCTTGGTGACATATCGATACAGTAGCCCACGATATCGATACTGTATCATCACATTAAACAATACAATATATCGATATTCCGATATTTTTGCACACCCCTACTGTCCAGAGTGGAAAAGTTGAATACGCTCTGCCGTAGCGTTTCTGTCCACACTGCCCAAGACTCAGAACTCTGGTCAGATCTGCTCACGTCGCATACGCATTTACGTCACATTCATCACCACCTGTTGTCACCACCGAGCCGCCTGGCATGCACACACAATCGAATTCCACACACTTTTGCGTCACCGTATGCACGCAGATTTCCTCTCGAAAACGCTCGTCTAAACGCAGAAAAAAAGTGAAGACACGGCGCCACTTTTGCGTCATCTGTTCAGACCGTCATCATATAAACATTGCTCTAGCCAACAGTTTTTCAATTCTCACCTTTTTTATTGAAAATCAAACACCTAAGCAAGACCATGAACGCTTGTACTGATCACAGCTCCTGAAAATGTGTAGTTTAAATCCATTTTGTATTTTCTTGACTTTTCACCATCTTAAAACTGATTTGACATTTGTTGACTTTGATGATTTGTTTGGTAATCTGTGCATAATGTCACCATGGTAACTGCTAGGGGTGTGAAAAATATCGAAATATCCATATGTTTTAAAAAATCAGGCATAGCCCCTTGAAAGGTGCACTGTGTAACTTTTCTGGCATGCAGAACACCTCCAGTATATGATGTCACTGTCCTCCCAAAATCCCTCAAATCTAAAAAGCATCATTAGCCTGAACACAGCGTCGCCAGAGCCTGTCACATTTTGAGTGAATCTCCGGCTCTGTGGACCAGGTGGCGTTTCGTTCTTCACTTGATTACATTCTCACCTTTCCAAACCAACAGTAGACTCATATCTGTGAAGCAGAGCAGCCCTGACAGACTGTGTGCCCACGCTCCCATTGTGAGCGCCAGCCGTGCCAACTCACCGGCTGGCACTGCCCCTCGGCACCGGCCAACAAACAGGGCCTGGCTCTTCAAATCTGTGTGGAACTATGTGACTCTGCCTGGTTTAGATAAGGAGAAGTCAAGGTTGAGAACAGAGCAACACCTTTGGTACAAACCTGTTTAGAGTTGGCACAATTTAAACATTTCTTACTGTATTTTGATTTTTAGGAATAGACTGGATACTCAATACCATTTCCACTCCACAATGATGACAAAAACACTTTATTTAGACAGTAGAATATGATTTTCCACATTAAATAATAGCACTTTTTTATGTCTGTGTAATCCCTTAGTGGGCGTATACTAGTCTGTGTACTCCAGATCATTTTAAAGCGAATTCAGAAAAGGTTCATTTTTGTCCTTTGAATGGGACTTTTAGTATCGATACTTGCTCAAATAAATATCTTGTTTCAATGCTAGTTTTATTATTCATGAAGTATCTGATTTTCGGTCATTTTGACAACCCAGTGAGACCCTATCAATATGAACATTTGAGTTTTGATGTAAAGGGGGCTAGAGATCCCAGTAGCTGATATGTCTGTTATATTTAGGGGGCATATTACGCCATTTTCTGATCTATTTGATAATGTTTTCTCATCAGAAAACAGACCTGGAGTTGTGTTTTATTTCATTCACACGTTTAAAACACAAACCCTGCATATTTAGTCTGAGTTTTTCTCTCAAACTGAAAACATTCTGTTCCAACTTGTGATGTCATGTGGTAATACAGGAAGCACTTCGCTATGTTTTTAAACTCCACACACCTTCACTAGAATCATTTGTTTAATTTCATCTCTGGAATTGCCAATCTCTACTGAACTAAAGTTAAAAGGAGCTGTTAAACTTGAAAACTACCTCTTCATGACATCACAAGGTGGAGCAGAGCATTTTGAACTTTGGAGGTGTAGACAGACTAACAATGAAGTATTACTCAAACATGTGTGAATGAAACAAACACAACTCCAGGTCTGTTTTTGATGAGGTAACAACATTATAACTAGGGCTGGGTATCAGTAAAGTTACCGATATGATACATGCTTCAATACATAGGCCACGATACGATACGTCGTGACTTGGACTCAAGTCAGACTTGAGTCACTATTTTTAGGACATGAGACTTTATAAAATGGAGTAAGACTTGGGATTTGACTTGAACTTTAAGGTCATTGACTTGGACTTGAGGCCCGTGACTTGAGAAGACTTGAGAATCACTTTTAAATCTGAATTCTTTCTGTTCTGACCGTAATGACTCACACTAAGATCTTGTCAAGACATTTAAAAAGGAAGTATTTACATTTCTACTGCTCTTTTATATACACTATAAATACTCATATATACATATACAATGATGAAGTACAATTTATCATATAAATTGCAAAAATCTAAGCTATATTTGGTACTTTTGTTACAAGACTTGAAATGACTTGAAGCTCAAAGCAGACGACTTGGACTTGACTTGGACTTATGGACCAGTGACAGTGCACTTTCATTCTGGTATATATTTCAAATCCATTTGATACAGTTCAATAAAAAATAAAGGCTAAATCATGGCTGTGTACCAAAAGTCTTGTGCAGTGAAAATGAAACACACCCACTTAAATCATCAAAACGGTGAAAATGTCAAATGTGTTGCATAAACGAGTTTCCTTCCGCTGAAAAAAGCAACAAAACTGTAGCTCTGTAACAAAATAACTGAGTAAAATATACCAAAAATTACTCATAGTGATATATCGATACAGCAGCCCATGATATCGATATCAGCACACCCCAATAATAACATGGTTTAAAGCTCACAAGTGTCAATTTTGTGTAATAATAATGCTTCACAGGACTCTGAAAGCTCACAGGTGGCACTTCTCTGCTCTGTCCTTAGTGTATGTCACTTCCTGTCCCGCTGTCAGTGTCCGAGCGGCGGTTTCTCTGGAGGTCCGGGTCAACACGCTCACCTGGCACCCACCTACGCTGCTGTCAACGCCCTGTGCATCATCGGGACAGACGAGGCCTACAACATCATAGACAGGTACCAGCACACTCAAATCAAACACTGGGGTTATGTAATGTCATGTCAGACTGTCCTTTTGTGTGTGTTCGCGAGCGCTCCGCCGCTGCTTTAAGACGTGCGGCTTATCGGTGAGGCAGCCATATTGCTTTTCATAAACCCCCTCACCTTCTGATATTGAAGATGTTATCACGAGGAGAAAAAACAGACACGTATCACTACACTTCAACCTCGCCTTCATGTTTTGGCAATAACAGTATTCAGGCTTTACAAATGTTTTTTCTGTCTAAAAAAAGTATAATTCTGAATATTGTATTAATGATTTACAGGCACGTTTAAAATTTTGGATTTGATACGGATAAATACCTTTTGATTGGATCGACAAGATAGATTAGATGGATAAAACTTGAACACTATTTGCAGTGAAAATCCTTTGTCTAGCCTGTATAATACTTTAAATACAACATGAAACACTTTCCTTAGTATAAATATCCTCAGATTAATAGAATAACTCTCACGATAACAAATTTTGAAGTTTGATATATTGCTAAAGAAAATATAGACGATAAACGATAATACTAAATGTCATTATACCCTTGACGCAATCACCCTAATGCAGGATTTGCCCCCCAAAATATCTTCTGTTTGTACAATATTAAAGAATGTGAGCCTCAGTAAAATAAATGAAACACTTAATGAGTCATAGAAGTTATTTATTCTACCCTCTACCCATCTTCCTTTTAAAAGAGCACACAAGAATGACAGAACACAGACAGACGGCCAGACAAAATAAAATAAAAGAACAAGCAAGCAACTGACAATAATCCAAAGTATAATAATCAACAGAAAGAATAAATATGTATGTCCTGTTAATCAATTTGTGGTGATCTGGCATTGAGTCAGGAATTTTCTCCAAATTCCTTCATGTCTCTGCTTTTTGTTCATTTGAATAACAGAAACCATTTCACAAAGCCACTGTTCAAACTTTGGGGGTGTGGTGGACTTCCATGTTAACAAAATAAGTTTTTTAGCCACCACCGTCCCAAGCTGCAGCGACCGCCAGACGAGTCCCAAATTGTCTGTCCAAATATGGCTAAACTATAATCAGGTTTAACCCCTTAAAGGCTGATTTTTTTTATACACTACTGTTCAAAAGTTTAGGGTCACCCAGACAATTTTGTGTTTTCCATGAAAAGTCACACTTTTATTTACCACCATGAGTTGTAAAATGAATAGAAAATATAATCAAGACATTGACAAGGTTAGAAATAATGATTTATATTTGAAATAATATTTTTTTTCCTTCCAACTTTGCTTTCGTCAAAGAATCCTCAATTTGCAGCAATTACAGCATTGCAGACCTTTGGTATTCTAACTGTTAATTTGTTGAGGTAATCTGGAGAAATTTCACCCCACGCTTCAAGAATCCCCTGCCACAATTTGGATTGGCTGGATGGGCACTTCTTGCGTACCATATGGTCAAGCTGCCCACTTCTCTTTCTACTCTGCTTAGAGCCTTTTGTGCTGTTCTCTGAAGGGAGTAGTTCACACCGTTGTAGGAAATCTTCAGTTTCTTGGCAATTTCCCGCATGGAATAGCCTTTACTTCTAAGACCAAGAATAGACTGTCGAGTTTCACATGAAAGTTCTCTTTTTCTGGCCATTTTGAGCGTTTAATTGACCCCACAAATGTGATGCTCCAGATACTCAACCTGCTCAAAGGAAGGTCAGTTTTATAGCTTCTCTAACCAGCTAAACTGTTTTCACCTGTTCTAACGTGATGCACAAATGTTTTCTAATCATCCTTTAGTCTTCTGATGCAATGATCAAACACATTGTACCATTAGAACACTGGAGTGACAGTTGCTTGAAATGGGCTTCTATACACCTATGGAGATATTGCAACAAAAACCAGACATTGCAGCTAGAATAGTCATTTATCACATTAGCAATGTATAGAGTTTATTTCTGATTAGTTTAAAGTTATCTTCATTGAAAAAAAACAGTGCTTTTCTTTCAAAAATAAGGACATTTCTAAGTGACCCTAAACTTTTGAACAGTAGTGTAGATGTATATAAAGAAATGTTTTGTGTGTGTTTTTGCCTTCAAGTAGATGGTAAATTAAGTTGAGATTATTACTTTGACTATAGTAAAAATATATATATATAAGGAATTTGGGTATGTTGCAAATTTGCGACAACTAGAAACAAGTGCTTCCAAATGTTCTTAGTAAGATCCTGCATATGCACTAACCAACATTGTAAGAATACAGCAGCTACCTCGGATTATATCTTGATCCAAATGTAGTAAATTGTAGACCAAAAAAGCAAAACCAAAACAGATGAGCGTGTGTTCCTTTGGCACAGGAACATCTATCACACTGGGAAGACACAGTTGGGAAAATTCTGTTCAATTTTGTTTTAAAACAGTGCAATCTGTGTACCACCTTGAACTGAATAAATCAGTATCGACTGTCAATGGAACAAGAATGAATTTGCACCAAGGCTTTTTCCCCGAATTTAGATCTTTAAACCCCATGCTTCCTACAAATGTTCTATGGAGACAGAAGTAGAGAAACAGTCCACAAATTGCGAGATGAGATGTTTAGGATCAGGTGAGAGCTGCAGCTTGTCATAAAATTTGGGAGAGGGTGGAATAGGTTCATAATGCTTGTATGTCTGTTTCATATAGTGTCGAATTTGGAATTTATCACGGACAAAAGAGGCAAACTGACCACTAATATACAAATCGGTCAGCTCTACAATACGCTTTCTCATTCATGTCACACACAGAATCATTAGGTAACTGATTCCCTGTTTTAATCTGTTGTAAAATGGGAATTCCTCGAGATATATTTTTTCTTAAAGGGCTCGTCTCATGGTAGATTCGAAAACAGAAACAAGCCCAAGACCCCCTTCATCTTTCTACTTCACCCTCTACAGTTCTAATCTTATTGTAGTTAAGGAGAAGTACGAAAAATTCCTTTCTAGTATCAAAAAATAAAAGAGAAAATTGTTCCATCTATCATGTATTGAACGAGAAGTCTATTGATACTTTGGAGCTGATGTCAACATTCCCTGAGGATGTGAGGCTAACTAAAGGCACTACTCTGTCTGAAGCTCTATTAAATTTTAGTTTGGGCTTACATAAAATTACAGCCAACAATTTTTTAGTCAGTCACTCTCACCTTTTTGTTGAAAATTCAATTCATCGAAACAGGACCGTGAACACTCGTATTGATCAGACTCCTAAAAATGTGCTGTTCAAGTCAATTTTTTTTTTTTTCTTGAGTTTTCAGGCTATCTTAAAACCTTTTTGGCAGTGTTTGCTAATATCTCCATGGGAACTGCCGAACATTCCAACACAGAAATAGATGTAGAATGCCCCAAGCATGTTTTGCTGCAAAATTTTAGTGTCGTGCATTAAAACTGTGAGATGAAACCTTGCATTTTTACATTGATTTTATGATTATTGACTACAGGACTGAACAACAGTGAAAACCTAAATTTACGCTACTTTCATATCAATACCAGTGAGTGCTTTGTTTTCTCATACATTTACATGTCTTGCCAGCTGAGTTACACAGATGGCGCTGTTCCCTTACCAATGCAGGTGGGAGAATAGCCCAAACTTTTTTGAAAGAACATTTTTGATAATGATCTTAGAAGACCAACTGAACTGCTCTGAAGTGACTCCATTTTGCTTCTAAAACTGATTATATC
Organism: Boleophthalmus pectinirostris; assembly: GCF_026225935.1. NCBI lineage: Eukaryota > Metazoa > Chordata > Actinopteri > Gobiiformes > Gobiidae > Boleophthalmus > Boleophthalmus pectinirostris. Next base: position 11,072,482 of record NW_026571036.1, on the reverse strand, counting down.
ATTTTTTCCCATTATATTAAAACCTAAATCATCACAATTACTGATTATCCAAATAACCTCTTTAGATCTCACTGGAGAATCCCACACTTGAAAAAGTCTACAGAATTCTTACTGTTATTTTATGGTCTGTACAATATTGATCTATATCAGCCCCTGCTATCAGCACCATCAATACTTAACTTAATTGTTTTCTCTCTAATTATCTTAATCATAATTTACTCAAAATATATATACAAGCAATAGTATTAAGGATCCTTTATATTAAGTATAAAGGATTTTTTACATGCTGCTTTTGTTTTTATGATTTATGTAACACATAAATCATAAAAACAAAAGCAGATCAAACATGAAATACAGTGCAGCTCATGTACGAGAACTTTCAACACTACAGCATTTTCTAAAGCTTTAAAATAGGGGTTGTTCAATGGTCAAATATGTCAACATGTTTAACAACTGAGGGTGTGTTGGTTTAACTCTTGACTTTGAACTTGAAATCAACAGTCTGAAATGAATTGTGTGTATAGTGAGTTAGTGTGCTGGTGTTATGTCATTTTTTTGTGTGATTGTTGTTGTACTTTTCCTTGTCCTGTAGATGATTTTACATCAACCTGCCGATGGACTGAAGATGGAAATGAGCCACTCTGCTATAATCTTTACATAATTACATCTTAAATATTCATTAATATGTGCTGTCCCTTTACAAATAAATAAATAATAAATAAGAAAATGTTACAAAATGTTCATATATTGTATAAAGAGAAAAGGCGCTCTGTTCTCTCACAGTTTAAGTACACGAGGCTCAGGTGTCTGTGTGAACATGTTGAATGCACCGCTGTATATTACTGAATGTAAAGTCCTTAATGCTGTGCTTGTGTCTCTCCTCACCTCTTCGCTGTCTCTGTGTGTCCAGGGAAAAGCTCTTAGATTTCCTATGGTCAGTGAAGCAGCCAGATGGCTCATTTGTGATGCATATCGGAGGAGAGGTGGATGTCAGGTAAGAAGACACAACACGTACGCTATATACAAGTCTACAAATGTGTCCAAAGTTTATTTCAGTGTGTACACAACATACTAAGGAATTGGGGGTGGTAATGGTGAGTTTTATATTATGTATTTTTAAATAATTGTTATCATTTGCTTGTGATAGATCCTGCACCACTGTAGATGGACCAATCACAGGGCAGCGTTGTGGTTTAGGCAGCCAAATGAACCAAAACAAATACTGCAAATGTGTAGAACTCTTTTTCAGAGCTACACATTTTCAGTCTGGTGTTGGCTTTGTTGATATCTGTTGTATCTTGCGAAAATGAAAAACAAGCGCAGACACTGAAATCATTCTCACAGCACCTTTAGTGGTGTTAGAGCAGAATTCACAGCATCGGGGTGACAAACAGTAGCCAGGCTGGAGCCACCTAGTGGCATTTCTCTCCAGTGACTAGGTCTGGAATCGGAATACACTAGACGGTTTGCAAAAACGCCGGAAGTGCGAGTTCAGGCACCAGCCAATCAGCGAAGAGCCATACATTCTGTGTTGGCAACGATTCCCGAGATCGAGGATTTAAAGCCGGAACAAAGAGAATGTTTGGTGAATTTTATCAAGGGGAAAGACGTTATTGTCCTTCTTCCTACGGGATTTGGGAAAAATTTAATATACCAGTTACCATTACGTATGTCACGACCAAATAGCAGCGATTGGTTAAATGAAAAAAAGTACCTAGCTACCATTAAGCGAGCGGATTCTAATGCTGCGAGGTCAGACGGTTTGTATGAAGTGAAACCGTCTGATGAATCAGCCTAGACAAACAGTCAGCGAGTCTACAACAGAGCCGAGGTAACAGAGAAGTCTGAGTCTACACCAGCTTTGTATATAGGCCAATTATAAATCTTTTTAGCTGACGCATAAGTCTAGATTTTTTTTTTTAGCTGATACATAATAAAAAACATAAAAAATCACGGCGCACCTGCAGTTTGTATCATTCAAGGCCACTGAACTGAACATTTTGCTCTTTAACTGTATTAAACATTTAGTATGAAATGATTACGATGAGATTATTGTTCACAGCATCCAAATTCTGTTTACATCAAGAAGGGAAGTTTGAGCGAATTTCTAACTAGCTCACTCCACACGTTTTACTGCTTCACTTGAGATCATATGCACTGCTCCCCTGTGGGTTTCCTCTCTTTGAATATTTCATTTAAAACAAGACCTTGAGCTCTCTTTTTCGGTTTCAACAAAGAACAGAGAAACTTCTGAAACACTGGCATCAAATATTAGTAAAAGCAAAGTTTTATTTTTTATCTCTTCAAAAAAAATCCCAGAGAAGAGAAAAAAACTAAACAAATTGAGGGTATACTGTAATTAGCGCACAGACTAATTAATCTGTATTCTGTAGCTTGAGTCCTTGTGCTTGTTTTCAGCCTAGTTTATAATGAAAATAATTTGAGTGCACGTTGCATAAAGAGGTACTGGCTGGGGCAAAAAGCATAACAGATATAAAGAAGAGGGCTTCAAAGGGAGTAAAAATAAATGATTAAATAAAAATGAACATAGACTGGATTTGAAATGTGAATTCTGAATCATTTTTATGCTTTTTTTTTTTTTTTAGGAGTGCTTACTGTGCGGCAGCTGTAGCGTCGCTCACAAACATCATCACGCCAAAGCTGTTCGAGAACACGCCCAACTGGATACTCAGGTACACACTCATTTTAAATAAATATATATACATTAATACTACAAAATACTACAGAATACAGTGATCCAAATTGGTTCTAATGTTGTTTCCTCGTCAAAAACGTACCTGGAATTGTGCTTTCTTTCATTCTTACATGTTTAACGCACAAATCCTGCATATTTAGGCTTAATTCGCTTTATGAATGATTACATGGTTTTGTTGGATAGTACCAAACGTAAATATTTATCATAGTTTTACTCCAGTTAAGTGGCAGTTTGTGGGGAAAAAAAAGTTGAGAACAAAAGTACAAAAATGCAGGAAGTGGCAGTGAGTTCTAAAACACAATACCTGTACTTATGTCATCAAAAAAATTCCATTCCAAAATGCGGGGACAATTTACGATGCAAGGAGCATATTTTTCTGACACTTTAAAGATACCGTCTGTAAGTTTATTTGTTTATTGTTACCAGTAGATGGCAGATGTGAACCTTGTTAACTTTTTGGTTTCTTGGAATTACTGCATATTAAGGATGGGACCAGGCAAAATTTCCACAAGATGAGATATAAGATTGGGTCCACAAGAATGATTCAAGACAAGATTTTTACATAATTTCTAATATATAAATTTAATTGTTCAGTTTCCAATTTTGACCTCACAATTTTTTATAAATTTTATTTCAAGTTTCTTTCCATTCTTGTACTGCTTTTTGGAAAAGTAATAGATGTAACTCACAAACACTCTCACAACTAGGGGCGTGCATAAATATCGAAATATCGATATATCGTATCATTTAATGTGATGATGCAGTTTTGATATCGTGGGCTGCTGTATCGATATATCACCAAGAGTATTTTTTGGTATATTTTCTTAAACTATTTTGTTACAGTGCTACAGTTTTATTGCTTGTTTAGACAAAGGAAACTAATTTATTTGATATTTTCACCGTTTTGATGATTAAAATGTTTGTGTTTTTCATATTAACTTTCAAAAAAAAGTGGTTTAACAAAGACTTTTAGTATTACAACCATGAGTTAACCATTATTTTTTATTGAACCGTATCAAATCGATTTGAAATATATCATATTGAATCGAAAGTGCATTGTGTCGAGGTATCGTATTGGCAACTGAATGATACCTAGCCCTGCTCATGAGATAATTTTTCTTATGTGTGCACGATCTTGTGGCACTTTTGTCTCACGAGATCTTGTACCATTTCTACTATGTATGTCTTATTTGCTGCCAGTGTCCAAACAGGTACAAGTTATTATTCACTTCAAGGTTTTTAGTAAAATCTTAAATATAATGATGCTATCTATGTTTTACTGAAATAAGTAGTCATATTCACTTTACTCACATATTTATACTGTGTTTTTAAACTCCATAAACCTTCGCTAGAATCATTTGGATAATTTCAGCCCTGGAACTGCCAATCTCTTGAAAATTACCACTACAAGACATAAGGCTGCTTAATTACAGAAAAAAATCATAATTATTTTGATCAATATTGATGATTCAAACGATTATTTTTTAGTTACACGATGCATTTATCCAGCATTTCTCTCTCAAAAAAACCAACACTTTGTTATTGTTAATTTACGCAAACCTTTCAAATTGAAAATAAATACAGATTACAAGTATGACCCTTTAGAGCAGTTTTGCGATGTATAATATTGAACATGAAATAAGAAAAACAGTAAATAAAAAAATTAATAAAATAAACTGTATATCCAGCTGTTGTACAATAAAAAATAAAATAAATATACTTATTTATATAAAAATATCCCCAAATAAACTTTGCTAAGCATCATTTCAGCTCGATTATATGATTTTGGAGATTGTTTGACACACAAATCGAAATCGCGATCAAAATTCAATTAATTGCACAGCCTTAACATGACATCACAAGGTGGAACAGAGCATTTTGAGTGTTGGAGATGAAGACAGACTAATAACGCAGGTTCACTCAAACATATGAATGAAAAAAAACACAACTCCAGGTATGTTTTTAGGAGGTAACAACAGGACTTAAAGCTCACGAGAATCCATTTTGGTCCATCATATAGGACCTTTGAATAGTTCTGATTTTGTTTTGCAGGTGTCAAAACTGGGAGGGCGGGCTGAGCGGAGTGCCCGGTCTGGAGGCTCACGGGGGCTACACTTTCTGCGGCACGGCGGCCATGGTCATACTGGACAAGGAGCACATGCTGGACCTCAAGGCTCTGCTGGTAAACGGGCTCTCTACATAAGTGGACATGTTCATTGACAGAACACAAAGCTCATAAAAACTGTGTCTGGTCTGTGTCAATATTATAGACACAAGGACAGACTCTGTAAGATTTGTTCAAGCTTTGAGATCTGGTATTGTCCTTAAATTCAATAAAAATGAATGGACACAGATATTGATCTTCTGATAAAAAGTTTTAAAGGAGCCTTGTAAGTGCAGGCTTGGATTTTTAATTGATTTACTCGTACTTTAGTTTCAAATCAGACTATTTTTACTTAACAAGATCACAAGATGGATTTTGAGTAAGGTTGAAGAATTTGGGAAAAAATATCTAAAATTTCACATTTTTTCTGACATTTATTTCTTAAGAATTTGAATTTTTAGAATTGGAAACAGAATGAAATATGAACTGACAAACTAATGCAAGAATCACTTTTCAGACTACACGGTTAGGAGTTTTTTTGCAGAATATATTGATATTTGTTCAAGAAATGGAGGTACTTAAAAGATTAAAGCTAGGATTTGATTGTGATTTATCTTGCAAACTTAATTTTCAGAACGTTTAATAATAATACATTTTATAGAGACGTTGTAGTTTAGTTTTTAATACAGATAAACAAACTCCTCCAATGTACCAATTCACTATATGTCAATAATGATGTAACTGTCTGATCCTCGCTCTCAGGAAATGATTCATGGAAAACTACTTGAACACACTTTCGAAAAAACATAACTAGAAAATCTTCTTTTAAAGGTGCAAAGGTGTAACTTTTCTGGTGGAGATGTTATTGCTTTGTCTAGAAGGTTTCGCAGTGTGGCATTAAAACTTTCTATGTTCATGGAGACCAAACGAGACCAAGTTACAGGTTAGATCTGTGGAGAGGCGACCCCGCTCACAGTCAGAATGCCTGTTTTTCTAGGTACCGTATTTATCGGACTATAAAGCGCACCGGATTATAAAGAGCAATTTCAATAATGTTGAATTCTCTCGTCTATTTTCATACATAAAAGGCACCAGATTATAAGGCGCATTAAGAGAAACAAACGGACAACACTTGAGACTGATCCCTTAGCCCAGGTGTCCACGATCCATTGGCAGATCGTGATGTAATTCGCCCGGCGTTGCCTCCCTGTCTTGGTGAATGTGTATTATGAGTGTGAATATGGGTGGATAATTTAAGTTTGTTATTTTTATTTCCTACAAGGACGACTCAAATATACATTGAGTAATAAAGTGTTTATTGCAGCTTTGCACAGATTTGTTTACATTTTACAGAAACAAAACTTAAACCACATGGCTCATTTGCATAAACTGTAAGCTCTGAAAAAACTGCTTGCTCCTTGTGCGCTGACTCCTGACTACGGTGCCGTAATGCTCCGACAATCCATCAAGCGGTGCGGCTTTGTAGCTTACCGAAGTCGTACTAAAACATTTTGACAGATTTTTGAGCGCCGTGTACCACATAAAATCTGATCAAATCAAAATTAAAGAATTTGAAGTGACTTATAGTCCGAAAAATATGGTATTTTTGAAACCAACCGTAATTGAATAAATGTAAGTTAAAGCTGTTTAATGTCATACTGTGGAACATTCCAGGCATCGAAACAAGCAGGTGACAGACAAAAAAAAACAAAAAAATTACACCTCGCACTTTTGAACTTTACATTTTCACTTTCAAATTGACACACAAAACAAGTCAAACTAGTTCATTTAAAACTATTTCCTGTAGTTCAAAGTTGTCCCTCACATACAGTAGGCATTTTAAGCTTCCTAATTATGCACCACGTTGAGTTTATAAGTACTTTTCATAACTTTCAGAGGCCAGAGCAGAGCAGAACTACAACTAGCATGCTAACAGAGCTTTATAAGTAGCTGCAGACAGTACACACTGAACTTACTTTGACCTCAAGAGCTGCTTATACGATATATCCGAACTCGGGCAAGCCACATCTTGCTCAAATACATGCAAAAGAAATCGGGTACAGGCCCATTTTAAATCATTTTATATTTTCAGCAGTGAAATTTTCCAAATATAAAAGGCATTTTACAGCCCTCTTAGTGCACATTTGCCAGCACCAGTAAAATAATACAAGTGGAACACGTTAGATTTCCGTTATACTGGGACATTTATTAACTTTGATTTAACTTCCTGCTTAGTTTGTATATTTGTGAGCAGTAGGTGAAGCCTCAGTAACGTAACTGGGGCATTAGCGTAACTCATGTCAGAAAGGAACTGTAAGCACTGATCTACGAGTTCATAGATCAAGGGGTCATGGGCTAAACTTGAGCAGCAAAGGGGAGATGATGAGTAAAACACTATTCAATGCCACAGGGACAGCCCCAGTTTTGAACCCTGTGTCCCCTGTTCTAGCAGATTTATCCAAAACCAGTGATTTGTCCCAGTTTTATACAAGAAATGTCCCAGGTGTCCCTATTTTTGACCAATCTGATCCCTGCCAACAGCATAGAGAAACATAAATTGTCATTTGTTTAGACAAAATCAGGGTAGCCGCGGGGTCTTAAAAGTGTTCAAAAGGTCTTAAATTTCATGTTCCTAAATTAAGGCCTTAAAAATTCTTAAATTATGTTGTCCAAGTCTTATTTTTTTCACAAAGGTGTTAAATTTTAGCCTTTTTTTGTGTACTCAGCCGGGCTGCAGTGCGATGTTAACTGGAGAGAGGGACAAAAAAAAAAAACAACGTGAAATCATGTAACGTGAATGAACATCTAATTTGAACTATGCACAAACAATACTTTGGTTTCAGGCGCTGGCGGCAATGAGTAAACAATCAGTAGCGTGGAGGAAGACTTTGGATGGATCATGGGGAAGTGTTGGTTTAATCCACAGTTAGATTCTAGATATAATAGTTGGTTGCTCCATATTAGAACTGGATCTGGTGTTTTTCGCCTGCATAATGGGTGCGATGTTGGTCTTAATTTTCACTTAAATGGTCTTAAAACGTCTTAAATTTGGGATAGTCAAACCTCGGGATGCCCTGTGAAATACAGAAAAGCGGCTTAAAAATGGCCAAAACACAAAGAAAATGTGAACTATACTGACTGAGTGCATAACAGTTTTCCTTAATCATGCGCTCGATTCACAATTTTATTATTAACAACCAAACCCAAACCAGGGATTTTGGAGTTTTTATTTTGAAAATCTGGTCAGTCTAATTATGTCTTAACTCTAAATGTTCCCCCTATCACCCAAGTATCAATGTGGTAAAGGGGGAACGAAATCTAGTTGCAATTTCTCGGACGAGCATTGCAATTGTGATTAGAAACGCGATTTATGTTTTAGTTATAAGATTCTGTTCGTTTTGAAGTTTTGAAAGTGTCCAGAAGAACTGATGAAAAGACTGAAATCTGAACTGACAAACTAATACAAGAATCACATTTCAGAACATGTTTGTACAGATGTAAACTACAGGGTGAGCTGTTTTTACACAGAATAAAACTGGAGAGTTGTTTGTAGTGGGAATTATGGCGCTTCAAAAACTGCAGCATTTGCGAATTGCGAATCTGCGTCCGTTCTAATCCTAATTTCGATTTGATTTGCGATTAATCTCGCAGCCGTGTTGTGGTATGTGGTGGATTCGCAGTGCCAGGGACCTCAACAGACACTAAAAAAATTACTGGAATATACTGTAAAGCTTTATATGTCGTCTCTGGACATATATGCAGATCATTAAAAGAAAATAAAACTGAATCCACACGTAGGAGGTCAGAAACTCGGAGCAACAGGAGGACTTTGGTCAGTCCCAGTACCCCAGGGCAGCTGTGGCTATAGAATTAACTGATCACAAAGAGACAAGAGTATGGACAGAATGAACACATGAAACTATAATATGATTTTAAGTGTGTAGAAAAGTGAACTATAGACCTTGAAGAATGTAAACAAACACATTATTAATCACAGAATAGAGGAAACTGGAGGCAAAAGTGAAGCGAAATCTTGATTTTTAGGTTTTACTGGTCAAATACTTGCAGAAATACTGACTGCACAATACTTTTTCCATTTTTTTTTTACAGATTTATTACATACATTACCACAAATTGCAGTATTTGTAACGCGTAAAGGTGCATTGTGTATCTTTTCTTGTGGACGATCCGTTAAATGCTTTTCTCCAACGAGATGTTGTTGCTTTGTCTGGATTGTTTCACAGTGTGATATTAAACCTTTCTATCTTCATGGAGACCTAAACAAACACATTCTAAATTACAGAATGGAGGCAACTAGAGGCAAAAGTGAAGCGAAATCTTGATTTTTAGGTTTTACTAGTCAAATACTTGCAGAAATATTGACTGCACAATACTTTAAACCTAGAAGAATGTAAACAAACACTTTCTAAATTACAGAATGGAGGCAACTGGAGGCAAAAATAAAGTGGAATCCTGATTTTTAGGTTTTACTGGACAAATACTTACAGAAATATTGACTTTTCATTTTATTTACAGCTATATTACATACAGACGTTACGACAAACTACAGTATTTGTATGGTTTAAGGTGTAAATTGTGTAACTTTTCTGGTGGAAGGGTCCTTCAAATGCTTTTCTCCATGGAGATGTTGTTGCTTTGTCTGGATTGTTTCACAGTATGGCATTAAACCTTGGTAAATGTAAATAGTCACATTTTTATCCAGCGCTTTTCCACCTTCAAGGCACTCAAAGAGCTTTACATCAAGCAACCACTCACCCATTCACACACACACTCATACACCGGGGGCGAGGTAGGTTACGTGTCTTGCCCAAGGACACAACGACAGCATTCATCCGTGGGAGCTGGAATCACATCAGCCAACTTGTGGGTCAGTGGATCCGACCGCTCAACCAGTGATGTTTTATGTCTGGATTCAAACCCCCAACCTTCGGATCAGTGGACAAACGCTCTGCCAACTGAGCTACTGTCGCCCCAAACCTTTCTGTCGTCATGGAGACCAAACCAGACAACGTTACAGCTCAGATCTGTGGAGAGGCAACCCCGCTTACAGACAGAATTTGTGTTTTTCTAGGTATTTTTTTAGCTATAAAACCAGCTGTTATTGACTAAACGTAAAGTAGAGCTGTGTAATTAATGTCATATTGTGGAACATTCCAGGCAGTGCGATGACACATCCATAGAATCAAGCAGGTGATGGACTCTACAACCACAAAGTTACACAATGCACCTTTAAATCCAATGATGAGGCTAGAAAATTGTATATGCCGTATTTTTCAGACTATAAGTCGCTCAGGAGTATAAGTCACACCAGCCAAAAAATGGGTAATGAAGAAGAAAAAAACTAAGTCACACCGGACTATAAGTCGCACTTTTTGGGGAAATATATTTTATAAAATCAGTGACCAAGAACCGACATTTCATCTTGAAGGCAAGTTATAGTAACAACAATAGAACAGAGAACAACAGACTGAATAAGCGTTAATATGTTAACGTCACATATTAACAGTTATTCAGATAATTATAGCATAAACAACAGAACATTTAGTTTACCAAACTCACGATCTCACTCCAAATCAATAAATCCATTGAATTCTTCGTCCTCGGTGTCATTTCTGCGCAACCTCCAGGGGTAACCGGAGCACCGCTTCCTCTTCTGTGTCGCTGTCGTCAGACTCAGCATCAGTGCCAGTTAGAATTATTCCGGCCTTTCTGAATCCCGTCACGCTGGTTTCGGTGTCAGTGGAGTTCACGAAAGTTGCACTGTGGACCCGACCAGTTACGGTGTGCTTTCCGTCAGTCCCTCACAAGTTTCTCGCTCACTCCAAACTATCTTTCTGCCACTGGATTACTGTTTTTGGCTGCATATGTCGCTACTTGCAGCAGGACGGCGGCTCTTTCTGCAGGAGACATGTGCAGTAGAGCCAAGTGACAGTGGTACAGGAGTAACAGGAGCAGCAGATACTGACACACAAGCCTAGAGCACCCTCTTGTGGCTGTCAGTGTGAAAATTTTTATATATAAATCGCACTGGAGTATAAGTCGCAGGAAACACTCAAAACATGAAAAAAGTGCAACTTATAGTCCGAAAAATACAGTAATAGAAAGGCAAAGTTACTTCTACTCTGGAAATTCAAATTAGTAGCTTACGTTTTTTGTTTTTTTTTGTATTGTGATCTGGTGTCTGGTTAATATTTCAAAATGTTTCATGGTCAATTTAATTTTGAACATTCTGATGACATAGCGTATTAAAGTGTCTATAAAACTGCATGCATGGGTGTTATTATGAGTATTAACCTGATGTGTGTGTGTGTTTTTTGCAGCGGTGGGTGGTGAGCAGACAGATGCGCTTCGAGGGGGGATTCCAGGGCCGCTGCAACAAACTGGTGGACGGCTGTTACTCGTTCTGGCAGGCGGGGCTCCTCCCTCTGCTGCACCGGGCCTTCTGCAAAGAGGGTAACGATGACAACGACAACATTCAACACTCAAACATTCAAATTATAGTTCTATGGAAGGTAGTGTTCGATAAATGGTCCAAATAAAGGATGAGATAACGCTAGAATTTGGTTGTCATAATTTCAGATAAGGGGCAGAGTCCTAGATCCGTGTATCATTTGTTCATTCGTTTTAAGAAAATGAAAAGAAACAACTATTTTCTTCATTATTTGTCTCCAAAACCAAAATGAAAAAACGGATAATGATTTGTTTATCAGTTTTCGATTTTATGTTTAAATGAAGAATGGAAAAAAACGGATAACGGCCGTTTCTGTGACTTAAACTGCGATGCCGGACTGAACCAGGACTGAACCAGGACCAAAACAGGTCTAAACCAGGTCTAAACCAGGTCTAAACCAGATCTAAACCAGGTCTAAACCAGGTCAAAACTAGGTCTAAACTAGGTCTAAACCAGGACTGAACCAGGACTAAACCAGGACCAAAACAGGTCTAAACCAGGTCTAAACCAGGTCTAAACCAGGTCTAAACCAGGTCTAAACCAGGTCTAAACCAGGTCTAAACCAGGACCAAAACAGGTCTAAACCAGGTCTAAACCAGGTCTAAACCAGGTCTAAACCAGGTCAAAACTAGGTCAAAACTAGGTCTAAACCAGGAATGAACCAGGACTAAACCAGGACCAAAACAGGTCTAAACCAGGTCTAAACCAGGTCAAAACTAGGTCTAAACTAGGTCTAAACCAGGTCTAAACCAGGACTAAACCAGGACCAAAACAGGTCTAAACCAGGCCTAAACCAGGTCTAAACCAGGTCTAAACCAGGTCAAAACTAGGTCAAAACTAGGTCTAAACCAGGACTGAACCAGGACTAAACCAGGACCAAAACAGGTCTAAACCAGGTCTAAACCAGGTCAAAACTAGGTCTAAACTAGGTCTAAACTAGGTCTAAACCAGGACTAAACCAGGACCAAAACAGGTCTAAACCAGGCCTAAACCAGGTCTAAACCAGGTCTAAACCAGGTCTAAACCAGGTCAAAACTAGGTCTAAACTAGGTCTAAACCAGGACTGAACCAGGACTAAACCAGGACCAAAACAGGTCTAAACCAGGTCTAAACCAGGTCTAAACCAGGTCAAAACTAGGTCTAAACTAGGTCTAAACTAGGTCTAAACCAGGACTGAACCAGGAATAAACCGGCACTGGGATCACTCGACTAGACTGTCGGGTGATCAGGACTGAGACCGGGACCAGACCGGGACCAGAGCAGAACTGAGGCCAGGACTGAGACCGGGATCGGGACCGAGACCAGTTAAGTTCTGGTTAAGTTCTGATTTAGACCTGTTTTATTCCTGTTTAATACCTGTTTTAGTCTTGTTTTAGTCCTGTTTTAGTCCTGTATTATTCCTTTTTTAGTCCTGTTTTAGTCCTGTTTTAGTCCTGGTTTAGTCCTGGTTTAGTCCTAGTTTAGTCCTGGTTCAGACAAATAATAAAGAAAATTGTTGTTTTTTCATTTTCTTTTTTTTTTGGTTTTATTTTGAAAAGCAAATGAACGAATGATACACGGATTGTCCTATAGAACTCTGCACTGTTTTTGAAAGAAATGACCGAACTTATAAGCAACACGTTTAATTAACCTCATTATGTGTTCTGGATCTGCTCCACAAACCTCCCGTATTAAAATTAAGCCTTTTTACCTTTTTTTTATGTGGATAGACCCAGTAATTACAAATATAAACCATAAATCATGTCAAAAAAGTCTGCAATCTGAAAGTTTAAACAGCAAATTCCAGCATTTGTGCATTTGTTTGTTTATTTATATGGATCCCATTAGCTGAAAGCGATGCAATCAGCCAGTCATCCTGGGTTCATTGAAATAAACATTGTATTTCACTTATATAAATATAATTCCATCATTATCAGCAGTCATTAGAGTGCACAGTATTTCATTAAAACATAATCACATTACTTTGTTAATTAAACGTGTTCATTCATGTTTTATAGCTTGCGGTAAATTTAATGTAACCAATTTTTCCTTTATAATAGAAACTAGTGCATTCTTTGTTTTTCTAGTTGGATTAATGAGTGTTTAATAGCTGCTTTATATTGATAGGAACTTTATATTGTCGTTAAAAACAAAAGACATTTACTTTTAAGAACTTAAATGAAACCTATTGTGCTTGTGACTGCGGTATAACTAGAATCGATGGACATTTTAAATCGCAATATTCATCTAAAACGACTTAAGAAAATAAACATGGATAGTTCCAGATCGCTCTAATGAGACGCAGATTTTTTATTCATTTGTTCCAAAATGACTACACGGTGCTGCCGAATCAAACACGTATCAGAGATTTTAAAAATACATTTGGAGAACAAAGTAAATACAGAGCAGTGGGAGTGTGAAAACAGAGGTTTATGAAAATAGCGTCTTGGAAATAAGCTATTAAAGATTGCTGAAACATGCACAAATCAGTCTTAATACAACTTTGAGTGAGTAAATGGTGAGGGATGTAAGAATAACGGAAATATTGTATTATCGTATCATCAAAAGTCTCACAATAACATCGTGGGCTGTCACAATATATCGAATTACAAGTTCCTTTGCTTAAATTCATGGTTTTATGGTAGAAACAGTTAATAAACATCACGAACTACATATCCCATGATTCATTTCAGTGCAGACAACATGAAAAGATATGATTTTTACTTGAATTCTTGGGATTATGACGGAAATAATTCACACTAAAATCTTGTCAAGGTATTTTAAAAGCAAAAAAGTGTCCCATCTACATTTAAATTAGCCTCTCCAAAATATCGCAATAAATATCGTACCGTGAGATGCATATCGTGATAATATCGTACCATGAGATCTGGATATTGTTACATCTGTAGTAAATGGTGAGGGGAAACAATTATAAAACATGGTTAAAAACTCTGAAATGTGGATTTTGCATAATAGATCCTCTTCAAATGTTGTGATGTGTGAAGCACTTTTGTCCCTCCTCTTCAGTGTCCTCTGTGTGTTTGTTTGTTTGTTTGTTTGTGTTTAGGTGAGTCTGCGCTCAGTGAGCAGAGGTGGATGTTTGAGCAGCAGGCCCTGCAGGAGTACATCCTCCTGTGCTGCCAGAACCCCTCAGGAGGCCTGCTGGACAAGCCGGGCAAGTCAGTACCACTGTAACACTGGACCACTCTACCTCCAGAACCATCTGGACCCGCAGGCACACATGGAGAACAGGCACACCAGCGCGCACACACACTCTGGGCTCAGGGGAAATGCCTAGAGACGGCTTTTAACCAGGCAACATGATTTTCAAAATGGAATCAGCCCAACTTGAATACAGAATGAGCAATGACATCCATAGAAACAACCAAAAAGTTACATAATCCACCTTTAAATCCAATTATGAGGCTAGAAAATTGTATAAAACGTATTTTTCGGATTATAAATCGCTCCGGAGTATAAGTCGTACTTTTTGGGGAAATCTATTTTATAAATCAGAGACCAAGAACCGACATTTCATCTTGAAAGGCAAGTTATAGTAACAACAGTAGAACAGAGAACAACAGACTGAATAAGCGTTAATATATGTTAACGTCACATATTAACAGTTATTCAGATAATTATAGCATAAACAACAGAACATTTAGTTTACCAAACTCACGATCTCACTCCAAATCACTAAATCCATTGAATTCTTCGTCCTCGGTGTCACTTCTGCGCAACCTCCGGAGGTAAAATACAATACAGAATGCTTTGACTACCATATTTTTCAGACTATAATGCGCAATATCAATGATGTTGGATTCTCTCGTCTATTTTCATACGTAAATTGCACCGGATTATAAGGCGCATTAAGCGAAACAAACGAGACCCTTGAGACTGATCCTTTAACCCAGGCGTCCATGATCCATTGGCAGATCGTGGTGTAATCCGCCCGGCATTGCCTCCCTGTCTTGGTGAATGTGGATTATGAACGCGAATGTGGGTGGATAATTTAAGTTTGGATTTTTATTTCCTACGAGGACGACTCAAATATACATCGAGTAATAATGTGTTTAATGCAGCTTTGCGCACATTTGTTTACCTTTTACAGAAACAAAACTTAAAACCACATGACTAATTTGCATTTATTTATTTGAGACAGGGACAGCACACAATTTTTTGCATTAACCTTAACAGGAGAGATGCATTGTACATCAGGTTGTAGCATCAGTGCTAATTTCCACCTGTCGTCCTTGGACAGGTTCACTGATTGAC
This sequence comes from Boleophthalmus pectinirostris, assembly GCF_026225935.1. NCBI lineage: Eukaryota > Metazoa > Chordata > Actinopteri > Gobiiformes > Gobiidae > Boleophthalmus > Boleophthalmus pectinirostris. Next base: position 11,056,936 of record NW_026571036.1, on the reverse strand, counting down.
TGTATTTAACTGACCTTGAATATCAACTGTTCTTGGAGACCTATGTAGCATGTTTTGGGTCGCATAAACTATAAGCGCTGAAAAAAACAGCTCGATTGCTCTTACTCCTCGAGGCTCCCGACTACAGTAGCCACAATGCTCCGACAGTCCATCAAGTGCTGCGGTTTCGTAGCTTACCAAAGTCGTACTAAAACATTTTGACACATTTTTGAGCGCCGTGCACCACATAAAATCGGTTTGAGGTCAGTAAGCACAACTAGAATTAATATATAAGGCGCACTGTCGATTTTTGAGAAAGTTAAAGGATTTTGAGTGCGCCTTATAGTCCGAAAAATACGGTAGTTTAGTTTACAGGTCAGAGAACAGATCCTGGCAAAACAGATGAGGTGGTTTGAGAGAAAGGTTAAAAAAAAAAAAGGCTGTATTTGTGAGCTGAAATGGACTGAGCTAAAATCTCCACAGCCCCAAATCAATGAAAACAGCAGGGTTGGTCAGTGGTATGAGGTGTGAGGTGTGAGGTCACCCATTAGGGGCAGGAACGATCATTCATTCACAACATGACTCAGGTGACAGTTCACACCTTAGGACAGTTGCACTTGCACTTGACTTGATTTAACAGGTATTTACTTACGTCAAACAACAAGGGTGTGTTAGTTTCAGCGTAGTTTGAACCTCCCTTCAGACAAATAAAAGGCAGTGACTTGCAGAACTCTGTCAGAACTGAAGAAGCCTCTTGGATGACTGAAATGCATTGACTGATTTGATGTTTTTAGGTGACACTTTTCTCATTTTCTGCAATATTATCGGCCATTGGGACTCGAAATTAAAAACACATCACACCCGCGTACAATTTAAAAATAAAATGGAAAAAATGTATTCATAAATTAAGAAATTATTTGGATTTATGGAAGAGAAGTTGTAGATAGATTTTGAATTTTAAGTACAGTACCGCTGAATTTCTCACTTTGGCATCTTGGATCTTTCCTGCAAATTTTTTTCACTGTGCGCTGAATTTTGACTTTTGAATTTGAAGGCTTGAAAATATTTGTGCTGAATATTTAAAAGCTGATTTTATATATATATTTAATTTTAATACTTGAAAATGTAATGTGTTAGATTAGAAAAGGGGTGGGATTAAATAAATTTTCTTCTTTCCACTACTTTTTGGGCCAATTTTTTTATTTTTGCTGTTGTTATTTCTGCTGTGATTTCATTAAAGGTTGTATAGAGGATTTTTTTAAGGGAAGAGAAATACAGCGACAGTCCTTGTGCGCATTCAGAATTACTGTTGAAGTTTCCTGTCTAGAAGTAATTCAGCGACTGACACGTCAGTTTTAGACCCTTCGTCTGCTTCGGTCGTGCCATCGCTGGACGAGATCTCCAAGAATCACCTCAGTTTGTCTTCGCTCTTTTTCTCCTTCTTCTCTTCTTCTTTCAGCGACCTCAAAAACTGACTTTCTTTTGCAGCGAACCGGTCGTGGATTCTCGTCCGCCGTCGCGACAAACTTTGTGCGAAATGCGAGGAAGCAACGTAACCACGTAATCCTCGTGCTCCGACAAGTCAGTTATACTAGGGAGTTTGATTGACAACCTAACAGCCAATAGAAAATGAGGGAGCCTCGTTTTCTATTGGCTGATGTTTATCTGGTCTCACTACGTCCACAGTTGATAGATTTTCATTCTTTTTTTTTTGGTCATCATAATTACAAAGCTGCTGCGTCTCTGTAATGATATTTTAATCTTTCACTGACAGTTTGAAACTAAAAAAAATCTTCCATACAACCTTTAATGTTACATGTTCCACTGTAAAAGAATGTACATTTCTTATTCGCCCAAAATAGATACATATATCATCAATGTACACTGAAAATTTCAGCAACTTAAATTCAGAATAAAAATACAAACACATTTTTTCAAAGTGAGAAATTCAACGGTGTTTAAAATTCAGAATCTGATTAAACAAATTATTTTCCTTACGAATCTGATAACTCCATAGTAGCCCAAATGTAATAAATCAACATGATTATTTGACATGTGAATTAAGTCAGTGTCAGATATTCCTATTTGTAATGCAGTCTACAGAAAACAAAAACAGATACATTATTTGTCAAACCAGATCATGTACATGTTTTCTTGTTAAAGGGACAGTCCAGAATTTTTGACATAGGGCCTCATTTCCTAGTGAGCCATACATTTGGTTAGCAGCTATTACATTATAATTAGTAGTACAAACAAAACTAGGGTGACAAACTAGTTATTGTTCCTGTTTTTTTCCTTCTTGTTAAATGATTGGTTCCATTGTTTTGTGCACAGAGCCAGAGACTTCTACCACACGTGTTACTGCCTGAGCGGACTGTCCATAGCACAGCACTTTGGGAACCTGCTGTCCCACCACGAGCTCATCCTGGGCAAAGAGGACAACAGACTGGTGAGGAGGCTCTTCTGTCATTAAAGGGCCCATGGTACACTATTTCAGACATGTCAAACTCAGGTCCGGGGGCTAAATTTGGCCCGCGATATAATTATATTTGGCCCGCGAGATCATATGAAACATGTGTTAGAGCTGCCCGCCGGCTACAGATAGACTATAGAGACATTATTTATTTAAAACTTTGTTATTTAGATTATGCTTGTTCTGAATTCAATGTTTAATCCAGGGGTGTCAAACTCATTTTGGTCTGGGGGCTGTATCCATCCTACTCTGATCCCAAAGGGGTTGGATCAGAAAACTCATGGCATATATACCCCAAAAATAGCAATAAATAAAAAAATGTGTGCAGAGAAACACAAATCTATTACAGAAATCTTTTTTAATTGATGAACTCTTTCTTTTACAAAATATTATATTATGAACAACCTGAAACTTTTAAGAAAATGCAATTTCAACACAATGTTTTAACATTAACTTGTATACAAATAGGAATAAGACCATTTTTATTGGAAAATCCTGCACTTGGCTCCACTTTTCTCATTTGTGACATTTTTCTGATGAGGGTGTCACGGTCAACAGTCAAAACGATCGTCCTTTAAGAGCGTTTGGAAAGAGACAAGTCTTCATTTGTGCTGCTCTGGTGGGAGGGGCCACGTACAGAGACGCTGGAGACGCTGCTGTGATAAACACCACAGAATATAAACAATATTTTAATAGAAAATATAATTAAAATATTTTAGTAGAAAAGCAGCCGAGGACCAGATTAAAGGTCTTGGAGGGCCGGATCTGGCCCCCGGGCCGTATGTTTGACACTTGTGGTTTAAGCAAAACTATTATTAAACATTTTTTAAAATAAGGAAAGGTTTAACATTACATATCTCAATCTTGAAATTTTTCAATAAATATTTAGTTTGGCCCACGACTTAGTCCCAGTTTTTAATTTTGGTCTCTGTGAATTTGAGTTTGACGCCTCTGTGCTACTTTCTGATCTATGTTATAATGTTTCTTCGTCACAAACAGACCTGGAGTTGTGTTTTGTTTCATTCACATGTTTAACACAAAAACCCTGCATATATAGGCTGAGTTCTTCACGCAAACAGAAAACACACACAAAAACACTAACTTGTGGTGTCATGTGATAATACAGGAAGTGCTCCATTGTGTTTTTAAACTCCATACACCTTCAGAACACCACAGAACCATTTGGTTAATTTTGGATCTGGAATTGCATAGCTCTACTAAACACATGATAAAAGGTGCTGTAGCTGCTGATTTGAAAACTACTGCTCCATGACATCATAAAGTGGAACAGAGCATTTTGAGTTTGGAGATGTAGACAGACTAATAATAAAGAATTACTCAAATGTCTGAATGAAACAAAACACAACTCCAGGTCTGTTTTTGAGGAGGTAACAACATTATAACACGTCTTAAACCTCACAAGAATCCGTTTTGCGTCACATAGGACCTTTAAGATCTATGTGAATTTTTAAAGTTCTTAATCTGACTTCATAATCCCACATAATCCAAAAACATGGATCTAGTTGTGCCATAGCAAATGCAGGTTTAGATTAGTGTTGGTAGTCTGCGGTTCAGTGTAGTGCCGGGTTATTAAACTAGATTTTCATGAATACCAGATGTTTTGAAGGAACGTGGAATGAACACAATTTGGGGTCACACAAAATATCCCCAACAACAACTGTTATATTTGATTATTTGTTTTAAGTGACCCTTTATTATTAGTCTGTCCACATCTCCAAACCTCAGAATGATCTGTTCCAACTTGTGATGTCAGGTGGTAGTTTTCATAGCGTCTACTTTTTACATTTTGTTCAGTAGAGATTGACAATTCCAGGTCTAAAATCATCCAAATGATTCTAGTGGTGTGTGGTGTTGTTTTGAGATTTTTTTTTTGGGGGGGGGGTCGCCTTGTCACGAGCTGCAGGTTCGTCCGCAATATTCAGTTGTGACTTATGACTCATCTGTGCTCACAAAAATAAAGACAAAGCACAGAAACAGACTGAGTGCTGCGTCTGAGCTGCTGTTGCGCTCTCCTCCTGCACCCGGACTGGAACTCGCTACAAAAACCCCAGACAGGTCCACCTACCTCACTAGAAATGTTGAAATGTTAAGCCGTGTTTTGTATAATTTCTAATCTTTTTGTAATTATTTTATTGACTATTTTGTTCCAGTATTATTGGTTCAATTGAATGTTGAAAAGAAAAAGAAATGGGCTACAGTTAATGTCCAAGTAGGCGACTTATGGATCCTTTTATTTTCTGGTTCAGTTACTGGTTTCCATTGTATAAAACTTGAGTAATACTAATTGTTCAGAGACACGATAAAATATCCTCATTAATGTTCAATAATGGTCAAATCCACCTTTATTTTGTGATTTGTGATGAATAATGTCTATTGACTTGGGTCGTGAAGGTTTGTGACTTTAAAAAAAAAAGTTTGGGAAACATTGGTTTATGGAGTTTAAGACGCAGAGGAGCACTTCCTGTATTACCACACGACATCACAACGTGGAACAGAGTGTTTTCTGTTTGAGAGAAGAACTCTAAGTCTAAATATGCAGGTTTGTGGGTTAAATGTGTGTGAATGAAAAAAACCAACAACTCCAGGTCTGTTTTTGACGAAGAAAATGGATCAGAAAATTGCGCAATATGAGTTATTTAGATGCAAACGTCTTTAACAACGTTGCTCTGTAAAATTGTCAATTCTGTACTGAACCAGCATCAAACTAGGACTAGACTCGTACCAACAGGGTCTGAACCAGGACTATACCAAGACTAAAGAATCAACTCAAGATTAAACCAGGTCTAAAGCCAAATTAAACAAGGACTAAACCAGGACTAAACCAGTAAACAAGAGGAATTCTATTTTACACGATCTTTTAATATACTTTAGTGATTTTATGTGACTAAAATCTACCAGTTGAAGTGTTTTGCTCTAAAGAAACTGTTTAAATGTGTAGAATTTTAGTTGCATCCATCAAAATCTGCAGCCACTGTTCCTATTGTCTCTTATTGTGCTCTTATAGTATTGTTTATCCACCTGGGACCCGAAGAAAAAAAAGTGTTTTGCAATATACATCTATATATATTTGTGATTTTCTCTCTGTTTGGAGGTAAATGAACACCTTAGCATTTAGATTTTGTTCATTTTATTTTTATTTGTAATTTTTTAACATGTCCTCAGTAATGGATGCCAAGGGGTATTTTGGTGTTAAATCCATGTGAAGTTAACAACCGAACAACTTTTTTGATGACAAACATCTCTGACAAGCTTCTGCAGTCGCCTCAAACAGTTTTTAGACTCCCTTTTAGTTTCTTTTTTGTCATATTGCAGCCACAAACTAACTCCTTTTCAGTTCATTTTTTATCCTGGTCTGATGTATTATTATTATTATTATTATTATTCACCTATGTCCATTATTTTGTGTGTATTAAACTTTTATTAACTTGATAGAACTATAGTGTAGTAGAGTGAGTGAGTTTTAATAGTTCCGACAGTGGGCAGTTGTGGTTTTTACAGTTAGGATATTGAGTGAGTGCGGTGAGTTCTTCCTGTTAAAGTTACTGTCAAATGCTCTTACAGTAAATCAAGAGCAGATCCGGATGTTGGTTAATATACTGTACTGTTTCCTGAATTCTGCGTTATGGTTTTATTGTGTCTGTGGGATATAATTTATAACCACATGTAGACGAGAGACCATTTCCCAGTTTTGTTCAATTCAATATTTATAACTAAGCAATTTAATAATAATAATAATCATAAGTACTGTCATCATGGTCAGATTTAGTTTAAATTATTTTTATTTTATTTTGTTCTGTGTTTTGTTGTGTTTTCTTTTCTTTTCTTCTTCTTCTTAATAATAATTAATTATTATTAATAATAATTATTTTATTTATTTATTGAATTTCCGTTTGCACTAATTTTGCTTGGTGTAACTAAACCAGGACTAACCCAGTACTAAACCATTATCGGTCCTGGTCTCGGTTCCGGTCTCGTCGGTCTCAGGTCTCCGGTCTCGTCCCGGTCTCAGGTCTCGGTCTCAGTCGGTCTCAGTCCGGTCTCAGTCCCGTCTCAATCACGGTCTCACGGTCTTCAGGTCCTGGTCTTAGTCAGGTCTGGTCTGGTCTGGTCCTGGTCCTGTCTGGTCTCAGTCCTGGTCGGTTTCAGTCCGGGACTCAGTCCTGTTCGAATGAATCGTTATCCGTTTTTTCATTTTGGTTTTGGAAACAAATAAAGAAGAAAATAGTAGTTTTTAAAATTTTCTTATTTTTGGTTTTATATTGAAAAACGAGTGAACAAATGACACAAGGATTATTTAGCCTTTGTTTTCCACCGAATCGCATCGAATTGATTTGAAATATATCGAATCATATTGAATCAAAAGTGCACTGTATCGAAAAGCGTATCGTCTCGTGCCCTATGTATCGAGGTATGTGTCATATCATCAACTTCTTAATGACACCCAGCCCTAGTTATAATGTCCTGCATATTAAGGCTGAGTTCTTCTCTAAAACTGAAAACACTCTGTTCCAACTTATGTAATATGAAATACAGGAAGTGCTCCACTGTGCTTTTAAACTCCATACACCTTCTCTAGAATGGGGTGGGGACCAATTATTAAAGAAATGTTAAATCTTTTGATTTGTGAAAGGAGCAGAGTTTATAAGATTTATTTTCTTCCTGTTCCTTTTGTTCATGCAGCAAAGACAAGACAAATAATGATAGAAATATGTATTTATGTTCATTTTCAGATTTTTTTTGTCCTGGAATTTCTAATCTCTACTGAACTAAAGGGTAAAATGTAGATGTTAACTTGAAAACCGGCGCTTCATAACATCACAAAGTTGAACAGATCATTTTGAGCTTTGGAGATGAGAAAAAAAACACAACTCCAGGTCTGTTTTTAAGGAGGAGTAAAATGAAAAGACGGCCTAAAACTCCTTCTAAATTTCTCATAATATAAGACCTTTAATACGCTTCTCTACATTTTGAAGGAACGATAAAAAAAAAAGCGCAATTTTTCAGTGTCATTGTCTCGTCCTATGTCATCTTTTCCTCTGCATTTCCACTCAACTCTGTATATTTAGCTTAGAATAAGGAATGCGTCATCTTATGTAATCGTTACACTAGAGGCCAGTAATACCAAAACCGCGGTCACACCCACACCTCCTTATATAATCAGAAAAACACTGAAAAAAACCCCAAAAACTTCTCTAAACCTATTTTTTGTTCCTCTCTTCTCTCCCCGTAGGCACCGACCCATCCAGTCTACAACATGTGCCCCGACAAGGTTGCCCAGGCGCTCCACTACTTTCTCAAACTACCCGTCCCGTCGGATAACAGACCGTCAGGCACCTCCCCCCCCTCCTCGTCCTCCCCTCCCTCCCCCCTCAGCCAGAGCAACCGGAGTCCTAGTGCCTGTGTACCGAACGGACTCCCTAGAGCGACCGCAAGCGGGGTCGGAGGCACGGAAATCAGGAAATCCCAACGGCTGGAGCTTCTGCGCGCTGGAGAAGTGGGCAGCTCGGATCGAAATGTCTCATGTTTTTTTTTGCTGCAGTCATGTCAAAAGTGTGTCCAAGGGTTTGATAATGAACCTAGCAAATAAAGCGCTTTAGTACTTTTTATTATGGCGTGGAGTTGGTTTTGTATTTGCATCCCTCATCAGTTTTTAAATAAGTGTTGAAATATTTCAGTTTGTGTTAACAAATCGCCAACACTGCAATTATTTAAAGGAACTCTGTCATATTTTTATTTTAAATGAATAAACATGGCCTATCTGTGTCCCCAGATATGAGGAAGACATTTAAATCAGATACAGCTAACAACTGTAAAGCTGATTTATTCTTAATTACAAAAACGTTGGGCATAATGGTCAAGTTGTTATGATTTCAGTTCAGTCAGAAAGCAGAAAGAGCCTCACGAGTCTCATTTGTTTTGCCATTTTTAGCTGAAATCCTAAACCTAAAATTCCTCTCTGATCTGAATCGTTAAACCCCAGCACCTGCAGACATCGTGCTGTTGCAGAATATGAGAATGAGAACAATTTGGATGTGTCGTCTGCAGGTTGAGACTCAAGCAACACAGGTTCAGTTATGACTAAGAGCTCAGACTACAGATGCTTTAAATAACTGTCACAATGTTCAGTTTGTGCTAACCGACTCGGCATAAACAAATGCGGTTATTTTAGCGGTTATTTAAATTCTGAGGCTTGAAAAATATGCAGAATCCTGTACATGTGCAAATGCGTTAAATGTTTGACTTTCATTTGTCACATTACTGCATTTTCCAGCTCACAGATTTACGAGTATGTGTCTGTTCATAGAATATAGTCGCTGCTGAGTACATGTTCTAGTATATTCTTCTCAAAAGACGTTCTGTTAAAGCTTGATAAGAAATAAAAAATATTGTGGGACATCATGGCCACACCTGATGCCTGTGGTGTAACAGAGCAGTGTCACATGCAGAGACATCAGAGCCCAGCCTCAGTCAGTGCATTGGAGTGAACCTCCAAAACGTCCATGATAAAGCAGCGGCCGATGACCATTTAACAGAGAGACCTTTCTGCAGAGCTGTGGGGTTACTCAGGACACATCCATGTGGGACAGCACCGCCCAATCTCTGGTGGAACCCTGTGGTTTTGAAGACATCCCATCATACATCTTTAAATATGTATTCAAATGGTGGACCAAGTGAATGAATGTTAAATACTTGAACCTACCGTATTTTCCGCACTATTAGGCGCTCTGGATTATAAGGCGCACTGTCATTAAATGGTCTATTTTTGAACTTTTTTCACAAATAAACCGCACTAGACTTTAAACGAAACAATAGTTGGATGGTTCAGTGGGACTTTGTTTGGCGCGTTCACGGTGACTCTGGGCTTTGTTCAGTTGTGGCGTGTAGGGAGGGTGCTGTCTGGGACGTGTTTGCAGTGACTCAGTTGTTCACTTGTGTCTAGAAGTGGCACATTGCACTCGCTTTTTCGGTTCGTTCCTCTGTTCCGTTCCTCGTCCGTGTGGAGTGATGAGTGTGGCTGTGGGTGTTTTTCGCTGCGCGGTCACTGTCTGCTCCGTGTGTGTTTGCGTGCGCTGTGGCTTTGTAGTTTACTGAAGTCGTGCTGGGACACCTGAGTGGAATCGTGCATAGGGCGCTCTGGATTGTGGGGTCGTTTTTTGATAGGGCTGGAGGTTTTTGAGTGCGCCCTATAGTGCGGAAAATACGGTACTAATCTCCATGGCACTATATACACATTTAGAACAAATGTGCTATATAATACTGTTACCAGAAACCTCAGCATTTTGATATTTTACACATTTGTTATATATTACCTGATATAATGTACATTCTGTTGATAAATGACTGGTTGTGAACACAGATTACAGGATAAAATAGTTTATTTTATAGTCTCATAGTAAAGGTAGGCCTCAACTTGCAAGACATTTGCTGGCAGTATGTACAACATACTTGTAATTTCCATGGAATGGACAAACAGAGACCTTTGACTCTACTGGTATCCTCCTAAATGCAAATCAAATCAAACAATATACATACACACACGTTTCCTAGACACTCAAAGGCTTCCTGTTTCCTCGGGGGGTTCACGGTGTAAAGCACAACACGGACAGGGACTCTGGGCTTCCTCAGACATTCATATACCTATTTTATACCGTACAAGAACTACAAGTGACAATCTGCATTTTCCCAGGACTTGTGAGGTACTACAAAATGCATAACATACTTTGGAACTCGAAAACATCCAATCAATGCTTTTAGAATATATAAAATGAGATGCCTTTTTTTTTTCAGCCACCTAAAGTCATTCACTACTTCAAGCTAATGGACGAAATACATTACAAGTTTAGGAATAAGCTCCTTCAACACATCAAATTTAAGAAATCAGATTTCTGTGTTCAATAAACCAGCGGGCCTGAGGTGGGGTCATCACTTATACATTAGTTTCACATTCTTTTAGTGGAAAAAAGCAAGCTACAAAGATATTTTTTTTCAAATTTAAAAAGGTAAACTTCAGGACGATCGATCTCGGTGTGTGTGTGTGTAAATTCTAAACAGATTTTTTTCATATCAAGAATAACAAAAATAATAAACACAAACAAAATAATAATAATAATAACATAGCAGTGCTTGGAGGAGTCCGCCTGGCGAGCCTTGTCCTCCCCTAAAAACAGCCCGGGAGGGGGGCTGGAGTCCTTGAAGTGTGAGCCAAGCTGCCTCTTTTTGGGGTTTTGAATCGTTAACGCTCAGAAAACCGAAAACGGGTTGGGGGTGTACAAAGAGAGGGTTAACCTGAAGCTTTCTAGATGTTTCTGTGGACCAACCCTCCTCTCCTTGTGATTGTGTGGTCTCCAGTTTGAAACAGCTCGGAGAGGAGAGACGGAAGGGTTGGTTTTGTTGTCGTAGGGACCTCTCCAGCCGGCAGCGCCCCCTATGGAGGTTCTGGGGATGTGTGTAGCCGCCCTTAGCTGGCCTCGGCACGCAGCTTCTTCCTGGTGGGTGGTTCTTCGTGCTCAGACTCGGAGCTGGAGTCGGAGCCCCCGTCGAAGGCGGATACAGCGCTGCCTTTGGGGTTTGTGTACAGGCTGCTGTCCGAGGAGTAGTTGGACTGGAGCTGTGTGGAGCCCTTCACCTTCTCCAGAGCGCGCACTGACAGAACAAAGAGGGACAGTCAGACACTTAAGACACATGTACCAAGGAAGGAAGCAGAGTGTAAATATCACAAGCAGGATGTGCCTTTTTTGAACATGAGAGTGTGGATGCCCTAGTCTGATTCATCAGCCAGTTTCACTTTGTGGAAACTGTCTGACCTCACAGCATTAGGATTTGTTCGCTCAACAGTAGGTGGGTACTTTTTTATTCAACCAATTACTGCCATTTGGTCGTGATGTATGTAATGCACCAAATCCCATAGGAAGAAGGGCAATAATGTCTTTCCCCTGGATAAAATTCACTAAACATTCTCTTTGTTCCGGCTTTAAATCCTCAATCTCAGAGAATGTCTGTCTTCGTCTGCATCCATCTTGACCGCTTTGTTTACTGTTGAACTGTACCACAAAAGGGACCCAGACAGGCACTTGATTTTGACATCATGGCTTCACAAACTCTTCACTGATTGGCTGGTGCGCGGTCTACAACTTCCTGGGTTCTTGCAAACTGTCTAGTGTGTTCTGATTCCTGACCTAGTCGCTGAAGAGAAACAAAATTGAGCGGAGGCACTAGGTGGCACCAGTCTGGCTATGGATGCACTGCACACAGTTTAAAGTTTACAAAATATGTGAAGTTCTGACTGTATTTGACTAAGTTTGCATGTATGAAAAAAGGCTTGTGTACACAGAACGTGGTGAGTGGCAAGCCCCGCTCAGAATCCCATTCCTGTGCATAGGCTCTATTCACACTTACGTCACAAACCAGGAAGACATTTGGAAAGATGCGATTACAACTTCTGTTCTGGAAAAAATTAGCAAATGGCCAAGTTTTCTTTGTATGTCATTGTAGCGTTCTCTTATGTTCGACTAATCTGATCACATTTACTTCAGTGGGTTTTATCAGAGTCGGTCGGCGAAATCCAGTGTCTCTAACTACACCGGAAGTTGTCATTGCATCTTTTCAAACGTTTTTCTTTTCAAAGTAAATGCAGGGAAGTAGAGAGGGTTTGACAAAGGGCTCAGTTGTCCCAGGTTTTAGAGGCCCAGAATTTGACCCTCTTCCTATTAAATTAAAATGGAGGGGCCCATGTGAGGCTTCTTGCTCCGAGCCCCAAATTTCTATCGACAGGCTTGAGGAAATGTTTCTGTTTCCTGGAGCTTTTTGGTTAAAACAGTGCGAAGGACGGGCACAGCACCATCGGGCAATGTCCCTGTCAAACATGACTGAATAATGGAGCTTATTTACACAGAATACTCCACTTACTCCAGCTTATTACTGTCCTTCCTCAGTGGAATGACAATGAGACTTATTTGATTGTTTTTTAATATCTATTGTGAGTGGATAACGGTGAGTATGTTGTGGTAAGGAGGTGTTGGGTGCAGTACCTTGTTGCTCCAGCAGGGCGTTCTGGCGTTTGAGGTCATCGATGTCCTGCTGGTGTGTGTGGTTTTTCCGCCTCATGTACTGGATGTACTCTGTGGCTTTGTCTAAGATCTGAGCTCGAGACGCCTGGGGGATACACACCACATGTTGGCAAAGTTTATCGCACCCATACTGTTCACAATGACAAAAAAGAGGAAATGATTATTCTGTTATCAATTATCCACATATTTGAACCACAGACATGGTGGACTGAGGGAGTGTGACTTCACCCACACTGTTTAGCTGAAACCAAATGAAGCCAATCGAGGTTAGCAGTTATGGCAGCTAAACTGGAACCAGCGACTACACTTGCACATTTGGCGTGACCTCGGGGAGAGAACGCGACTGACTGGTCTGTTATTAATGTTGATTTACAGACAAAATAGTTAAAGAAGCCAAGGATCCTGTAGCGAGAGAGGTTGTTTCTATTAAACTTGTTCCTAAGTATATGTTTCTAGTTCCTGGAGCTTTTTGGTTTAAACAACGATGAACACGCAGCCCACAGGTGAAGGAGACGGAGCTGTGAGCGCTGCTGTGTGGATGTTTCACCGTCACTGAACAGAACAAACTGCATCACACTGTCATTGGACCAGGACACTTCACAAGACTTTCTCTGAACACGAGGTGGGTAACCACCACTTCTACTTTAATTTCACAGATTGTGCTTTATCAGCCGCAGCGTCTTAAGGACAATTTATGGTCCAGCGTCAAATAGTCTACGTTGACGTGAACCTCAGAGCGTCTGTGTCGACCAAAGTGCACCTCCGACTACGCGTTGAAACGACGCAGACAATAAGGGCTGTGATTGGTTGCCTCTACCACCGCTCTACATACATTTCCTGTACTCCGCTTTCCTTTCATTATACACTGAGTAATAATGTGTTTAATGCAGCTTTACGCATATTTGTTTACATTTTACAGAAATGAAACTTAGAACCACATGGCCAATTTGCATAAACTAAGTGCTCAGAAAACAGCTCGCTCCTTATGCCCTGACACAGTTCAACTTTTGTCGCACTTAAAAAGGACACGTCTCAGTGGAATATGAGTGTTCTCTCTGTGACAGAGGGTTGTTCCCTGTTAAACTTTTCAGAGATTATACATCTACATACGCATAGACCGTATATATGAATGGACATATATTCTAGTCTCTTAGCGTTGTGGTGGTGAATTACTTCGCGGTGCTTGGACCTTAATGCAGATCCGTAAATCAGCATCGACAGCAACAAGGCGTCAGTGGCAGTGTGGATTGAGTCGACGCAGAACTATGCTTAACCTTTTATGTATGTCGATTAGCAACAACTAGGGATCAACTATCAGCACTGCATGCGCCTAAAGCAGACTTGGGCATTCTGTGGTCCTTGACCTGTTTTAACCCGGCCCCCACCAGTTTTGGAGAAGCGCAGTAATGGCTTACAGCAGAATATATTTCAAAATTTGCTCATGAGCATTTGTTACAGCAATGATGACACTGGTTCAGCCTCTTTCCCCCATGCTTGGATTGAAATATGGCCCTCTGGGAAAACAAATTCCCTCCACCCTGCTTTAAAGGGTGGGCCGCCTGGGCTCAGTACTCTGACTCAGTGAACATGTACTACTGGTGGTACATGAGGTTCTCTGCAGGTCTAGTATTTGGTTTCATGTTTAGTCAGTTATTACGATCCTGTTTTTGTCCTCCTTTGATTTTGTCCTTGTTTAGAGCTAAAGTCATACTGTAGTCCTTATTTTAGACCTGATTAAACCCTGGTTTAAACCTGGTAAACCTTGTATTTGGTGTTACTCAAAATGTTCTTAGGTGGTACTTTGTGCAAAAACTTTGACAACCACTACTCTAGGTAACAAACGACTCTACTCTCCTGCTCTTTTAAGAGCCACTTTATTCCTACTGCATCATTGAGCAAAACTGCAGCCTTCAGTCTGGTCCAAGTCCACAAACCATGTCAGCTGATGGAGCCAGAGACTTGTCACTATTTATTTGAATATGTCACATGGCATCAATAAAAAATAAAATACATGATTAGTCAAAATATGGACACACTTAAATGTTTCCATGATTATTTTCGTGATAAATTCTAACTGCAGGGATTAAAACTATGAATGAACACACTTGGAATGTAGTAAACAAAAAAATAAACTCAGAATAACTCTAAACTTTTTAAAACTTTTCCCTGAGAGTGAAGTGAAAAACATTTCAGGAGACTGCTGCATATCTATCTAAAAATGTACAAAGTAGTAAAGGAAAATAAACATTGAATAAGAAGGTGTGTCCAAACAATCAAATTGTAGTGTATATAAAAAGTACTATTGTGATTAATGGGTATTTTGCCTGATGCCACACACACACACACACACACACACACACACACACACACACACAGACACACACACAGACACACAGACACACAACAGTGTGGTCGGGTACCCACCTTCTCGCCCTGCAGCGCGGGCACAGAGTCGCGCAGGCTGTGGAAGCTGTCCTTGATGTGGTCCCTGCGTTTGCGCTCCAGTGCATTGTGGTGTGCCCGTTTGTCTGCCTGTAACACACACACACAGTCACAGCTTCAGAACGGGAGAGACACACACGCGAACGGCCAACACCCGGGAAAACTGTGCGTCTGGAGAAAGTCAATTGGCCATTCAGTTAAACGCGTCTACAGTCACTGAAATGTAGCGCTGAAAGATTTGTGAAAAATATCAAATTTTGATTTCTATGACAAACATCACGATTACATTTGCAGTTTATGCCGGGCGTACACTGTGCAATATTTTCAATCGTTTCACTCAGCTCCAGCTCAAACTGTACGACCAAATCACAGGGTTTAAAAGTTCACAGCTCACGATTCATGTTCTCACACTATCCGATCCGATGCTGGTATGTGAGAGGCGGCTGATTTCAAACAGGTTTGATATTCTTGCGACCTATGATTGCCGTTTGGGAGGTGGTTGTGAGGTATTAATCTGTTCTCGTTACCCCATGTTTACTACACGAAGCACGACGCACGATTAAGGCAAAACTCAGTCCGATCCTAAAAACATTCGCACAAGTGAAAAATCGTCTCAAAAGGGCCAAAAATTGCACAGTGTACGCACAGCTTTAGGTTTTAATCACAGGATTCTGTTCAAAATTCACATTTTAAACATGTCCAGAAGAACTGGTGGAAAATAACTAATACAATAATCACATTTCAGAACATTCGCACAAACCTACACTACAGGTTTCAGTAGTTTTAAGACTATATCAATTCATGTAGCGATTTCGATTTGCTTATGATTCATCTTGGAGCTCGATTAAAATGCTGTATCCAAAATTAAGGTTACTGAATTCAGTCAACAACCTTTGTCATTGTAGGTTTAGTTTACGTTTTGTGTAGAGTGACCAGATGTCCCTAGTTTTGACCCTGTGTCCTCTGTCCCAGCAGATTTATTGAAAACCATTGATTTGTCCCAGTTTATACAAGAAATGTCCCAGATGTCCCTATTTTTGACCAATCTGACCCTTGCCAACAGTAAAAAGAGGCATAAATTGTAATTTGTTTAGGTAAAATACAGAAACGCTGCTTAAAAATGACAAAAACATCAAGAAAATGTGACTATACTGACTCAAATTTGTGCCGAGTTCATACAAATTTTTCTTCATTATACACTTGTTTCTCGATTTTATTATTACCAACACTTCAAACCAGGGATGATCCAGTTTTTTATTGTGAAAATCTGGTCACTCTTTAACTTCCAAAGATAGTGGAAGTGTATAATGTTTTACTGTAGACAAAATCTGTAATAGTTAGAAGAGTTTAAAGTGTCAATACTCAGGCCGGTCACGTCTCACGTCATAACATTTCCTAGTAGTACAAAGAAAAAGTATCCATGATCAGTGTTGGGGAGTAACAGATTACATGTACCAGAGTTACGTAATCAGAGTACAAATTATGAGTAACTGTATTCAGTTACAATTACTGTTTCAGTGAGTGGTAATTGGATTACAGTTACTTTGTTGAAATAAATGGATTACACAGCGGTATTTTCCTGTTTTCACATTTTGGGCTATATCCCCCTTTTTTTTTTTAGGTAATTCCACTGATTGCCGGACACTAAACCAGAACTAAATCAGGATCGAACCAGGACTGAACCCAGGTCTAAACCAGGACAAAAATCAGGTCTAAACTAGATCTAAACCAGGTCTAAATTAGATCTAAACCAGGTCTAAATTAGATCTAAACTGGGGCTGAAACCAGGTCTAAACTAGATCTAAACCAGGCATAAACTAGATCTAAACCAGGTCAAAATTTGATCTAAACTGGGGCTGAAACAGGTCTAAACTAGATCTAAACCAGGTCTAAATTTGATCTAAACTGGGGCTGAAATCAGGTCTAAACTAGATCTAAACCAGGGCTAAAACCAGGTCTAAATTAGATCTAAACTGGGGCTGAAACCAGGTCTAAACTAGATCTAAACCAGGACTAAAACAAGATTTAACAGGACTAAACCAGGCCGCACGGACCGTGTCTCCTCGTCTTCTATCAATAATATTTTTAATACGGTTAAGGAAAAACTGTGCTTTTTATTGTCTTTTAGCAGACAAAACATCTTATGTGAAGATTTCTGAGTCTTTGCTTCTCTACAGAAAATCAAGTCATCCAAAGTATTCAGATTACATTACTCACTTTAAGTAATTTAATGGAAAATTTAATTTTGGGGTATGTAATCTGTAATCTGTAGGGGAATACATTTTAAAAATAACCTTCCCAACACTGTCCATGATAAATATTCACTACCAAACATTATTCTCCCATCTATGTATTGAATCATTCGTCGATATAGGATTTATCGTGACAGGTTTATCAACACACGCTCTTATTTAAAGCCGCTTTTGCGCTGCTGTAGTCGTGTCGTGTAGAGTTTGATGTGAGGTTTGGAGTCTGGCAAACGTGTGGCTGTGACCAATTCGACGCTTTAGTAGCTAATGAGGGGAGCTAATTCTCCAGCCTCCGAGTCAAATTGTGATTTCTGTCATTCTTATCTCGGGTTACAAATTGACTTGGCAGCTTTGGCACGGGTGTTGAGTCTAATCTTGTGTCTTGTTTTGATAGTGAATTCCCACCGCTGTAAGAACGAGGTTACGATGACTCTGGCACGCGGATATTAGGACTGATTCATTTTAAGCGGCTGCACGATTTTTTTCCCCCGTGTCGTTGGGCAAAATGTGTCGTCTGTTTTTAATTATAAAGCGTTTTATTGTCAGAACCAGGAAATGCAGTGTGAAAATAAAAAGGTTCTCTCATTGTGGTTTAATTTGTTCGATCATAAACGATAATATTAACAAAGGCACAAAAGTTTATTATTAGTTTGTACGACCATAAACAAAAAAAAAAAAAAATCCTTACATTCTTTCATTCTTATTGTGGTTTATTTTCTATGATCATAAACCATAAAATTTTGTGCCTTCATTAACATTATTATTAGTTTCTACGACAATAAACGAAAACAAAAAAAATCCTTACACTTTTTCATTCTCATTGTGGTTTATTTTCTGATCATAAACGATAAACTTTTGTGTCTTAGTTAACATTAGTATTAGTTTGTACCACCATAAATGTAAACAAACAAAAAAAAAAATTCACTTTTTCATCTTCATTATGGTTTATTTTCTACGATCATAAACGATAAAATTTTGTGCCGTTGTTTACATTAGTATTAGTTTGTACGACCCTAAACGAAAACAAAAAATCCTTGCATTCTTTCATTCTCTTTGTGTTTTATTTTCTACGATCATAAACCATAAAATTTTGTGCCTTCTTTAACATTATTATTAGTTTCTACAACAATAAACGATAACAAAAAAATCCTTACACATTTTCAACCTATTTGTGGTTTATTTTATACAATTCAAAATGATAAACTTTTGTGCCTTCGTTAACATTATTATTAGTTTGTACGACCATAAACAAAAACTAAAAAATATCCTTACATTCTTTCATTCTTATTATGGTTTATTTTGTACGAACATAAACCATACAGTTTTGTGCATTCGTTAACATTATTATGAGTTTCTACGACAAACAAACAAAACAAAAAAAAATCCTTACACATTTTCATTTTCTTTGTGGTTTATTTTGTACGATCATAAACCATAAAGTTTTGCGCCTTTGTTAAAATTTGTATTAGTTTGTACGACCATAAACGAAAAAAACTAATAAAAAACTGGCATCTTAAAAAAAAAAGAAGAACTAAGAAAAAAGTGATTGTATTTCTATTAGAGTGGTTAATACATGGAAAAATCTGAGTGATTTATTTATTTATTACACTGTAGAAGCCCTTAAAAAAAATGTATAAAGCGTTATGTTTTGAAAGATATAAAGCTCTGGATGATGAATGAATTATGCATTACATTTTGTTTGTTTTAATTTATATTTTTTTTATTAATAAAATAAAGTCTGTTTGTTTTTTATTTGACATATAAATATACGTTCTAACAATGTAATTAATCATGACGTCCCTGCAAAGAAATGCTCCCCAGCCCATCATTAGTCACATTTTAACGTCAATCTGTAACCACAACATCACACTGCAACATGGTCACCGCCGCAGGTCACATGGTTCAAAACACAGCAGGAAATCTACAGGTTCTTAGGCCAAACCAGTGAAGGCTTCAGTCAATGAGATCCCATCGACTCTAATCCACGTATTCAGAGCCACGGAGACGTCAGCTCGGTCTGATCTGATCTCTGGGTGAGCATGCGGCTGAGGCTTCACCCGAAGCACTCACTGTAAGTCACATGATCATGTGACCTCCAATGACAGGTCAAAACAAGCAGAGCACAATACACGCAGAAGGGCTTAAAAGGAGGAAGTAGGTCTAGATGTATTTAAGCTCACAATTAAATGCATCGGCATGAGCTGCAAAAATCGTAATGAAAATGCAAAAAAAAGGCAGTAACTGTGTATGTTAAGAGTAAATTTTGAGCTCAATATTTTTCACAATATTTATTCACATGATAAAGAAGGTTTCAAATAACCCCCAAAATGACATGAACTCATTTATGACCAAACATGTCACGGCGTTCTGCCTTTGTAGAGCAAAACTAGTTTCACAACGGATGAATTTAATCACTACGAATGATTGATGTGCACTGCATTTTTTACATATAGCTAAAAGATTTATTGTAACTGAATCAAAGTCACTATTTCCAAGGTCTCAAGAAGCAAATGATGCAATTCTACAGGTGATGTCTTCTAAAAAAAACACTGTATATAGAGTTTAGGCCTCTTCAAAGATGTTTTGAAATGTTTGTAATTCTAGTATTTGTCTAAAAGTTCATATTTGAGACTTGACTAGCACTGTTAAAAATGTGCACTAAACTGAAAATGTATTGTTTCCATATACATTCCATATCCAGCCATTAAATTGTACTTTTTATATTTAAATTTTTCAGTATTTTCAGTCCTACTTTGAGCATGAGGCAAGATTGAAACTGACGACACCAAAACTGAAACTATTACAAGTATTAGACCAGATCACGCAATACTTCTGAGAAAAACTGAACATTTCTGGTACAATTTCACTATATCTCTCTCTCAAAATCTCATGCTTATACTTGCTGCCCTACATCCTTTGCCCACTTGCTCGTGTTTGTGGTTTAGAATCATTCCTGTTCATATGGATGTGCCCATGACCGGGAGAATGACAGGGTTTGGGGCGTGACGGTGTTGTTGCCAACCGTACGTGTGGCACAAACAAACACAAACTCATGACTGGCAGTCCTGGCATGTGCAACGACGAGTCCAGCAGCCCTTTGTCAAATATGTGGGCAGGAAAAGGCCAGGAATGTTTAGGGACTGGTCTGATGGCAATAACGGGCGAACTCATCAACCGCCAAACCTGTAGCTCACGTGCTGCATCATGTCATTATGATTACAGCCTTGAGCACGTTCTCAAATTGGAAAATCTTGTGTTATTTTTCCTCCTCACTATAATCCTATGTCCTTAATTGACGGCTAGAATGTTATTTCAACAATTTGTTTCCAATTATTTCCAAGTATAAGCAGTTAAATCCAAAAGATACATTGGGGAAAATACGCCCAGGACAGTAGGGGTGTGCAAAAATATCAAAATATCGATATATCGTATAGTTTAATGTGAAGATACAGTATCGATATATTGCCAAGAGTATTTTTTGGTATATTTTACTAGATTATTTTGTTACAGCGCTACAGTATTGTTGCTTGTTTAGAGAAAGGAAACTCGTTTATTTGACATTTTCAATGTTTCGATGATTAAAATGTTTGTGTTTCATATTCACTTTGCACAAGAAGTGGTTTAAAAAAGACTTTTAGTATCGCAGACATGATTTAGACTTTTTACTGACTTGTTTTTTACTGAACTGTATCGAATTGATTTGAAATATATCGTATCGAAAGTTCACTGTATCGGGATATGTATCGTCTTGAGACTTATGTATCGAGGTATGTATAGTATCGGGAGCTTCTTACTGATACCCAGCCCTACAGGTCACGCATAATTAATCTTAACAGCACCACTTAATTCATCTGTAATTACACTTTAAGGTGCACTATGGAACTTTTCTAGTGGTGGATCTGCAACGTGCATGTCTCCATAAAGATACTATTGCTTTGCCTGGAATGTCCCACTTTTCAGCATTAAACTTTTTAATAGGGCCGGGCACGTTAACACAATTAAGTCATTATCGCCGACAATTATTTTAACGCCGTTAATGCAGTTTTTATTATTTATTTATTTTATTGTAAACGTCTGTTTCTCACATGGCTTTTATTTTGAAAAAGTCCACTGTGAGCGTTTCTTGACGTCTTTTCTTTACACTTTTTTCACTTTTAAATTAATTACAGGTAGTTTTTCTGTGAGCAGGTTAGGGCTGGGTATCATTAAGAAGTTACTGATACGATACATACCTCGATACAGTGCGCTTTTGATTCGATATGATATATTTCAAATCGATTTGATACAGTTCAATAAAAAAATAAAGTCTAAATCATGGCTGTGATACTAAAAGTCTTTGTTAAACCACTTCTTGTGCAAAGTGAATATGAAACACAAACATTTTAATCATCAAAACAGCAAAAATGTCAAATGTGTTGAGTTTCCTTTCTCTAAACAAGCAACAAAACTGTAGCTGTAACAAAATAATTTAGTAAAACATACCAAAAAATACTCTTGGCGATATATCGATACAGCAACCTACGATATCGCAACTGTATAATCACATTAAACGATCCGATATATATCGATATTTCAATATTTTTGCACACCCCTAGAGCAGGGTCACCTTTCAAACAATCTGACCTGTAACTTGGCTTGATGGAGATAGACACATTTACTTATATATTAACTTACTGTGGAACAATCAAGGCAAAGCAATAACATCTCTAAGGAGGTATTGGTCTACCAGAAAAGTTACACTGTGCACCTTTAAAGTCTCTGGCCTGTTACGCTTTACAACTGAATAGCTGGCTAATGAGTACAACCACCTAAACATGCAAAGCTAATTGAATGTGTTCCTGCGCCGTAAGTCTACTCCCGTCAGACTGTACATTCAGTGCTTCGTACCGAGTGGCTAAAAGCTGGTGTCTAGTTACTGAACAGCAGCTATTATCAGTTCATCACAGACACGATCCTTCTGCGGAGGACAAACCTGTCCACTGTCTATTCAAACCTGGCCTTCGTGCGTTGCATAACTCGCCAGGTGCAAAAACACACACATTTATCCAATTATTGCTATGAAAATGGTTCTGCAAATTTCCACCTGATTACATGACGTGCGCAAGTCTATATGTAATCAACTGTACCGTACTTAAGGCGAGACACAATGTAGAAACTGGTTCTTTTCACAAATAATTACAACTAAGGCAACTTGATTATGGAAAAAAAAACATTATCACGATTATTTTAGTCAATATTGAAATCATGATTATTCAAACTTTTTTTTTTAGGTTACACGATGCATTTATTCAGCATTTCTCTCAAAAAAAAAAGAAAGAAAAACACTTTATTAGGGCTGGGTGTCATTAAGAAGTTGCTGATATCACCCTGGTTCTACGATACAATGTTAAATTTGGTTTAAATAATTCTATATATAAAAAAAAAAAAATTATGTAGGTAAATGGAAAATGTAGGTAAATGTACCCGAGTGTATGTCTGTAAATGTGGATATGTAGGTATATATGTATGAATTTATATGTGTATGTATTTATATATGAGAATATGTGTATACTTATGGTACGAGGATATTACTATCTAACAAAATCCTGTAAGACTATATTTTTCAATTTGTGAAATAAAAAAAAAAAAAAGTTACTGATATGATACATAGGTACAATGAGCTTTCGATTCGATACGATATATTTCAAATCGATTCGATACGGTTCAATAAAAGTAATGGCTAAATAATGACTGTGATACTAAAAGTCTTTGTTAAACCACTTCTTCTGCAAAGTGAATATAAAACACAAACATTTTAATCATGAGAACAGTGAATATGTCAAATGTGTCGTGTAAATGAGTTTCCTTCCACTAAACAAACAACAAAACTGTAGCGCTGTAACAAAATGATTTAGTAGAATATTCCCAAAAATACTCTTGGTGATATAATCGATACAGCAGCCCACGATATCGATACTGTATCATCACATTAAACAATATGATATATATCGATATTTCAATATTTTTGCACACACCTATTTGTTACTGATAATTGACGCAAATCTTTCAAATTTAAAATAAATTCAGGCTACAAATATGAACCTTAGAGCAGTTTTGTGATGTATAAAGCATAAAACGAATCAAATATACTTGAAATAAGGCACAAAAAAATCCAAAATGAACTATATATCCAGCTATTCTACAAAAAAATGAAATAAATATACTTATTTATATAAAAATTTTCAATCGTTTCAACTCGATTATATGAGTTTGGAGATTGTTTGACACGCAAATCGAAATTGCGATCAAAATTCGATTAATTGCACAGTTTAATTACAACGCTTCTTTCCTTTTGGGTGTTGCCGTACTTACAACACTAACATATGGCGTCTGGTTTGATTGTGCTAGTAACAAGCCTAGGTAAACGAGGTGCGTGGAAACAGGAGGAGCATTAGGACAACCTGGGCCAAATATGCTAATCTCACGCACTCTCCGACAGATGGTGTGCTGTGGCAACCCCGGAAATACACCCAAAGCCAGGCCCTGGGAAAAAACCGTAAGTACTTTCGTTTTCGCAGTAGCAGGTACTTCGGGGCAGGTTCAGATTTCTATTTTGACTAAACTATTGACACTATAAAAGCCAATCATGACATGTTACATAAGCAGCCAGGTGCAGAGTGGAGGAGCAAGCCTTTTAAGCTGCTCGCATTCTCCATTTGAAAACCTATACTTCACTTAGGGCTAGACGTGGACTAGTTTCCTGTGTTAATAACAGTGGAAACGCCAATAAACCACAGTTTCCAGAAGGCCAACTTTGAATTAAATACAAAAAAAAAATGAATTCAGTTGTGCTGCTTCAGCGTATTTTTTAAGTCACAGGAACTTTCATGATTACAACTTCACCTACAGCTTTTACTTAAACGCAACAGTAACAGCATATTCATATTTAAAGTACTGTGTGCTTTTCAGACGACTCCTCAGTTTTATTTTTGGACCAGAAGGAGCCATTGTAAAATTATAGTGCGGTCTAAACCAACCAATTAGGCAGTTTGGTGTAGACTTCAACAAATGTATCCATTTCATTTGAGGATGTTGAACGGTCTGCAGTTGTGTGCTCTACTTTTCACTCACTGAACATTTGACTGGGAGATTATTTCACTTTTCATAATGATTTTTGTCTTTATACTTAACACAGAACCTTATGTTGTGCTAACTTCATACTGCATGGACTGGTGCATAATCACTATACCTAAAATTCTAATTAGAGATGAACCGAACTTTTTACTTTATACATGTACAAGAGACTTTATCGAACAGCTTGTACAGTTAATGTGCGCTGATTGAATTCTGCTTATAAATATTGCATTTCTCTACTCTCATAAAATCTAACCTCAATTTACCTCCTGGGATTGAATGTCACTCATTTTTCTTTTTTTAGTAACATACACACTATATATATGACACACGCACACACAAACATACATACTGTACACATCTATACTGTCCTTAATATTATATAGTATTATAATATAACATTAACACTTTATAGATTGAAATGATTAGTGGTTGAAAATTTTCCTGCAAATTATTAGTTCTTATAAGACAGCAAATAAAGAATACACCATTCCATGATTTAACCCTGACGCCATTAAGGCACATTAAATGATCTGACTTCAATATTTTCATTTCCATATTGTGTGGTACATTAGAGTAAAAAAAAAGCTTACTGGCACAATAAGCATATAGCCTATATACCAGTGTGCCTAATCTCATGCCTGCGCTTCCTCTTTTGCCTTCTCTGAAAACCCGCGCACACATCGCGCAAATTGTGCAGCCTTTGCACTAACCCGCAATGTTTTTCACGCTATGCACCCTGAGCGCTGCGGCTGCACGTCACTGAAAAACGGCCTGTTATTTAGTGCCCTATGGAGGGAGATTGTTCTATAACACGACGCACAGCAGGCACCAGCATCTCGACTTTCCCTCGCCTGCACACTCATCTCTCATGCAGCAGAAGGAGGAGTCTTCAGCGGCATGACCTACATCCACGGCGCGGATCAGAGAGGGTCCCGCGCGCAGGACACAACCTGCTGCCCACGGGTTCCTCTGGACCCACACACGGACTGTGCACACAGGAAAAATAAGAGGAACGGTAGAAGAAAAGTGCTTGAAGCAGGATAAAGCTTCCGTCTAAATATAGGTGTCGTGTCGGCGGCTGCCTACGGCCGCGGACACGAGCTGGATCCACAGGGTAAAGCCGTGAGGAGCTGCAGCAGGAGCAGCCACATAAACCCACAGCCCACAGATCACAGCTCACACTCACAACAACATCATCATCATCATCATCATCATCATCAACACAGCCCCGTGTGCATCTGGACAGCAAGTCAACACTGCACCAAGAATGACCAATGACCATGTTCACCACCTTTACCTTACACTTTCTCTTACCCGTTAAATAAACCGAGGAATATTAAATATTAACAGGGTCAAATGACTCTGAAGCAACATTTAGGACATTTCAGACATGGGACAAACCGCAGCATTACGCACCACAGAGTGATATCTCGGTGATTCTTCCTGCAAAAAAACAGAACAAAAAGTACAATTGTAGGCGGAATTCTTGACCAAACCTTCCTTTTTCTTTGCACCAACTTGAAAAAATATTTTTAAAATTAAAGTAACGATCAGCTAGGTTAAAAGGCCGAGAGGCTCGGATAATTTTAATGGCATTAAGAGAAAACCTGCTTAAATTGGAAGTGTAAAGCTAGCCAGCTTATTGGCTAACGCTAGTCGAGGAGCTAACTCAGCTAGAGCGCTTGTTGACAAAATAAAGCATCGAAAAATTTAAAGTAAAATTACTCACGTCACTGTCGACTTCGATATCATCGTTATCGCTCATTCTTCGATGAAGTAGTCTAGTTTAAAGGGACGGGCCGCTAAAAAACAACATGAATCAGTTTAGCACCGAGCGGCTCCAGCAGCGCTGCAACTGTTTGGACAGAACCAAGGTGGACTCT
The DNA here is from genome assembly GCF_026225935.1 of Boleophthalmus pectinirostris. Classification (NCBI taxonomy): domain Eukaryota; kingdom Metazoa; phylum Chordata; class Actinopteri; order Gobiiformes; family Gobiidae; genus Boleophthalmus; species Boleophthalmus pectinirostris. Next base: position 11,030,706 of record NW_026571036.1, on the reverse strand, counting down.
ACGGGCTCCACGTGACTACACTCCACACACACAGACACCGCGCCACAGCGCGCATGCGCGGGTCACAGATGCACTCTGGGAAATGGCGTCTGACCGAATAAGTAATTAAAAACAACGTTAAATATCTTACACAATTCATTGTGAATGCGCAATATGTTAAAACATATTGTGGTGTACGCAGCGGAATTTAATACTGTTTCCCGAAATCTGAAATAAAAAGAGCGTAAATAACATATTTTGCAGGGAGGATTGTAATTAATGGACTACAACTTCCCTTTTCTCATTTTACTCGAATGTACGTCATGAGCTACATTTTCCCTGGTGCATTGTGGGCATTGCTGTTCATACAACTCCAATGTGTCACAAGAGCCAAATCTTGGCAGGGCTGAGACACGTGGATTACAGGAACACGCACAAATTCACGAAGTCAAACATGACACAGCCCACAACCACCACGGGATCCTCTTGGCTAAAAACACTCACAGCATCTCTCAAAACACGAACTCAACACTACAACTGCACATGTGGATGGAAAAAAAATGAATATGGGAAAAATTAAGATTAAGATTAGTTTATTACAATGTAAAAAAAAAAAAAATTCTTTCTTTCTTTTTTCTTTCTTTCTTTTTATATATCTTAATCTCATTTATTTATTCAGCTTCAGGCTATTGCTTTTCCACTTCAGGTCATCTCATTAGGTTACTAATACCTACCTAACCTACATTGCTGATGTAAAATAAATTGTGAATTTCTCGAAGCGCTGTCAAACAGGGTCAGTTGTAATGTAGTGATGATTGACCAGAAGCTGATAATTTACAATTTGACCATTTAGGTTTTAACTTTTTAACTGCACAATCTGTTGCCACATAGTTTTTGCTTTACCAGATGTTTAATAAATGTTTACAAGATAATCTATTATAGGGCGGGAGTAGCTCAGCTGGTGTTTGTCCACAAAGGTTGGTGGTTTGAATCCTGCTCATGACATAAAACAACAGTGGTTGAGCGGTCAGATCCACTGGCCCACAGGTTGTTGGTGGTGGTGTGATTCCAGCTTCCACAGATAAATGCTGTTACTGTGTCCTTCGGCAAGACACTTAACCCACCTCGCCCCTAGTGTCACACTGGTCAGTTTGTGAGTGGTTCCTTGTTATAAAGCGCTTTGAGTGAAGGTGGAAAAGCACTATATTAAAATTTTACCATGTATTGTTTAACATGCCTAAATTACACAAATTTCTGATCTATGTTCTTCTCTCAAACAGAAAACACTCTGTTCCACCTTGTGATGTTGTGGTAATACAGGAAGTGCTCCACTGTAGAAGTGCTCCTGATGATGGTGGACTTCATTACAATAATTTGGATGATTTTAGACCTGGAATTGAACATCTCTACTGAATTAAAGGTAAAAGGTAGTTGTTAACTTGAAAACTATAGCTACATGACATCACAAGGTGGAACCAAGTATTTTGAGGATTACTCAGACATGAGTGGAGTGTTTTCCTTTGCAGGGCTTGTGTGTTAAATGTGTGAATGAAGCAAAACACAGCTCCATGTTTTGATGAGATAACACCACTGTAACACGGCTTAAAACTCACAAGAGTCAATTTTGTGTAATTTACGACTTTTAATTATATATTTAAAATAAGCCTAAATGACTGAAAGTTTATTTTTGCATTCACAGCTGAAATTGCATGTTAATGAATCCAGACTTCCCGCCACACCCAAACAGCAATTTCCCTGGAGGTGTAGTACTCTGAGGTATTTCAACTACTTACACTACTACAGGACCAACAATTAAGTGTGGGGTAAAAGCAGTACACAAGCTTGTAAACAGAGATGAGTCGGGGCAGGTCGGGTCTCCCTTCCCCCCATGTGTCCTGGGTCGCCCTGTTAAACCTTTCAAAGACCCTCGTTTTGTCCCTTGCAACACACACACACTGTACACATAAGGAGGGCCCCATATGCAGTCAGCGTACAAGATTTCTTTTTGTTACTCCCATTGTTGTTATCTGTTCGTTTACAAAAGGAAGGGGGCATTGGACATTGAGAGAGAAGCGATGTTTGTGATCAAGACCAGAGATAACATAAAGAATTACAGCCGTGATTTAGAGTTAATAGAAGATGTCATGATTTCAGTTTTCAATCTAGTTTATTATAATATCAGGAATTTTGTTGTTATCATTTTGTTGTATCAAAGTGTAAATCAATGTTGTGTGATTTGACAATTAAAATGGCTCAATTAAAACCACATTTTGGATATTAGAAAATTTATATTGAATGTACATGAACTAAATGTTTACAAATATGAAAATGGATATAAAATGACAAAAGAGACTGAAATGCAAATTTGAAGGATTATGTCTAATAGAAAAATAGTGTTTCTGTGCTGTGTCCCACTGCAAGCTCAGTTCTTGCTATCTTGATTATCTCATCAGAGGTATAATACTCCCTACAACTGAAGCATAGCCAGATTGGACTGGACTGGAATAGACAGTATTATCACAAGAGTCACCTTTTTAAAGTGGGACTAAACATCTAAACCACTGTTTCCCAAAGACTGTCTTCCAAGTGAGTCTCAAGAGATCTTTTTTCGGGTCACCTTATCACGATCTGCATGTAGGTCTGTGATATACATTTCTGATACTGATATGCGTGTTGTGCTCTTCTCTTGCACTCGGACTGGAACGCGCTACAAAAATGCAGACAGGCCCACCTATCTCATTAGAAATGGTAAGACATGTTTTGTATAATTTCTAATCTTTTTGTTATTATTTTATTGACTATTTTGTTCCAGTATTGCTGGTTCAATTGCATACTGTACGGAAAAAGAAATGGGCTACATTCAATGTCCAAATAGGTGACTTATGGATCCTTTTATTGCTGCTTTAATGTTTAAAACTTGAGTAATACTAATTGTTCAGAGAGACACGATCACTCAGTCAACAATAAAACATCCTCGGTAATGTTCAATAATGGTCGAATCCAACTTTATTTGGGGATTTAGGAATAGTATTTATTGCCTTGAGTTGGGAAGGTTTGTGACTTTTAAAATATGGGTACCCAGAAAAAAAAAAAAGTTTGCGAAACACTGATCTAAACCACAAAATCATTTCAAATAAACTGATACAGACTCAGGAAGAGAGTGAAATTAGATGAAATAAGGGATGGGTTCTGGAGGTTTATTAAAAAGTTGGATTGATTGAGCTGATTATAACTAAAAAGATTGTAAATTACGAGTGTAATTTTCAAAACAAAACACTGGTTATTCTGCTGTACAAAGGCAGAACGTCGTAACATTGTGTTTGGTCAAAAATGAGTTCATGTCATTTTGTTTGTTTTTGAGACCTCCTTTATCATATGAACAAATATTGTGAAAAATATTGAGCTCAAAATTGACCTCTGACCCTTATTTGTCAGTTCCTTTACTCTGCTTTTGTATCATGAGACAAAAATAAGGAATCATGCAAAGGCAAAAGGCAGTAACTGTGTATGTTTTGTTAGTGATTTAGTTAAAAAAATATATTTTATTTTAAAATCCAACCTCTCACCTCTTTCTTGTTGTTGCAGTCTTTGCACAGGGTCTTAACACATTAAATAAATATATCTTTGTATTCAATTATACTTAAATTATCTTATATATGTGAAAGTATTTTGTGTATTTATTCATACTGTACACACTATTGTTCTCTCTTTTACCTCTACCAGGACATTTCTAAACAAATTTTGTACTGAATCGCAAATATATTAGTTTACAATCTGATGCACAGTGTTGACATAAAGTACATCATGCAAATAGTTTAAATAAAAAAAAAATATGAAGGATTAGACCAACAAAAGTGAGAGCGCTGTATCTGATATATACATTATTTTTCACTAAACTACTGTATTTTCACATAAACATACCTCAATGACAAACATATGAATAACAAAAATAGTACGAGTAAAGTAGACAAGAAGCCAAATGTTTTTTTCCACGTATTCAAAGACAAAAACCAAGCCTCTATTTGCATTTGGATCACAACATTCGCCAGCATGTACGAAAAACCAAGAACCAAGATCGTGAGGAAGGGTTTTTTGAGCTCCATAAAACAGTGATTCGTTTCCAGCCAGCTGCTTTGGGCTGACACACTCAAGCTGCTTCCCATATACAATAGAGAATAGTGACATCTGTTGGCTGTCTTCAGGAACTGCACGTGTTTGGAATACATAAGGAGCAGTGCTTTTATCATCACTGTGGAATGTTCAGCAGTATGGCATGAAATTTTTATATCTAAAACTACCACTCAAGTAAAAGTAAGAGTCAGGACGTAACATCTGATTTATAATTTGAAGTTAATGTAATTTGAAGGACAAAAATGTGGTGTTTTCAAAGGACAGACACAAAAATGAGAAAGTAAATCATATCTGGTGCAAGAAACACAAAATTATTTAATATTGTCAACTCAAATAAAATATGGCTCAATTGGAAGCTAAAGTATGCTGTTAGAAAAGTACAATTTGTTTAAAAAGTTGCTCTGAGTACATCAGTGAAGTAACTGAATATCACCTCTGTATGTGAAGGTACAGAAGCCCTGAGAGGCAAGAGAGAGAGAGAAAAAAAAAAGAGGCAGGTCATTTGGGCTCAATTTTTTATTTTCTAAAAAAAAAAAAAAAAAAATTCTAAAGAAACTGTAAATTTTTTTTTTTTTTTTTTGAGTTGGTAAAAAAAAAAAAAAAAAAAAAAAAAAAAAAAAAAAAAAAAAAACGCTTAGAAAATAGAGCCCAAATGACCTGCCTGTTTTTTTCCCCCTCTTGCCTCTAAGGCAGGGGTGTCAAACTCATTTTGGTCCGGGGGCCGTATCCAACCGACTTTGATCCCAAAGGGGCTGGATCAGAAAACTCATGTCATATAAACCCCAAAAATAACAATAAATCTATTACAAAAATCTTTTTTAATAGATGAACTCTTTCTTTTACAAAATATTATATTATTATGAACAACCTGAAACTTTAAGAAAAATACTATTTCAGCACAATGTTTTAACATGAACTTGTTTAACATTAACTTGTATAAACAGGAATAAGTAAATTTTTCTTGGAAAATTCTGCACTCGGCTCCACTTTTCTCATTTTGGACATTTTTCTGATGAGGGTGTCACGGTCAACAGTCAAAACGATCGTCCTTTAAGAGCGTTTGGAAAGAGACAAGTCTTCATTTGTGCTGCTCTGGTGGGAGGGGCCACGTACAGATGCTGGAGACGCTGCTGTGATAAACTTCGCAGAAAATTAACAATATTTTAATAAAAAATATAATTAAAATATTTTAGTAGAAAATCAGTCGAGGGCCAGATTAAAGGTCTTGGAGGGCCGGATCTGGCCCCCGGGCCACATGTTTGACACCTGTGCTCTAAGGGCTTCCGTATAAAGGCAATAAACCTAATAATAGTAATAATCGTAGACTAGGAAAGGCAAAGGTCAGTTATTAATCCCACTGTACTTTAGACATGCTATAGTAGATTTATATGGCTTTGTGCCCGTCATTGCTGAAAACATCTATTTGGTTTGTTTGGAGGATTTGCGGACAAGACTCAAACTAAAAGTGTGTGGAATTGAGAAAATTGTCACTTTTACTATGGCAAACCTGTCAGTCGTGGTCATGGATTTGCAGGGGAATGACAGTCTAAATGGGACTCTTGACTTCACTGCGTACGGAGGGCTGAGCCAAGTAGGAAAATTCTTTATGGTTTGTGCCATATCCATTGCCATGGTTTGTCTGGGATGTGCCATGGAGGTCGCCAAGATCAAGGTAAATCCTGTGAAATACGAATATGTTACATAAAAAATATATAGCCAGTGTGTTCTGTTCACACTTAACTTGGCATTTGGGTCTCTCACATAACATAAAACCACACAGAGTAACCTGGAAACCACTGGCAATTTAGAGAAATACACTTCTGGCTTTGTTCACACATGATCCAGTTCTGGCAAAATGCAAGTAAATTCCAGGCTGCATGTGTAAATGGTACTTACTCATTTCCTGAATTCATGCCATTTTCCTGTTGTTTTCCAGGCTCACATTAAAAATCCAAAAGGAGTGGGAATTGCACTTGTGGCTCTGTACGGGGTCATGCCTCTGACGGCCTTCTCTCTGGCTAAGGTGGGCTTGGATTAAAATTGCACAATATGAAAAACATGCAATATTCAATAATCATGTTTAGTAATTTGCTGTTTTGCGATGCAACAATAAAGTGATATTACTGCGATGATTAAACATACTTTTGAGCGTTGTGACAATACTAACATTTCAAACTCAAATTTTGAGGAACAGAAATATACCAAGACCAGATAAGGAAACTCATGAATAAAAATTGTCCATTTTACTTTCAAAAAACAATAATCTTCTACAAGATGCAGAACATTGATGCAATATGTTTATTTTTTCTGTGATATCCATTATTGTGTCAGTCAGTATTGAAACTGTGATGTTTTTGTGATATATTGGCGTCCCTCACGTGGATAAATGATTATTATTAAACTGTAACTGCATGTGCTGATAGTGTTGAACAGTGTTGTGTTCATTTTTCAGTGAACTTTGAACTGAACGCAACACATTTATAAATCAAGAACTTGAACATGAATTTGTTCAGATCATGTGGGGTGAACGACGTACGTCACTGTTGTGGTTCAATTAAACACCGGAATTTGTTTTCACCTGTTGAGTCGAGTGACAAGATCTGCTCACACTTTTCAAACTGCATGTTGTGCTGTCACTGACCGCCCACGGGCTCCTCCTGCACAGCCTCACCAGAGAGCGCTTGTGTGTGCAATGCATTTTGGGTAATGTAGTGTGAAGCAGGGATGGGCATGATTAGTCGACTAATCGATTGTTAACAAGTTCATCGAACGCGTTCATTTTTAATCGACACACTGAATGTAGGCTGCTGTGTGTAGCGTAAGGAGATGAAGCTGCGTCTGACAGCACAAACACTGGTGTTGTGGCCTCACAGTCCCACGTTTCAGCTCTGGCTCCTCCTTGGAGACACTGTACCACTCACATGCACATCAGTGTCCCGGGTATGATCGGGTTTTTTGAGTATCCCGGTTTCGTCATGGTGCATGTAAACGCAGTATCCTGGTTACTGCAATATAAAGTTCAGTGCTCATGTGTCCAAAAGACAAACACTTTTCAGTCTTTTCATCACAACAGCAGCCAAAATAAATAAAGTTACCAACATAAATAAAGTGAGTGAAATAAAGAGCTAAACCTGCATGTGTATGAGCTCTGAAAACATGAACTATCTCCAGTGTGATATATGCGCAGTTTAGTCAGAGGTCAGTTTGAAAAATAAGTTCAGCCTTTCATTTACATCTCTCACCTAAAAATAAAATGAACTGAACTTTGAACTAGTTCAAAATTAAAATTGTGAACTATGAAGTGAACAGTTCACTTTGAAAATGTGTGAACTGAACTTTGAACTAGTTCATGAAAAGTGTGAACTTGCACAACACTGGTGTTAAAGTGATTTTACCAGTGTTGTTTGGTTTGTTTGCAGGCGTTCCAGTTATCAGAGATGGCTGCTGTGGTGGTGTTGATCTGCAGTTGTTGTCCTGGAGGTCTTCTGTCCAACATCCTGAGCCTGGCCTTCAGTGGAGACATGAACCTCAGGTAAGAGGTCACCATTAGTCCCGCAAGATTAATCATAACTGAACAAAAATAGATATTTGAATGAACACAATTAGCAAATCGCAGAGGCTGCAGTTTTAAATGCCATAGTTTCTCATAGTCTTGTGTAAAAGCCTGTAGTTTAGATCTGTACAAACTTCTGGATGTGTTTAAAATCTGAACTTTGAACTGAATCTTATTATTAAACATATTAGCAAGTCTAATGTTAGCTTCAACAAAGCATGAAGACTTTATTCATAATGAACAATCACCTCTCCACAGACCACTGATGTTGTCAATCTGCTTATCCTATGAAACTTCCTAAGGCAAGTCAAAATCTCCATGGACAGAAGCAGATATTTATATTTATGCCTACATTTAAGACATTGTGATAACAATAATGAACAATGCTCTGAAAAAGGCTTTGGGTGTGTTGAAAGGCGATATATAAAAGGTGTGAGATCTGTGAATCCCTAGTATTTAGTATTAAACTAAATATCAAATTACTCCCATCAGCATTACTCAAACATGCATGAACAAAATACAACTGTGAGTGAGATCATGATGACACCATAATAACACGGAGAAATTTGCATAATATGACCTCTTAAAAGATCATCTTTGGTGGTCTACAAAAACCTGAAATCTGGAATATTAGGTGATAAACAGGGAGGATCTGTCCAATCAGGTCATGGAAGTATAATAAGATCTGACAGATGAATCCAAGATAGTGTTGTTCTGTTTTTAAATGACCTGAGCTCATTGGTGCAAAATCCCAGAACGTTTTTTTCTTTTGCATTACATCCTGATTTTTTTTTCTGTCAAGGTAAGAAATAAACTGAGGTGAGAAAGACAGTGCCTCAGAATAACAGATATAACAATACAACCATAAAGTTCAAGAACAAGGTAATGATTAAGGATGATTAAGGAACTGTTTAATAAATGACCTTCCTTGATCGATTTAGTGCATGTTGTTTTATCTGATGCTTATTATTTACTAAATATCACCATCTAGTGGTCACTTTAATTTACTCTTTCTTAGTAACAATAGAAGAACGCAAGACAGAAAGTGGTTGTTGACACTTCACCAAAACATGATTTATTTATTTTTATTATTATTTATTTATTCTTTGTTTTGTAATTTATTCATTTAGTTTGCAAAATCTGTTTATTATGATTATTATGATTATTATTTTATTTTATTGACCTTTATCTAACCAGGATAGTCCGGCTGAGATTAAGAATCTCTTTTTCAGGGAAGCCATGGCCCGACACTATTGTACATGTTTTTAGTGGTATGGGAAACCGGAGCACCTGGCAGACACAGAGAGAACATGCAAACACATCACGCTAGAATCAAATGTACATGTTCACGTGCTGCTACTTTTCAACTCTACCACTCATGCTGAATATATTAACGATAGATGTCTCCACCCACACGTACACTTCCTGTGCCGCCAAACGGTTCACGCCTCGTTTTGTGTGAAAACAGAAGCAACACACACAGAAATGAATGAGGGTGCGAGTGAGCATCACCTTCAAATTAATGTCCAAAAACTACATTTAGTGATTTCTCTGGTAAATTCCAGGATATTTCAGGATGGATTTGGTAAATAAGGCTCACAAGAAGAATAGTAGTAGAGAATACTGGATATAACAATATGATCATAGTGAAAGTGATGATTAAAGCAGACCTTTTATGCAAAATCAACTTTTAAGAGTTTTAACCACGTTATAGTAGTTTACCCTTCTCATTTACTCTCTCAGAGTTGTATTTGTAGTGATTTGTGATTTCATTTTGCCAATCAACTCCGGTGCATGCTCACTATTCTGTTCTTACTCTATAGTTTCTTCGTTCTCGTATTTAATTTTCTCAATGGGTGATACACATAGAATTCGGCTAAACTGCGCAATCATTTTGGTACAAATTTAAAAAGTCCGCTGCTTGCTAGTGTGATGTGCACTTATCCATCAGAGGTGCCAACAGCTCCTCAACTCTTTGGTGTGATGACATTTACAGTGACATGAGCTTCCATTGAGCATCTCAGTTTTCTAATGCTGAAGTCAGTGAACATGTCAGACATTGTTGATAATTAATTGGAAAGTGCAATAGTAGTGATTTCTCTCTCTCTTCTCAGTATCGTGATGACCACCTGCTCCACCCTCCTCGCCTTGGGGATGATGCCTCTGCTCTTGCTCGTGTACTGCCAGAGTTTTGAGGGTCTCCAGGAGGCCGTCCCCTACAGAGATATAGTTTTATCCCTGTTGACCATCCTGACCCCATGTGGAATTGGAATACTCCTCAACCACTACAGACCACAGTACTCCCGCAACATCCGCAAGGTCAGAGAGTCTTTACACTAGTGTTTACCAAACCTTAAAGGTAGTGTCTGTAAGATTTGTGTTCACACATATACTCCATATATTAAGAATGACTTCAGGCAACCCACGTTTAGTTGAGATTGTAGTTCAATTTTTATTCCAGAGCACATGCCTTACATTTAAAGGTATACTATGTAACTTTTCTGATGGAGGCCATACATTACACTACAGACAAAGATCTCCATGGAAACTTAAACACAAACACCACCACCACCACCACAGAAAAGTTCATTAGTTCAAAGTTCATTAGTGTGTAATGTGATTAAAATTACTTTTATAATTCATTGTTGTTAACTTTAGCTCACTTGTTAACTTGGAAATGATCATCTTTCCCCAAGGCAGGTCTGATCCTGTCTAACACGTGTTTCCTGGTGGTGGTTGTGCTCTCCGTCCTGGAGAATGGAGAACAGACCTTGTCCGTCCTGGCTCCGCCCATGTTGGCCATCGCTCTCCTGATGCCAATGATCGGATACACCTTCGGATACCTCCTCTCCTTCCACTACAGACTCACAGAGTCGTAAGACATTTGAGATAATCTTGGCTTGAACTAAATGATTGTTTTTAAATGACTGTCTAGAATCCTACAGTTTAAAATGAAGCTGGAGGACAGGTCAGAATTCTGTGGTGGAATTTTCTGATTAACGGTGATTGCAGATTTGTTGACCTGGTTTACTGTTAATATCTCTGTAATTATTGGGCCTATTCACATGAGACTTGCACAAAGTAGAAAAAGACTGAGAAGATAAAATACAGGAAAGTTGTGTGTTCTAAAGTAGAATACTTCTACCTCTGTCATCAATACAGAAAATTTGTTCCCAACAGATGTTTCCAACAGATCCTCATGATTTACTTGGGTCTGCCAAGTCTTTCCTGCTTCTTCCTTCGCCAGTGGACCCAACTCACCATCTGGTGATGATCGGTTGACATCTCGGCCCCTTTCTTCACCCCAGTGTCCAAGGCACACAGTCAAATGTCAGATGACGATCATCGACCTCCAGCTCAGGGTGTCCTGGTGGCGCGTGTACTGATGGACACCCTTGTGCTTGAACATGTTGTCTGTTATGGATAAACTGTGGCAAGTACAGAAGTCCAATAACAAAACACCATTGGGGTTCATATCAGGGAGGCAGTTCTTCCCGATCACCCCTGTTTAGGTGTCACTGTCGTTACCCAAGTGGGTGTTGAAGTCCCCCATAGAACATGGAAAGTTCCCAGTTGATGCACTGTCCAGTAATCCCAGTCCCAGGGACACCAAGAAGTCCAGGTACTGCACTGCTGGTCAGCCTGTAGGCTGACACCACAGTGAAAGACTTGTCCCCGACCCAAAGGTGCAGGAACGCGTTCCTCTCGTTCACCGGGGTGAACTCCAAAGTGGCTCAGATGTGGGACAATGAGCAGCCCACATCAGCCTGCCACTGCTTCCCACAGACAACGTCAGAGAAGTGGAGAGTCCAGCCCCTCTCAAAGAGTTGGGTTCCAGAGCCCAGGCTGTGTTGAAGTAAGGCCAACTAGATCTAATCAGAAATACTCAACCTCCTGCACAAGCTCAGGCTCCTTCCTCCCCAGCTTCCCAGATCTCTTTGCACTGGCCCATTACTGTCCAGCTGGGCCCCGTGGGGGAAAGCCCAGGCACCAGACACTTGAGCATCCACACCAGGCCTGGCTCCAGGGTGGGGCCCGGTAACGCCAATCCGGGAGACGTAACTGGCCTTGTTTTTAAACTCATCATAAACGGCCTCTGATTCATTCCTACAATGTTAACTGTGTTTTAGTGAAATGAGCACAGTCTGTCCTGTCACTGTGCACTTTAATATACTTGTGGAACTATTCTCTAACATATAATGATAAGGTTCATCAGTTGTGGATCATAACTTTGGATATTTGCAAATCAGTGAATTCATTCAAAATTTTATATTTGTTTTAAATTATTAATTGCTATGACAGGGATCCTAATTGTACATCATTCAAGTAATATAAATCTAAATTTAGATCTATGTTCATACCTCAGGCAGTGCCGGACAGTAGCGATGGAGGCCGGCTGTCGGAATGGGCAGTTGTGTATGGTCCTGGTAAAAAATGCCTTTCCTCGAGAAGCAGTGGGCCCTCTGTTCCTCTTCCCTGTGGTCTACATGCTCAGTCAGCTCAGTGAGGCTCTGGTCCTGGTGCTGCTGTTCAGGACTCACCGCTGCTGGCAACAACGGAACAACAAAAAAGGTGAGCAGACTTCTAATAGACTTCTCATACTACTTCTAAAACTGTTATTTCCTAATGGCCTTCATCAGTGGTATTTGTGCAATGTTGGTGTGAAACTGTTATGAGTTCATTTACAGCTTTTAGTTGTTAAGGTCAACATGTAAATTACTACCATAGATATAGAAGAACAGAATGGCATTCAGCTTTAAAGCTTTGCATTTTGAATGAATTACCCCAAAACTATTGAAAAACATCGACTGTGAACAGGGTCTCCCCCCATAAACCTGTAATATGGCTTTGTGGTATCATCTATTTTATTACTAATTTCATGCTGCACTATGAAACATTCTGGGTATAATAACATCTCCATGGAGACAAGCAGGTGACCGACCCTCCACCAGAGAAGTTACATGGTAAATCTTTAAATAGTATCACCGTCTCCCAAGTTAGTTGCTGTTATTTTGGGGGCACTGGGCCAAAAACGTATGGGTGCTGGATTGCTGATTTATGGATTACTGACATCACGCTGGGGGTGTTCTACATATATGTGTGTGGCCCAATGTTCATCAGTTCCCACGGTGACACGCCACACACAGCTTGTGACGGTAATTTTATGTGTGAGGGACTTGTTTCACAGTAAAAATCAGATCACCTGTTGCAGTTCCAACTAAACCAAGCTCTTTCTGGTCAGATTGTGTTGAAATAAAAATCAGATTAACGATTTACAAAGCCTCAGACAGAGCATGCCTACAGTTAGCATCACACCTCCAGGGCATGTTGTTGATATTAGCTGCAAAGTATCACTCGAAAAGATGTATTAAAGTCAAAGATATTCATTTTGTCTTCTGATGTACTTTAACTTCTTAGGTTCTTTTTAAAGTTAGTACAGAAAAGTGTTTTTACCTTGTTGAAATGTTTCGGCTGCATCTTCAGAACTGTCCTCGGTGTTGGTGGTGACGTGTCGTATATCAGCTGTTGTTACTTCCTGTAGGCGTGGTCGGCCTGATGGACCTGGCAGGTTCCTCAGACTGACCACGCCTCCCGTCGCCCGGTGTTCTCTGGAGGAGGGTGTCCCAAGTGTGTGAAAGGAGGAACGCTCCATCATCATGGTTTCACATCCGACAAAAGGAACGTGAAAAGGAAACATCAGGGAGAATCACCAGAACACAAAAAAGAGAAAGCAGAACAGGAAAACTTAAAATCCGCCATATCAGACTAGCCAGGATGACGCCACCTAGTGCCTCTGCTCAGTTTCATTTCTCTCCAGCGACTAGGTCAGGAATCAGAATACACTAGACGGTTTGCAAAAATCCCGGAAGAGTGAGTTCAGGCACCAACCAGTCAGCGAAGAGCCTTATATTCTGTGTTGTCAACGATTCCCGAGATCGAGGATTTAAAGCCGGAATATAGAGAATGTTTGGTGAATTTTATCAAGGGGAAAGACGTTATTGCCCTTCTTCCTATGGGATTTGGCACATTACATACGTCATGACCAAATAGCAGCGATTGGTTAAATAAAAAAAAAGTACCCACCTATTGTCAAGCGAACGAATCCTAACACTGCAAGGTCAGACGGTTTCTACAAAGTGAAACCGGCTGATGAATCAGGCTAATATCAGAGCACCGTAAAAGAAATAACCACATTCTGGATTGGGACCGGGGCTCGCATCATTGGATCGGAAAACAGCAAGTTCAAACGCTGGATCAGGGAGGACAGTGAAATCAGGAAACGCGGCACGGACAGCATTAACCGTGATGATGGAGCGTTCCTCCTTTCACACACTTGGGACACCCTCCTCCAGAGACACCGGGGCGACGGGAGGCGTGGTCAGTCTGAGAGACCTGCCAGGTCCATCAGGCCGACCACGCCTACAGGAAGTAACAACAGCTGATATACGACACGTCACCACCAACACCGAGGACAGTTCTGAAGATGCAGCCGCAGCCGAAACATGTCAACAAGGTAAATACACTTTACTGTACTGAGTTTAAGATGCATATTGCCAATTCACATGAAAACTTCTTGCTCTACAGGGACGTACCAGGTGGCTGATCCAGAAATACGTCAAGTTGGAGATCAGGAAAGAGCTGTTAAATGAAACACTATTTTGAATATTGCTGATTTACAACGTGGCAGCTTTTAAAGAGGGAGTATGTGACTTCTATGAGATATTAACCACTAACACTTAACTTAATTTAGATCACCATGTTACCTTTTATTGTTTTGAAAATGCTATATTCGCCGAAAACTACGTATTTACATGTTTCACTTGTATTTTTGTTGCTCAGACCACTGCCTCTGTGTGTTAAGTCACTCCCCCTTCAGAGCGCTATCACAACACAATCAGTTTGCATCCTGCTAATGAAACTACTGCATCATGTTGTTGTGTACAGTTTTGTATCATGTTTTTGTATATTTATGTAGAGTTGTCGTGACAGAATTGGACAGAATCTAACAAATAGAGCCCAGGAGAGATCGCTAAATTACTCAAACATGCATGGCTGAGATCTAAAACATCCTCAGGCATGTTTTTTTTTAATAGAATAGAAAGCTGACATTTTTATTTGTATAATTATCGCTGTCACCATACAAATGTTTATGTTTTTTGCACTGAAAATAAAATCACTGTTCATAAAAATGTGTCTTTGATTAAATGAGATAAATGCCGAGAAGACTGTTCACATTAAAACATCTGCAACAGAATATCAGTGAGCAAAAAATTAAGATAAAAACTGCTAATTTATATACAAAAAATGACAGTTCTGCAGAGAAAGTTGGTCTTTTATCAATGGGAGATTAATACTGCAAATTGAATGCTGGGTTTTGAAGCTACACTAACTTTCAGATATTGAAATTTGGATAAAAAAGTGGATGAAATGAAAACCATTTTAAACATGATACCAAATCTTCCACCTGAATGTTAAAAAGAGCATCTAGAAATGGAGACTTTTATACAAAGTTCAACATTTCGACAAAAGTGTTCCTAAACCTAACTCTACTATCCCTACCCTCGCCTTAACTGTGACCCTAACCCATAGATTGTATAAATAAATGAACATACGTGAGAGCTGATGCGTTGAGCCTCGTCATTTTGGTCTTAAACGTTCGTATAAACCCCCTCTACATGATCCTGGTGTTTTTTGTTGCTATTTTTTTCATTCATAATATACAGCTTCCCCTGTAAGCTCTAGCATCGCGAGTGTAGAAGTATAAAGTAACAGTCCAAGAAATTACTCAAGTAAGAGAAAAAAAAACACAATATTTTTATCCCTACTTGTGTAATATTTTGATTGAAGTAACACTTGAGTTGTGGTTAAAAGTTGTGGTTGCTCAACTTTTACTCAAGTAAGTGACAAAAGCTTTATGACAAAACAATTTGAACATGTGTGTTTCTTGCACTGCTCCTTCAGATATCGTTTAGTTTTTCTATCCTTTGTGCATTATTTAATTTCATGCTTTGTCCTTCAAATTACATTCATGTAAAATCACATAAACATCAGATGTTATGTCCCAACACTTACTCTTAAAGTTACTCTTACAGTGGTACTTTTTTTACACTTACTTGAATAATTTCTTGGACTACTACTGTACCTCTACAATATTGAAGTAACATTACTCTTACTTGAGTAAAATGTTTGGCAACTCAACCACTTCTGGACATAACATCTAATTTATTATTTGAAGGACAAAAAAACTGAATAATGCACAAAATTTGGTCATTTATAGATGCACAAAAATCTGAAAAACTGAATCATATCAGCAAATAGCCGATGAGGTGTAAAATTTCAAATGTCCAAATTATTTCATATTGTCAACATAACTCTTAAACTTAAATTTAGATAAACTTTATTGATCCACATGGGAAATTATTTGGACACAGTAGCTGACACATCACATCACAATATAATATAATAACAACAAGTAAAAAATATAAATGAATAGATTATAAATAAGTAGAAAAAAGCTTGAAGACTGTAAAAGAGTAACCACTTGTAAATTTGTAAAAGAGTAACCAAAACTTTTACTCAAATCAGAGGAGACTAGGAGGGGAAACATTAGCTATTGTGGCCAGTGTACTTCAGTCGTGCTATAGATTTATTTGACTTTGTGCCTCTCAACAATGTCCCCACTCATGTGTTTTGTTTAAAGGACTTGCAGACAGGACTTAAACGAAGAGTGTGTAAACTTGAATGTACTTTAATTCAAATATTTGTCACTTTTACTATGGCAAACCTGTCTGAGGTGGATTTGTTGAGAAATGACAGCCTCAACGGGACGCTGGACTTCACTGCAGCCAGTGAGATGAACCAAATAGGAAATTTTATTGTCATCTGTGCCATTTTTATTACCATGGTTTCACTGGGATGCACCATGGAGCCCACCAAGATCAAGGTAAATCCTGTGAAATTTGAGTAGATTACTGAAATATATAAAATACTTATACTTATAATAATATGCTACAAATCAAAAAAAAGGTATGGACTATGTAAACAGCAATGAAATGTCAATAAGAATACTGGGAACAATACTGAATATCCATTTTTATAAGTATTTTCTAATATATTCTGTGTATTCTATGGTACAATCAGAAGTGTTCTCGTAATAGTTAAAATACTTTCACTTTGAGATGCATTATATTGTAGTGTAAAAAATGTGACACAGGATTAAAACTGTTTTATGTTTATGTTTTACACTGTTAGTTCAGTTCATTAACTTACTTTTTATATTACTTTTACTGTGCAGTGGCACTGTGATCAAATATCAAAATGTATTCCTTTGATTTTAGGAAAATAACTGTATTCTGAACCACCAAATAAACCAGTAACTGCACCGAAATATATTCGCTCAAAATGAGTGTTCTGAGCTTGTTTTCCTGGTTATGCTATGTGGTCGATCTCATAAAATCTTTAAGTCATAGTATGTAACTATTTAGCCAAGAAATAGACTAAAACCTGCTTGTTTCCACTTATCTGTCTCCATGGAGAGTCAAATAACAGGTTAAGAGTGAACAGACCAAACCTGACAATGTTCTGGGACTGAGTTCATGTGTGAATGAGGGTCATTGCAGCCAAAACCACACGCTCTGACAAAACTTTACAAAGACGAGTGGGTCGGTCATGCTCTGTGGTCTGATTCCACATCCTTCTGGATTCAGTCAGAATGTAGAAGGATTTGGACGGTCAGGGAAGCAAATCTCTGGGAACTTTGTGTGAACAGGGGTTTTGTACACTGGCTTTTCTAATATATACTAAAGTAAAAGTAAAAGTAACAGGATGACAGAGGCAGGATGAACACTGAAATGTACTTAATCCAGTTTCCCTGTTGTCCTCACAGGCTCATATTGTCAAACCCAAAGGAGTGGGGATCGCGCTTGTGGCTCAGTACGGGATCATGCCTCTGACGGCTTTCATTCTGGCTAAGGTGGGATTTGATATTATTGATACTTTGCAGCTGATGTTGTCAATGTTTGTTGCTGACTGTAAACACTGCTCTATCTGAGGATTGTCAGACTTTAGACTAATCTTTACACAATCTGACCAGAAAGAGCTGCTTTAGTTGGAACTACAAGAGGTTAGCCAATTTGTGCTCTTAAACAAATGTCTCATACATAAAATTTACAGTCACAATTTACAGTCAAACATTTTTTTGTTACTCCCTCTCACCTTTTTTGTTGAAAATCAAACACCTGAACAAGACCATGAACGCTCGTATTGATCACAGGCTCTTGAAAATGTATCGTTTAAGTCTGTTTTGTATTCTTTCTTGAGTTTTCTTGAGTCTTTGCTAATGTGTGCATTGTGTCACCATGGTAACTTCTGAACATTTCACCATTCAGATACATGTAGAAAACCCCAATGTGCAAAGTATCAACTGCAAGCTGTGTCAATACTACTGTACTGTAACTGAATATTGTGATAAAGTGATTTTACCAGTGTTCTTTGGTTTGTTTACAGGTGTTCCAGTTATCAGAGATGGCCGCTGTGGTGGTGCTGATCTGCGGCTGTTGTCCTGGAGGTCTTCTGTCCAACATGGCGAGTCTGGCCCTCAAAGGAGACATGAACCTCAGGTAAGAGATGAAACATACTCACCAACTTCAGTCAACAGACCTCCAAACCACATTAAACATGGGATGGGCATGATTAGTCGATTAATCGAGAATTGAACATTAAGAATTTCATCAATTACATTCATTTTAATCGACAAACTGAATGTGGGTTGCTGTGCGTAGTGTGACCAAATGGGGGTCTGTACATGTGTCTCTCTGCACTCAGAAGGAGCGAGACACAAACAGTTGGTCAGTCTGCAACGTATTGAAGCACAAATGCGTCTTTAACGATGATTTGTACAAGAAATTCCACGCTTTCCGTTCCGGTCGGGACAAGTGTGAGGCCACGTGTACAAAGCAACACATATGCAGTGTTGGGGAGTAACAGATTACATGTACCGGAGTTATGTAATCAGAGTACAAATTATGAGTAACTGTATTCAGTTACAGTTACTGTTTCAGTGAGTGGTAATTGGATTACAGTTACTTTGTTAAAATAAATGGATTACACGTATTTTCCTTTTTTCCCATTATTTTTATTTTTATTTACTTTTTTTTTTTTTTTTTTTCGATAATTCCACTCATTGCTGGAAATTAAACCAGGACTAAACCAGGTCTAAACTAGATCTAAACCAGGACAAAAAAACAGGTTTAAACCAGGTCTAAACCAGGACTAAAACCAGGTCTAAACTAGATCTAAACTAGATCTAAACCAGGACAATACCAGGACTAAAACTAGGACTAAACTAGATCTAAACCAGGCCTAAAACAGGATTTAACAGGACTAAACCAGGTCTAAACTAGATCTAAACTAGATCTAAACCAGGACTAAAACAGGATTTAACAGGACTAAACCATGCTGCGTGGACATGTCTCCTCCTCTTCTATCAATAATATTTTTAATACGGTTAAGTATCCTCGTCTTTGCTTCTCTACAACAAATCAAGTAATCCAAAGTATTCAGATTACGTTACTCACTTTAAGTAATTTAATGGATTACATTACAATCTACATTTTGGGGTATGTAATCTGTAATCTGTAGGGGATTACATTTTAAAAGTATCCTTCCCAACACTGCACATATGTTTCGGTGTCCAGTGGGAAAAAGTTTTACCAGGTGAGAGTCGTTGTCGATGACGAGTCCCAACCTCCCTCCCCCCGTACGGTGTCCTGGTTTTGACAAACGCAAATATGGTCACACTAACCTGTATTCACCTGAGTCATTTCGCATCAGCCACAAGAGCTGTTTTTTTTCTTCGCTTAATTTATGCAAATTAGCCATGAGGTTTTAAGTTTCGTTTCTGTGAGAGTTGAACAAAACTGAATTAAACACATTATAATGTCAAACGGGCTGATGTGGCTCTAGAGTCGTTACGGTTTATATGTCGTAAAGTTGAATTTATTTATGCAGATTAGTAGTGCAGATATTAATAATAATGATGATACATTTTTATATAAAAAACATTAATGATTAATCGATAATCAATCAATAATTCTCCCGACGATCAATTAAGAAAATTTAATCGAATGCCCATCCCTAATTATAATCTTATGTTGCACTTTACTATATAATGGTAATATTAAAAACACATTTAGTTCAGTATTCTGTAACTAAATACATTTTCAGAGGATTTTTCCCATCACTTCATACACATTCCAAGTTATAATTATCAACATCCAACTGTTTACGTTGAATGGCCTCCACGTAGATCAGGACATCACCACCATTTTCCTTTGAGTCTATCTCGTCTGCACACTGTGTAACCCGGGATTTTACACTATAGATAGAGGAGACGAGTGAGTTTCTGAAAGGCAGATGTAATCGAGATTTTGAATTGAGAATAAATGTTCAACCTGCTCAGTCTTTTATACTAGTGGATGTTTCCAAAAATGCCCTTCGGCTTAGTTTTCGGGTTCCACAGACACCTTTGTGGTTCAGTTTGAAACAGTGTCATTTGTTGCTGTTTGAGTGAAGCGGTCGTGGTGGCTTCTGACTTAACATGAAGGACACCTGTTAATGTTTTCCCATGAGCTGTGTGTTTTGGAGCAGAGCTTGTCCTCGCATTACCTCGTAGTCCTAAGCCGGATGCATTAGTGTAGATGGCCAGTATTTCCGCTTGTCTGACTGCGACGTGTCCACATGAGATTGATGATCCACAGAACAGAGGTTAAGATAATTGTCCTCACACAACAGGTCAAGCCCTCGACAGGTGCTGACTAAGTGAACGTTTAAACTACCAAAATAACATTGTTGAAACATTGATATTCTGTGTTTTCTAATGGGTTTTAGTATTAAACATGTAAGCCAGCGATTCTTTTGAAATGTATTTATTTTTTTTCAGGCTTCAGGGGTGGGTTCAAATACTTATTCAAAAAAACTTCAAATGTGCAGGATGTTTAAAGTTATCCTTCCTCTTACACCTGCCCAGCACTGCTTCTTTGGCTTTGGGCATAACTCTTAACTTAGATCATGGTCATTTTGAGAATCTAAGATTTTAGTGACCATCTCAACTTTAGCCACCTTTTTAGATGGCGTCTTTGGAGGCTTTTGCTTTATCTTTTTAACTTTTGTCTGTTTTGAATTGTCCTCATTTATTTTGGGTGGAAGTGGTGTACCACCTTCAGCATTAAAGATGAGAATTTCTGGTTCCTCTTTTGAGTCTGGAGGTTGCTCCATATCCTGGTTTTGAGTATTGCTTAACTCTTCTGGATTCAGAGGAGATAAAGGAGGCTCTACTAATTCAGCCAATTTCTGTTCAGTCTCATCTCGGCCTCATCTGTCATAATGTTGTTATGGAGATTATTTTGGGCAGGTGTGACGCAGTTGGAATCATCTGGAACATCATCTGAGGACTCTGCTGATTGATGTTCCTCCTTGACTGCAACTGTAGGCTCACACTATTCTTTTAACTCACCTAAAACACCTCGGCCTCTCCGGTGCTGTTCACATTCTACCTCACAGACAGAACATTTATGGTGAGTGTAGAAACATGCTCCTCCAAGGTTCTTAAAATCACATGTGGTGTGCCCCAGGGCTCCATTTTAGGCCCTGTGCTTTTTAACTTGTACATGCTCCCACTTGGTGGTGTCACCAGGAAACATGGGAGCAACTTCCACAGCTACGCAGATGATACGCAGCTTTACATCTCCATGTCTCCTGATGACACCAGACCAATGGATGCTCTTTTTAACTGCATTCTAGATATCAAATCCTGGATGGCACGAAAACTTTCTCTCACCCAGAGAGAGAAACTTTTGCCCAAACTACAAGCACAGTCTTTCAACCCTTCTCCTCAAGTGAAAAACCTGGGCGTCATTTTTGACTCTGAGCTGACATTTATCCCATACATTAAGAACATCACAAAAATAGTTTCTATCACCTAAAAAACATAACCAGAGTCTGACCCATTCTCCCTCGGACCAACACAGAGAGGCTGATGCTTTTATCACCAGTCGTATAGACTACTGTAATGCCCTGCTCTCTGGTCTTCCCAAAAAGAGTATTTCAGGTTTGCAATTATTACACAATTCAGCAGTGCGTGGCCTGACGAGGACCAGAGGGCGGGACCACATTTCACTGGTTTTAAAATCACTGCATTGGCTCCTGTGAGTTTCAGGATCAATTTTAAAGTTCTTTTACTGGTTTTTAAATATCTTAATGGTCTCGAGCCTTCTTATCTTTGAGAACTGCTTTTACCCTACAAACCCTCGCGGACCCTGCGCTCCTCCGACAGCAGGCTCCTGGTCATTCCCAAAGTCAGGACACACACTCACGGAGAGGCGTCTTTCCAGCACTGCGGCCCCCGTCTATGGAACTGCAGCCGGAGGAGCTCAGGGCTGCAGAGAACGTTCATGTTTTTAAGAGCAGGCTCAAGAACCTCCTTTTTAGCTTAGCTTTTGATTGAAATCTTATATTTTTACTTGTTTCTATTGTACACATTTTATTATATTTATTTATTTATTTATTTTAGGCATATTTTTAGGATTTCCAGTGTTTCCTCTGTAGGAGCCTCTGCATCAGGAGCAGAGGTCGGCTGTGGCTGCTGGGGTCTGTCCTGTGGGCTCCTGGTGGAGGGTTGGTGCTTGGGCTTCATCTCTCCCCTGGACCCTGTGGTGGTTCCTGGTGGAGGTGGACGTCTCTCTGCTCCTGGTGTAGACGGCTCCTCTGATGGTGCTTTTCTCAACTGGTTCACCTGTATTCAGCCTCACATTTTACTACAGGTAGACAGGGTTGGTGGGTGGGTGGTGGAATGAAATGTGGGATTGTTTTTAATCACTGTGAAGCACTTTGTGTTACATTCTTGTATGAAAAGCGCTTTATAAATAAAGTTTGATTGATTGATTGATTGATAGGCTCCTCAGACTTTTGAATATGTGAGCAATCATTCAAATCTCCATGGTCATTTGGCAGAACTGCAATATTTGTGACCATCTCAACTTCAGCTGCTTTACTGGTGTCTTCTGCAGAAGGTTTTACATCCTCACTGAGTTTAGTTCCCACAGGTGAAGAGAGAGATTCTTGTAACACCTTCATGTCATGAACCTGGAGATCATCTTCACTCTGGTTTCAGAAGAGCTGAAGGAAGTTTTGCCAATTCAGGACATTTCTGTTCATTCATCTCTGCACACTATTTTACAGGTCTTCTTTTTCTTCAAGTTTTTCTCAGGTTTGTGGGCCGGTTTCAAACATTTGTCCATAAAATCATCCATATCACACACCATAAAATGTTTAATATCCCAGTACCATTTCACCGCATCATAACAAATACTATGAATGACTATAATAATTAGCTGAATAGTGGAATTATTGCTAGTAAAAGTAGCAGTCGTACTGACTCAGTAGTAGCAGTATTGGTAGTGATTTCTCTCTCTCTTCTCAGTATCGTGATGACCACCTGCTCCACCCTCGTCGCCTTGGGGATGATGCCTCTGCTCTTGCTCGTGTACTGCCGGGGCTTTGAGGGTCTCCAGGAGGCCGTCCCCTACAGAGATATAGCCTTATCCCTGTTGACCATCCTGATCCCATGTGGAATTGGAATACTCCTCAACCACTACAGACCACAGTACTCCAACTTCATCACCAAGGTCAGAGAGGCTCAAGTCTTTACACTAGTGTTTACCCAACTTTAAAGAAAAAGTTAATTAGTGCACCTTTAATTGTGTAGAAACAAGTGTGATTAAAATGACTTTCATAATTTTTTGTTGTTTAGCTTAGATGTTAACTTGTAAACAATACAATTCTAAAGCATGTTTCTGTGAGTAATGAAACAAGTGTACGATCTTTCCCGAAGGCAGGTCTGATCGTGTCTACCATCTTTTTCATGGCGATGATTGTGCTGACCTTTCTGGAGCATGGAGACCAGACCTTGGCCGTTGTGGCTCCGTCCATGGTGGCCATCGCTTTCCTGATGCCAATGATCGGATACACCCTGGGATACCTCCTTTCCCTCCTCTTCAGACTCACACAACCGTAAGATATTTGAGATGACAGCTTTCTTGAATTAAAAGCTTGTGTCATGTGACCATCTAGAATCTCTACAGTTTAAAATTGAACTGAAGGACAGGGCAGAATTCTTGTGTTCCACGTCACCACAGGCAGATGCTGTGTGTGTGCACTGGACGGTCGACACACTCGTCTTCAGTTGATGCCCAGTCCTATTTGCACTCGATCCCTATGAACCCCTCTGCAGGTGGTGAGCCCACAGCAGGGTGGACCCATGTTGTCTGTTCAGACTGAGGCTGGGGCCCCCTGGGCTAAGGCACAACCGCCAGGTGCCCAACCCCAGGCTCGGCTCCGGGGGGGGGGGGTGTTATTTATTTCATATTTCATATGGAAATAGAAATTATGACATCATCAAAGTCTAATTTTGTGTGTACACAAAAGGGACTAAAAGGTTTGTTTTTACCTTTACAAGTTTAACAGGAGGACTGGTCAGGTAGAGTCAGAAGATCTGTAGTTTGAGGAAGAACCAAAAGTGTCCCTCCTTTGTGTCCTGCACCATCACAGCAGTGTCCAGGGGAACCAGATGACCACAACAGGAAAGGCCTTGTTCTTACTCTCTGTTGTCTCAGTTGGTGATGAAATGGTTCATTCCCTCAAAGTATTTCCTCTGGAAGGTCTTCGGCCACATTTGCTGTCACATATGGTGTAAAATATATGGTGTAGCTGTATCTCCAGTGTCCACACCTTTCTCCTTAGCATCCTTGTTTTAAGAAGATTTTGAGGAATTTTTCTACATTCAAAATATATGTTTTAAAATGTTAATCACTATGGCAGCTGTCCTAATTTTTCATCATTGGTGAAGTAATATAAATCTAAAGCCATGTTTGTTCATGCCTCAGGGAGTGCCGGACAGTGTCGATGGAGACCGGCTGCCAGAATGGGGGTTTGTCTATAGCCCTGATTAAAGTGGCGTTTCCTCCACAAGCGGTGGGCCCTCTGGTCCTCTTCCCGGTGACCTACATGTTGACTCAGTTAAGTGAGGCTCTTCTCTTGGTGCTGATGTTCAGGGCTCGTCTGTGCTGGCAACAATGGAAGAACAAAAAGGGTGAGTAAACTTCTAACATTACTTCTACTACACTCCCTTTAATGATATTCACCAATGATATTGTTCAGTTTAGTTTCCAGTTCTAAATGACAGCTTTCTACACTTGTAATTAGTTTGTATTTAAGCTATGCCATTTTTCTTGTGGAAGGTTTTCTGCCAGAGAGAGGTTATTGCTTTGTTCAACAGGATTGCATTCAACTTTTTAAAATATATTTTATTGCCCCAAGATTATTGAAAAACATTGACCGAGCAGGGTCACCTCTCCATAGACCTGCAATATGAATTTATGGCATCACCAAGTCCACTTCACGGATAATCATTATTATCCTATACTATGGAGAAAAAAGTTACAGAATGAGTCTTTAACTATGAGCGTCTCCCAAATTCTTTCTATTTTGGCAGAAACATATAGGTACTGGATTAATGACAATCAATGTATTTTAGTCTAGGCAGTCTCCAAACTATTTTTTGATATTGCCATTTCACTTTATTTTCACTTTTTTTGCTCTACAGGAGTGTACCAAGCTGCCAGTCCACAGATGCAGGAAGTCGGGATATCAGAGAAGAGCTGTTAGATGAAAGTGTTTAGAATACAGCTGATTGTGGTGGCTTTTTAGACGAGAGACTGCAGGTCTCATGTAAAAAAAATAAAAAATTAAAAAAATCTTAAATTTAGATATATACATTTGAAAATTCTTCTGTAATTTACTCACATAAAGGTAAGAAAATACATTTATTACAAGTTTTTCATTATGTATTGTTGTTGTTATTGTTGTTCATATTAAAAGTAGGTATTTTATTTTTTTAAATGAAACAAAAATAGATATAGACACATTTATGCATTTATTGCTTAATTTTGTTGTCATATTAGATATTAAAAAATGTACAGAGGAGATTTTGGATCTTAGGGCACCGCTTTCACACCGTTAGTTTGATTATTTGGTCTGCATCAGGCAATACAATTATCACTATGTAGTATATAGACTTCAGAGTGGTCCGCTTTCACACATGCAAACAAACCAAATCTGCACTTGGGGGACGGACGGAGGCAGACAAACCTCAGCAACAGGGGCAAGGAGGCTCTCGATTGATGGCAAAGTGACCCTCAGACAGGCACAGCCACAGGACGATCCCGGGGCCGCAAAGTGTAGATGATCAATGTGTCCTGCAATTCACATTATTTCTCACAGCTGCTTTTTTCATCTATGCACAAACCGAGTGATCCATCGATAAGAGCTGTTCATTTGTCTTGGTTTGGATTGAGACCAAACTATACTACAGGGTTGGTTTGAGGCGTCCGGAGACGACGGAGGCCCACGAGCGCTCTGCACCGGGCCAAATGCGGGAGACATTGAGACATCTAAGTGTAGAGACGGGCCCGGAGGCTGCGCCCACGTAGACTGTTGGGTGACCGCAGGTGAAAGGACTGGTGCAGAGCTCGGCCTCCCACACGGTTTGCAGACACCCGGGTAACACTTTCCTTTTACACTTTGTTCAGTAGAGACTGGCAATTCTGGGGTTAAATAATCCAAATGATTCACATGATAATACTTCTTGTGTTACCACTTGACATCACATGGAGTTTCTGTTTTGGCAAAAGAACTCAAACAACAAGAAACAACATTATAAAAGATCTGAAAATTGTGTAATGTGGGCCCTTTAACCCTCTCCAGGCAGGCGTTGCAGATTTGCAACAGCTAAATTCCAATTCCCTACTTACTCCACATCCATATTTTATGAGCTTTTTTTACTCAGGAGCCTTTTCTCCCATCCATAAACATGATAAACATGGGCGATGCAGACTGTGCAAGAATGACTCCACGCAAACGGCCTGCCAGAAGTGCAAAATACTGTTTTTGTTTACAAAGGATATAAAAGTCAGGATTGTATATTACTACCCCATATTATAATTTTCCCCAAATATCAGATTTTTCCTGATACTAAAAATTAATTTGAGCCTGAGAGGGTTAAGACTCAATGAACAATGTCTCCTTGTTGTTCAGTGCAGGAAAACGTGTGGCTCATTGTGGCTTTTAAGCGGTTCACATTTTGTTTTGTTTTTTTTTACCAGAAGTGAACACTAGATGTCACTTGTGTTCAGAGTCTGTCTTACCTTTAATCACGTTTCTTTATGGCTGTAACAAGTTGGTTTGGAGATAGGAGCTCAGCCTTGGGAATGCAGTGTTGACAGCTCTGCACACACAAACAGCACAACAACAATCAATTTGTCACTTTGTCCAACACGATAAAGCACTGAGTGAATCATCTGAGACCTCATATCTGTTCTTTAACAAGTGCATTTCAAGCCCAAACCCTACTTTTAGTCATCAAGGTGATTACTTCTTAGATTATATTTATGTCATTCATTACATTCACTCCAGACATAAGGAGATATTATGTGAAAGTTTACGAAATTTGCTGTCAATTTCATTCATTTATTTGACATTGAAAATGGTATTAAAAACTCACACTCAGAAAAGTAAAAGTACTGTTACTTCACTACTCAAGTAAAAGGAAAAAAAAATTCCAACCGTTACACTTACACTCTCTAAATTACTTCCCAAATACTTATGGACGACTACTTTATACTTCTACATGAGTAATATTATTTTGAGGTAACATTAGTCTTACTTAAGTACAATTTTTGGCAACTCAACCATCTCTGGACATAATATCTGATTTATAATTTGAGAAAATGAACAATGCACAAAATTTGGTAATTTACAGATAAACATAAAAATGAGAAAAACTCAATCATCTCTAAAGGAGCAGCGCAAAAACACAAATGTCCAAATTATTTCATTATTATTTCATATTTCATTTCAACGCATGTAAACTTGTAAACGAGTAACCAAAACTTTTACTAACTTTTACAAACTAGGAAGGCAAAGGTTAGCTACTGTAGCCAATGTACTTTAGACGTGCTGTAGATTTATATGACTTGGTGCCTCTCATCAGTGAAACCACCCATGTGTTTTATTTAAAGGACTTGCAGGCAGGACTCAAACGAAGAGCGTGCAGATTTGAAAGTACTTTAATTCATATATTTGTGAGTTTTACTATGGCAAACCTTCCTGAAGTAGATTTGTTGAGAAATGGCAGTCTCAATAGGACGCTGGACACTGCTGACAGCGAGCTAAACCGAATAAGCAACTACCTGATGATTGGTTCCATGTTCGTTACCATGGTTTCACTGGGATGCACCATGGAGGTCACCAAGATCAAGGTAAACCCTGTGAAATTTGAGTAGGTTATTGAAATATATCAAATACTATGAGCTATGTATACAGCAATGAAATGTCAATAAGAATACTGGGAACAATACTGAATACCCATTTTTATAAGTATTTTGTAATGTATTCTGTGTATTCTGTGGTACAGTCAGTAGTGCTCTCGTAGTAGTTAAAATACTGTCACTTTGAGATGAATTATTACCCCCTGCTGCCCAGAGTCAGGACTAAACAAGGGGAGTCAGCGTTTCAGGTTCATGCAGCTAAAACCTGGAACAGTCTGAACATGTGAGACAGACTCTTCTGTGACGCTGTTTAAATCCAGACTCAAAACATTTCTGTTTAACTGTGCAAATAACTGAAAGGTTTTCATTCCGCACTCTTCTCTCCAATTTATGTCTCTCTTTTTTAATTTTAATCTTCATGATTATTTATGTTTTGATTTGTTTTTATTATGATTTTAAAGTATTTCTTATTCTGTAAAGCACTTTGAATTACTTGGTGTACGAATTGTGCTGTACAAATAAACTTGCCTTGCCTTTATATTGTAGTGTAAAAAATATGTAATGCATTATATTGTAGTGTAAAAAATATGGCATGCATTATATTGTAGTGTAAAAAATATGGCATGGTATTAAAGCAGCTTTATGTTTGTCACACTGTTAATTATTCATTTATTTTACTATTACAATGCAGCTGGAACCCTGCACTCATGATCAAGTATCAAAATGTATTCCTTTGATTTTAGGAAAGTAACTGTATTCTGAACCACCAAATTAGACACTAGCTGTACTGAAGTATAGTCAGTGTTGGGGAGTAACAGATTACATGTTACTGTTTCAGTGAGTGGTAATTGGATTACAGTTACTTTGTTGAAATAAATGGATTACATGGTGGTATTTTCCTGTTTTCACATTTCGGGCTATATCCCTTTATTTTTTTATTCCGGTAATTCTACTCATTGCCAGACACTAAACCAGGTCCAAACCAGGTCTAAACCAGGACTAAAACCAGGTCTAAACCAGGTCTAAACCAGGTCTAAACCAGGTCTAAATCAGGTCTAAACCAGGACTAAAACCAGGTCTAAACCAGGACTAAAACCAGATCTAAACCAGGTCTAAATCAGGTCTAAACCAGGACTAAAACCAGGTCTAAACCAGGACTAAACCAGGTCTAAACCAGGACTAAAACCAGATCTAAACCAGGTCTAAATCAGGTCTAAACCAGGACTAAAACCAGGTCTAAACCAGGTCTAAACCAGGTCTAAACCAGGACTAAACCAGGTCTAAACCAGGACTAAACCAGGACTAAACCAGGACTAAACCAGGTCTAAACCAGGACTAAAACAGGATTTAACAGGACTAAATCATGCTGTGTGGACAGGTCTCCTCGTCTTCTATCAATAATATTTTTAGTACGGTTAAGTAAAGTCTTATGTTACAATATCCTCGTTTTTGCTTCTCTACAGCAAATCAAGTAATCCAAAGTATTCAGATTACGTTACTCACCTTAAGTAATTTAATGGATTATGTTACAAACTACATTTTGGGGTATGTAATCTGTAATCTGTAGGGGATTACATTTTAAAAGTCACCTTCCCAACACTGAGTATAGTCACTCATAATGTGTATTCTGATCTTACTTTCCTGGTTATGTTATGCCATAGTATGTCACTTTTTAGCCAAGAAATAGACTAAAACCTGCTTGTTCCCACTTATCTGTCTCCATGGAGAGTCAAATGACAGGTTTAAGGGTGAACAGACCAAACCTGACAATGTTCTGGGACTGAGTGCAAGTGAGAATGAGGGTCATTGCAGCCAAAACCACACGCTTTGACAAAACTTTACAAAGACGTGTGGGTCTGTCATGCTCTGTGGTCTGATTCCACATCCTTCTGGATTCAGTCAGAATGTAGATGGAGCTGGCTGTTTAAGCAAGCAGTTCTCTGGGAACTATGTGTGAACAGGTCTTTGTACACTGGCTTTAAAAAGTAAAAGTAAAAGTAACAGGATGACAGAGGTAGGATGAACACTAAAATGTACTTAATGAATCCATCCACTTTCCCTGTTGTCCTCACAGGATCATATTGTCAAACCCAAAGGAGTGGGGATCGCGCTTGTGGCTCAGTTCGGGATCATGCCTCTGACGGCTTTCATTCTGGCTAAGGTGGGATTTGATATTATTGATACTTTGCAGCTGATGTTGTCAATGTTTGTTGCTGACTGTAAACACTGCTCTATCTGAGGATTGTCAGACTTTAGACTAATCTTTACACAATCTGACCAGAAAGAGGTTAGCCAATTTGTGCTCTTAAACAAATGTCTCATACATAAAATTATAGTCACAAGTTAGCCAGGTCCTCCACTTGAGGCAGGGACCTGTAGAGGGCAAGCCACCTTTTCCCGGTCAAGAACTGATCCTCATCCCAGCCGCTTCACACTCAGCTGCAAACCGCCCCAGTGCACATTACAGGTCCTGACTCGATGGAGCCAACAAGAAATCCTGTGGTCCCCAAACCGGACCCCTGACTGTGCCTAGAAATTCTGTCCATAAATACAATGAACAGAACCGGTGACAAAGGGCAGCCCTGGTGGAGTCCAACATGCACCGGGAACAGGTCTGACTTACTGCAATGAACACAGCTCCTGCTGCGGTCATACAGGGACCAGACAGCCCTTAGCAAAGGGCCCCGAACTCCATACTCCCGGAGCACCAGGGGGTTTCCTCCACAGGGCGGCTGGGCGCTCCCTTAGAGATAGGGTGAGGAGCTCAGTCACACGGGAGTAGCTCGGAGTAGAGCCGCTGCTCCTCCACGTCGAGAGGAGCGATTGAGATGGCTCGGGCATCTGTTCCGGATGCCTCCTGGGCACCTCTGTTGGGAGGTGTTCCAGGCATGTCCCATCGGGTGGAGGCCCTGGGGAAGACCCAGGACACGCTGGAGGGACTATCTGGAAGTCTGGAAGTGCCTGCTTAGACTGCTGAACATTGTCAAAGTGATTTTACCAGTGTTCTTTGGTTTGTTTACAGGTGTTCCAGTTATCAGAGATGGCCGCTGTGGTGGTGCTGATCTGCGGCTGTTGTCCTGGAGGTCTTCTGTCCAACGTTACGAGTCTGGTCATCAAAGGAGACATGAACCTCAGGTAAGAGATGAAACATACTCACCAACGTCAGTCAACAGACCTCCAAACCACAACAGATATATTAATATCTTATGTTGCACTTTACTATATAATGCAGCATGTAATTTGCAGTGTTAGACAAAAAATGTCATAAAAAAAAAAAAAATCCTAAAATAAAAACAATGCAGCTTTAGTCCATGCATGAGGATAAAATATGTTTATTTTGTAATTCCTAATTAGCTTAAAAGGGGCCGGTCACAATCAGTCAAAGGGTCGTATGTGGCCTGAGAGCAGAACAATGTCCAGGTCTGTAGTAGTATGACTTCCTTTCCATCACTTTGTTTCAGTACTTTATCCAAAGAGACAAAGTACTCATTTGTAGCACTTCAGAAGAAAGAATAATTCATATTTCTACATATTTCAAGTTATGATTATTGAAGTCCAACTGTTTGCTTTGAATGGTCTCCTTCACGTAGATCAGGACACCACCATCATTTTCCCTTGAGTCTATCTCGTCTGCACACTGTATAACCCGGGATTTTATCAGTAGATAGATAGAATAGTGGAAGTTATCCAAGTTTCTGAAAGGCAGATATAATTGAGATTTGAGTCCATTAGCAAATGTTCAACATGCTCAGTTTTTTTACACAATGCTGTGGATGTTTTCACCCTCTCCAGGCAGGCGTTGCAGATTTGCAGCAGCTAAATCCTAATTACCTACTTACTCCAAATCCATATTTTATGAGCCTTTTTTAACTCAGGAGCCTTTTTTCTCATCCATGCTGATAAATGTGGTCGATGCAGACTGTGCAAGATGGTTACACACTAATGGCCTGCCAGAAGTGCAAAGTACTTTTGTTATTTACAAAGGATAAATATTGTTTCTTGGAGCACCACACGAAAAAGTGATCTGCCACTGTAAAGCTGTTACACTGTGCTTTATGTTTTCATTGTTATGAAAAGTGGTATACAAATAAAGTTAGCGTTCATATCATTTTCAGTCTTCAGTGTTAATTTACCACAGTGGACCAATGTTGCAAATCTGCAACATCCTAGAACGCACTGGATGTGAAGGTCTCTCTCAAAAAAAAAAGTCAGGATTGTATATTACTACCCCATATGATCATTTTCCCCAAATATCAGATTTTTCCTTATACTAAAAATTCATTTGAGCCTGAGACGGTTAAGTGTCCTACAAACATGCCTTCTGGCTCAGTTTTCGGGTTCCACAGTTTGCTCGTGTGGTTAGTTTGAAATAGTTTCATTTGTTTGTGGTTAATGTTTTCTCATGTGTTGTGTGCTTTGATGCAGAGTTTGTCCGTACATTACCTCGTAGTCCTACACCGGACACGATAGTGCAAGTCGCTAGTATCTCGGCTTGTTAAAAAGTAACAGTTGACTACGACACGTCCACGTGAGATTGATAATCTACAGGAGCGGGATGGTTAAGACAACAGGTAGAGCTCCCCTCGGCAGGTGCTGGTTACATGAATGTTTAACCTACCAGAATAATGTTCCTTATGCAGAAACTGTTCTTGCATTTTGGATGGAATTTTTGGGGTTAATTACAAAGATAGATGTAGACCTATTCATTTTTAAAACTCTGCGCTATTTCTTTTAAACTTTTCTTTTTAAATTTTCATCCAACTAAACCAAGTAATAATTATAAAAACATGAAAACCCACCATATACATTTAAAAGTTTCCTCTAGGCCAGATGTCGACAGGCCAGAACATGTGACTTTTCAATATTAAAATGAGTGAATGTTTGGGTGCGTGTGTGGCTTAAAAAACTTTTTTTGAATGGAGAAGTGAAACAGGGGTGTGATTTAAATACATTATTTTATTACATTTTTAGATGCAGACTGTGCACAGCAATCACATTTTGTCACTAAGTACTACTTTTACAAAATATACTGTACTCTTCAGTTCTAAACAAGCAGGAATTATAAATGACAAAACCAACTAAAAAAATGTATTCACCAAAAGTTATCCACTAGAAAAACTAAAAGAATAAGTCAATAGCTCACTGATATTTGCCAATTAAATGTTTATTTGACTTTGATCATAACTGCAGGCTCCTTCTTCTCTTGAGTGTCTGTTGTCCGTCAGATCTTCATGGTTATTTGAAGGAACTATGATTTCACTGAGTTTAATCAACATCAGACACTTTGGGGCTGGGTTCAAGCATCTATCCATATTTGAACCCATCCATAAATAGGCAAGGCAAGTTTATTTGTATAGTACAATTCGTACACAAAGTAATTCAAAGTGCTTTACAGAATAAGAAATACATTAAAATCATAATAAAAACAAATCAAAACATAAATAATCATAAAGATTAAAATTTAAAAAACAGAGACATAAATTGGAGAGAAGAGTGCGGAATGAAAACCTTTCAGTTATATGCACAGTTAAACAGAAATGTTTTGAGTCTGGATTTAAACAATGTCAAAGTCGAGTCTGTCTCACATGTTCAGACTGTTCCAGGTTTTAGCTGCATGAACCTGAAACGCTGACTCCCCTTGTTTAGTCGTGACTCTGGGCACCAGCAGGAGGCTGGTCCCTGAGCTCCTCAGAGTGCGAGATGGTTCATATGACACTAACATGTCACAGATGGACTTTGGTGCTCGGCCATGGAGACACTTGTACACAGGCAGAGCTGCTTTAAAGTCTATTCTCTGAGGCCACAGGAGCCAGTGCAGAGACCTGAGCACAGGACTTATGTGCTCGTACTTCCTAGTTCGAGTCAGGACCCGAGCTGCAGCGTTCTGGATGTTCTGGATGTTCTGGATGTTCTGGATGTTCTGCAGCGTCTCACAGCTCGTTTTGAGAAACCAGTGAGCAGAACATTACAGTATCTAACCTACTGGAGACAAACGCATGGATAAGTTTCTCCAAGTCTGATTTAGACAGTAAACCTTTGATTTTTGCTATGTTTTTTAGATGGTAAAAGGCTGCAGATGTTATTGATTTGATGTGGCTGATAAAGTTCAGGTCTGAGTCCATTATTTCTACATTTCTTGCCTGATTTGAAGTTTATGGGCAGCAGTAGCTCAGCTGGTAGAGCATTTGCCCACTGATGTGAAGGTTGGCGGTTCGAATCCAGCTCTTGACATAAAACATCACAGGTTGAGTGGTCAGATCCACTGACCCACAGGTTGGCTGGTGTGATTCCAGCTCCCACACATGAATGCTGTTGTTGTGTCCTTGGGCAAGACACTTAACCCACCTTGCCCACAGTGTCTGTGTACATTGGTGTGTGAATGGGTGAATGGGTGAGTGGTTCCTTGTTGTAAAGTGCTTTGAAGGTGGAAAAGCGCTACAGAAAAATGTGACCATTTACCATTGAAAGCATGGCTGTTTAAGAATTTTCCTCTAGAACTGTTAGAATGTTAATGTGAGTAAAAATAAATCTACTCATTTGCAATGTAGTTTGAATTAAAGTGGTATAAAAGTCACCGTTGGTACTTGTGCGTATGACTTGTTCCAGTCCATGAGATGTTTTTCCTTCTTGTACTGATCTGACTTAAAACTTGTGCATGTTTTTGTTTTGTCACATTCAATTCTTGTGTTCTTTTTTCTGTCGAGGTATGAAATAAGCAGACGTCCATTCTTATACTAAGTATAAGAATGGATTTGGTTAATAAAGCAGAGGAGCTCACAGAGAAACACTGTCAGAAAATACCAGGTATAACAATGTGACTGTAAAGTGCACGGACAAGGTAATGATTAAGAACAATGGCCTTCTGCTACAGACATAAAATGTAGCCTGCATGAACTTCCTCTCAGTGCCGTTTCACCACATCTTTAGCTACTTGTTTGTATTAATTGACAATGCGCATGTACTGATGTATGTTTGATGCTTCTTAACATGGTTGAACGCTCACAAAGTTTTGCATAATATGATCTTTTAAAAGGAAATTAAACATCTAAACTCCTTCCGCAACAAAATTTCAACACATTTAAATCTCTGCTCCTGTCGTCAAAAAGCGACGAGAAGGAATACACAATAATATTACAACACAACGTACACAGTTTAGTAGCAAAAAAGTAATTAGTAGTTAGATAATCTTGGGTGCCTGTAAATAATGGTTTTAGTTTTTTTTCTTTTAGTTGTTGGTTGGTCAGTGATTTCTGGAATTATAGGTGCTAAACAGGATGGATTTGGTAAATAAAGCAGAGGGGCTCACAGAGCGGCAGTGTGCGAGAATACCAGATATAACAATATGACCATAAAGTGCAAGGACAATGTAATGATTAAGGACAATTGACACTTTATACACACCATAAAATGTTTAATAGTCCACACAAACTACCTCCCAGTCCTCCTTCACTGCATCATGACAAATAATATGAATGACCATGACAATTAGCTGAATACTGGAATGATAGCGAGGAAAAGTAGCAGTAGTACTGACTTGAGTAGTACTTGAGTAGTAGTAGTACTGGTAGTGATTTCTCTCTCTCTTCTCAGTATCGTGATGACCACTTGCTCCACCCTCCTCGCCTTGGGGATGATGCCTCTGCTCTTGCTCGTGTACTGCCAGGGCATTGAGGGTCTCCAGGAGGCCGTCCCCTACGGAGATATAGCCTTAACCCTGTTGACCATCGTTTTCCCATGTGGAATTGGAATACTCCTCAACCACTACAGACCACAGTACTCCAACTTCATCAGAAAGGTCAGAGAGGCTCAAGTCTTTACACTAGATGTACCAAACCTCAAAGGCTGGGTATGTAAGATTTGTATATTCAAACATGCCCTGTGTCCCCAGACAAGAGGTACATGTTCAAATCATATATTTATTTTACTGCAAACACTAGTAATATTGTTTTATTTTTACTTAGAAAACATTGTCCAAGTTGTTATCATTTGGCATTTAAGTTCTCAAGACAGCTCAGTGAGGGCCTCCATATAAAGTGAGAATGAGGAAAAACCTTTGGCAACCCAGGTTCAGTTGTGTTTGTAGTTCTATTTTAGTCCAATGCAGGCCACACACACTACATCCCCTCCTCTGATGGAGGCCACATTGTGGAACACTACAGACACACAATATCTCCCCATGGAGATGTAAACACACACACCACCACCATCACTATCAGAAAAGTTCATTGGTGCACCTTTCATTGCTTAGAAGCAAATGTGATTAAAATGACTTTTATAATTTATTGTTGTCTTGTTCTTAAAGGTTGTATGGAGGATTTTTTTTGTTTCAAGTTGTCAATGATAGCGTTATAGAGATGCAGTAGCCTTGTAATTATGATGACCAAAAAAAGAGAATAAAAATTCATCAACTCTGGACGTGGTGGGGCTAAACATTTACCAATAGATAACGACACTGCCTCGTTATCTGTTAGCTGACAGGCTGTCAATCAATCTCTCTACGTTTCTAGTGTAACTGACTTGCCTGCGCGCCGCCATTACGTGGTTCACGTACGCCTGTCACGCAGTCCACAGACGCAAGCCGCACAGACGCTGTTTACTCCACCAACGCAACAGTTCTTAGCGGCTTTTTTGACCTATGTCTTCCTCGCAGTTCGCACAAAGTTTGTTGCAATGGCGACAAGAATCCAGGAGCAGTTCGCCGCAAAAGAAAGTCCGTTTTTGAGGTCGCTGAAAGAAGAAGACAAGGGGAAAAGCAGCGAAGCCAAACTAAAGTGATTCTTGTAGATTCATTCCAGCGATGGCGCGACTGAAGCAGACGCAGGGTCTAAAGACTGACGCACTGGTCCACAAATTACTCCTGGACAGGTCACTTCTGCTTATTATGAAAACGTACTTTATTTCCAAGAGCGAGACAAATGCATGCGCAACATTTGAAAAAGGACAAACAGTCACTGGATTTCTCGTTCCTTGGAAAATCCTCTATACAACCTTTAACTGTAATGAATCTTTAATGAAAATGAGTAACAAAACAATTGTACGATC
The DNA here is from genome assembly GCF_026225935.1 of Boleophthalmus pectinirostris. NCBI lineage: Eukaryota > Metazoa > Chordata > Actinopteri > Gobiiformes > Gobiidae > Boleophthalmus > Boleophthalmus pectinirostris. Next base: position 10,993,620 of record NW_026571036.1, on the reverse strand, counting down.
TTTCCTTAAGGCTGGTCTGACCGTGTCTTCCATCGGTTTCCTGGTGGTGATTGGGCTGACCATTCTGGACAATGGAGACGAGGCCTTGGGCGTCCTTGCTCCATCCATCGTGGCCATCGCTGTCCTGATGCCAATAACTGGATACACCCTTGGATACCTCCTCTCCCTCCTCTTCAGACTCACACAGCCGTAAGATATTTGAGATGATAGTATATAGTGTGAAAAGCCTGTAGCTGTAACATAGCCTCTTGCATGGTTCATTCAACAGTTCATTTCACACAATCCAACAGTTGATTTCTTGTGCTAAATCCCATGAGATGATGTTAAAAACTGAGATAAAAAAACTAACAATTTAAAAAACTCCAGGTGAGCCAGGTAGCCACAAAAGCTGCCAACCACTCCGCTTCCTCAATACATAATGATTTTCATTCATCAATCATCAGAGTCTACAACATGAATGCAACCTATTCATGGGTTTCAGCTTCCTTTTAGATGATTTTGAGGAATTTTTCTACATTCAAAGTGTATGTTTTAAACTGTTAATCACTGTGGCAGCTGCAATATCGTGTGGGGGTCGGCGACAGTACCTCTGGACTGGCAGACCGGGGTGGAGGACCGGAGGGTGTGTTCCAAATACAGGGGAATCACACTCTTCAGCCTCCCCGGGAAGGTCTATGCCAGGGGACTGGAGAGAAGCATCTGGCTGATAGTTGAACCTCGGATTCAGGAGGAGCAGTGTGGTTTTTGTCCTTTCTGTGGAACACTGGACCAGCTCTACACTCTCCATCAGGTGCTTGAGGGTTCATGGGAGTTTGCCCAACCAGTCCACATGTGCTTTGTGGATCTGGAGAAGTTCCTCGTGGTGTTCTGTGGGGGGTGCACTGGGAGTCTGGGGTCTGTAGCCCCTCCATGGCTGTCTGGTCCCTGCATGACCGCAGCAGGAGCTGTGTTCGCATTGCCGGCAGTAAGTCAGACCTGTTCCCGGTGCATGTTGGACTCCGCCATGCTGCCCTTTGTCACCGGTTCTGTTCATTGTATTTATGGATTGAATTTCAAGGTGCAGTCAGGGGCCGGAGGGGGTCCAGTTTGGGGACCACAGGATCTCATCTCTGTTGTTTGTTGTAGTCCTGATGGCTCCATTGAACCAGGACCTGCAACGTGCATTGGGACAGTTTTCAGTTGAGTGTGAAGTGGCAGGGATGAGGATCAGCTCCTCCAAATCTGAGGCCATGGGTCTCGACCGGAAAAAAGTGGCTTGCCCTCTCCGGGTGGGTGGAGAGTCCCTGCCTCAAGCGGGGGAGTTCATGTATCTCGGGGTCTTGTTCACGAGTGAGGGGAGGACGGAACGTGAGATTGACAGGCGGATCGGTGCAGCGTCGGCAGTGATGCGGTCGCTGTATCTGACTGTTGTGGTGAAGAGGGAGCTGAGCCGAAAGGCGAAGCTCTCAGTTTTCCGCTCAGTCTATGTTCCGCCCCTCACCTATGGTCATGAGCTCTGGGTAATGACCAAAAGGACGAGATCGTGGATACAAGCAGGTCAGGGTGGCTGGGCGCTCCCTTAGAGATAGGATGAGGAGCTCAGCCACAGGAGAGGAGTTCAGATTAGAGCCACTGCTCCGCCACATCGAGAGGAGCAGCTGAGACTCAGGCATCTGTTCCACATGCCTCCTGGGCGCCTTCTCGGGAGGTGTTCCGGGCATGTCCCTCCGGAAGGAGTTCCCAAGGAAGACCCAGGACACGCTGGAGGTACTATGACTCAGCTGGCCTGGGAACACCTCGGGGTCCCTCTTGAGGAGCTGGAGGAAGTGTCTGGGGTGAAGGAAGTCTAGGAGTCCCTACTTAGACTGATATGGCAGCTATCCTTATTTCTCATCATTGGTGAAGTAATATAAATGTAAACCCATGTTTGTTCATGCCTCAGGGAGTGCCGCACAGTGTCGATGGAGACCGGCTGCCAGAATGCGGGTTTGGCTATGACAGTGATCAAAGTGGTGTTTCCTCCAGAAGCGGTGGGCCCTCTGGTCCTCTTCCCAGTGGCCTACGTATTGACTCAGTTAAGTGAGGCTCTGCTCTTGGTGCTGCTGTTCAGGACTCATCTGCACTGGCAACAACGAAAGAACAAAAAGGGTGAGTTAATTCTAACATTACTTCTACTACACTCCCTTTAGTGATATTCACCAATGATATTTTTCAGTTTAGTTTCCAATTCTAAACTACAGCTTTCTACAGTGGTAATTAGTTCATTGGTTCATGTTATATTATAGGAAAAAAGTTGCATGAGTCTTTAACTATGACCCTCTCCCAAATTCTTTGTTTTTGCAGTCCTGGGCCAGAAACTTTTGGGGAATGGATTACTGACTTAGAATCAATGTATTTTAGTCCAGGCAGTCTCCAAGCTATTTTTTGATATTGCCATTTCACTTTAAACCTTTTGCTCTGCAGGAGTGTACCAAGCTGCCAGCCCAGAGATGCAGGAAGTCGGGGTGTCAGAGAAGAGCTGTTAGATCAAAGTGTCTAGAATATTGATCTCCCAGGAGGTCCCCCGGAGCCCTTTGTTAAGCTTTGGCCGATGTGCGTCTGCAAAAGTCACCTCCCCGTCCTACATACACAGAATTCAGTGACCCTTCAACAATACGGACATCGATTCTTCACTCACCAAAAAATAAATAAAATGGGTTGATATCTGTGACTATCAGAGAAGAGCTGTTAGGTGAAAGTGTGTAGAAAATCGCAGATTGTGGCAGGTTTTTACACAAGGCACTCCAGGTGAATAGGAAAAGAAATCTGAAATTTAGATTAGACATTTGAAAATTCTTCTGTAATTTCGTCACATAATGTTAAGAGAATACATTTATTACAAGTTTTTCATTATGTAATGTTGTTTTCATATTAAAATAAGATTAATGAAATAAAATATAAAGTACAAGACTAAAGTTTGGCGTGTGTAGGTGCTGTTTTAAGGAGTGATCATTATGTCCGTGTGGGAGAAAAATGCATTTTGTCCCACGTAACACAAAATTTTAAGATTTTTATTGCAGACTGGACAATTTCTACACTTTATTTCACACAAGCACCACTCAAAGACATGTACTTTTTCGCCATTTTTTATTTGTATAATTATCACTGTCACCATACAAATGTTTATATTTTTTGCATTGAAAATAAAATCACTATTTACAAAAACGTCTTTGCTTTTAAACAAAAAATAACCTCAGATAAACGCCGAGAAGATTGTTCACATTAAGCACTCAAAACATCTGCAACAAAACATCAGTTAGCAAAAAATTAAGATGAAAACGGGGCAAAACGATCTGCATCAAGAGTTGAAAAATACAAAAAAATATTAAAAATAAAAATGGCAGTTTAAAGAAAGTTGGTCTTTTTTTTTTTTTTTTTTCAATGGGAGATTTAATATTGCGGAGCGCATACCGGTGTTTGAAGCTACAGTAACTCGCGGATATCGAAAATCGGATAAAAAATTAGAACAGTTTTACACGATACCAAATCTGTCCGAGTTTTAAAAAGAGCATCTAGCTTTAAACCTTTGAAAGCGAAATATTCAAATTAACGCAAACTAGGGAGGCAGATTCTCTTCCGCGTTCGCTGTGAGTAAACAACCGCGTGAAAGTAAGAACTGGAAATGCAAAGTTGAGTCCTTCGGTTCGATAAAAATGACGCGATATTTCCTCTCCCGTCCATCAAGAGTCTGTGTACTAAAACATGCAAAATCCAGACAGGAAAAACCCACCAGAAGCTCAAACGTCCGCTCGGCTTCACGGATTTCGTCGACTCTACACATCAAAACGTGAAGTGAAAAATGTGCTTTAGCGCTGACTATCGGTGGACAGGGAGCGGGATCTGGAGCGGGACCTTGACCTGGATCTGGACCGGGAGCGAGACCGGGAGGCTTTCTGGGCCGGGGGAGGGGACGGGGGCGGGCTGGACTTGGAGGTCTTGGCCTGCCGTTTGGTGGAGGACGAAGACGAGGAGGATTTGGACTTGGAGGGAGGGGGCGTGCGGGAGGAGTCTCGGGGGGCGGGGGAGGCGCTGCGGGAGCGTGGGGAGCGGGCTTTGGGGGCGGGGCTGCGGGGGAGCGGGAGCGGCGGGGGGAGCGGGACGCCGACCGGCCCCGGGAGCGAGAACGGGAGCGCGACGAGCTCTCCGACCGGGAGCGGCTCCTGGACCTGGGAAGGAAAGAACAGACAATGGGTTAGTTACAAGTCGAATTTATAAAGACGCCACATTCATAAGCACTTTCCATTGCTTTCTGAGGCAAGAGAAGAGTTTTGTTGTCACATTACTGTTAACAAATAGCATGCCAACAATGCACCAGAGTAAAGCTGTGCCAAAAAAGATCTCTGCTTTGGTTGATCTAGATAAGTGCATTTGAATTGTCATGTGTCAGTAAGAGCTGAAGAGGATTTACGCTCTTTTGTTTTTGACCCACATCACGTCTGTTCTCTCACGAATCCTCACTTTTCACAAGTTTTGACCGAGGACCTCTTTACGAGAGAACACTTGCGGGTAAAAACGTGCCTTTCTTTTAGACGGCGACAACGTTTTTAGGGCTTAAAAATGCAAAAATGTGAAACCACCCTCCAGAGTGGAAAAGCTGAATACGCTCCGCCGTAGTGTTTCCGTCTACACCGCCCAAGACGCAAAACTCTGGTCAGATCTGCTCACGTCGTGTACGCGTTTACGTCACGTACATACAGTACACAGAAACGGGTCAGATGGGCATGCATACGCAATCGAATTCCACACACTTTTGCGTTACCAATTTCCTCCCGAAAATGCTCGTCTAAACGCGGAATAAAAAGTGAAAATGTGACGCCACTTTTGTGTCTTCTGTTCAGACCGTCATCATATAAACGTAGCCTCAATACTGCACAATTTGACTATAGATTTAGTGTCTCCTCCACTCTGCTTTTCTGCTTCAGTGTTCCTGCCTCCCTCTCTGATCCAACTCCTCATCTTTTCTCCTCTCTTTCTCTAATCTTCTGCTTCTGATCATTATAATCCAAAATTATGGAAAGTTAACGACTATTTTTTCACTTTTTATACGTGAAATTTAAGTCAGCACAGTCTTTGCACGCGTTTCTGCCGCTAACTGTAACACATGTATGCATTAAGTTTAATTAATATATTGTACAAACGCATTCTAATCTCCGGGATTATTGGTCCACTCAACACAAAATTTAAAAAAAACTGTAGTGATCCCGACACACTGCTTTTTATGACGATGTTTATGTTTATGATGTTTCCAATAAAAAAAAAAATCTAATAGAAAATTGAGCTCAATCAATATGGGAAAAATAAATCGTGATTCTTTTTCTGCCCCCATAATCGCTCAGCTCTACACCAGACTTTGTGGTTACTTTGTGGTTTCAGAAAATGTTCCAATTAATTTGTTGTAGAGCCACTTCTACTGGTGCAAAACAATCTCTCAATATCGACAAAATCCCTTGAATAGACTCCAGTTGTTGTGACTTTGCCAGGACTGGGTGGAGTTTAAAATAAGACTTGGGGTTTTGTCTGGTCTTGTTGTAGTCCCGACACAATTCTGATGTGATTTGTAGAACTTAAATTGACTTACACTCACTATTACCTCATTTATATTTGGTTAAGTTGGTATAAATGCATTTACCGTCACATAAAATTACTCAGAAGGTCCAAATAAAAATTTAATTAAGAGTAAATACATAAACTCACCTCTTTGCTTTGTTAGCTTCGATGAGCTTGATTTTCCTGCCATTGATTTCCTTCCCGGACAGCTTTTCCAGGGCATTTTTCAGATCGCTGTAAGAGGCAAACTCAACCACCCTGAAAGACCCACAGAGACGGGACCATGAGCGAAATATTACACACGATAATATTATGAAAAAGTCAAATCAAACCGCCTTACCCTTCGTTAAGCTTTGGCCGGTGTGCGTCTGCAAAAGTCACCTCCCCGGCTTGTCTCATGTAATCTTTCAAGTCCTACACATACAGAGTTCAGTGAGCTTTCGACAATACGGACGTCCATGCTTCATTCAGCAAAAAGTAACTTAAAATAAACATGGGTTGGTATCTGTGACTATTAATCTACAGTCCAAAAACCTCAAAACTCTCTCATCAGCCAAGAGTGATAATAAACAGGTTAGATTATGATTTTTTTGGAAGCTGTTGGCTGGATTTTTTTGAGATTTTTAGACGTTGGAACTACACAGATGAACAACAACAATCTTTCTGGAATAGCAGTGCAGTGGGGGCCACCGTGGGCAGCAGTTTTACGGCACCAAAGAGCACCCATGGGTTCCTTTTTGGGGGGGGAAAAGCGGGCTCGTCCGTACCTTTAGATAAGACACCCCGCCTCGGTTTAAAGAGAGTGAACAGGGTGGAAGAGAGGAAACTACTACCTTGAGAGCCACGCGGCGGGCTAACCTCGGCAGACATATTTCCTTCGGAGGAACACACACGCTCGCTCGCTCTCTCTCTCTCTGATGTGTGAGGGGGGGGAGGAGGAGGAGGGAGTGTGGTGGTCGGGGGTCGGATATGGGTACCCCCGCGAATTAACGAACCCTTCGAACCAAAACGCCACCTTCATCACCACCATCATCATCATCATCAGCACCATCCTCATCCTCGAACTCTCTCTCTGTCTCTGCCAACTCTCTGCTTCCCTCTCTCATCACCAGCACCGCTCTGAGCCACACACCGGCGCCCCCTTGCTTTGGTCAGGGGGGCGTTGCATATGAGCAGCGGCCGTCAACTAGGTAGCTGCGGTAGTAGTAGTAGTAGTAGTAGTAGTAGTAGGACACACTGGCTGACAGCAACGGGCTCAACCCAGACAGAAGGACCCAGAAGGGGTTAACTCCACCATAAGCGACAACAGTCAGGCTGGCAAATAAAGGGGTGAAGAATTGGTTAAAATTTAATACAAAAAGACAAATTGGAAAATAGATGCTGCTGCTATTGTCTCTGGTAAATTACTTAACTGTCTCTGATTCAGTGCAGTTGTCTTAAAATAAGCTTGAATTGAATGTTTGGGTTATAGTGACAGGTATATTAGCTGAAGCCTGCAGCACTGACATAGGTATTTGTGTGTGAAATGCGCTGTAGGGCAGTTTGGATGGAGTTTGAAAGCGTGTCGTGATACTAACCTGCCAGCTCACGCGGGACGACAAGTTCTCCACGATCAGTCGGTTTTCTGTGCGCATAGGGGGAGGATTTCTACTGCAACAAAATTTGCAACACATTTGCGTCAAAAAACAGAAGTAGGACGAGACGTCACATTTAGATCCCGTACACTCTCAAAAACATTTCAAAGAGACGCACTGTTGGGCAAGTGACTTCAAAACTGTAATGAATTATTTATTTATTTATGACTTATTACTGTCATTTCAAAGTAATTTGTTACATTACAATATTACTGTGTTTAAAATATAAGACATTACACGACTATTGCAGCAGTTTTAAGTTACTCTCACCAAAATAACTGAGCGAAGATACCGAAGTTTTGCACCTTATATGGACTAAACCGAGGCCTGAACTAGGACTAAACAAAGTCTAAACCAGAGCTGAACCAGGACTAAATCAGAACTAAACAAGGAAAAAACAAGCATCTTGAACTAGGACTTGGAATCTAGGACTGCCCCTGGGAAAACCCCGAGCCCGTGGGGCAGGGTGTAAACAAAGTGCATCCAGGCCCGTCCCAACATTTGGAACCATAACAATGGCGTTTCATCGCTGCTGATATCGCAGTGATTTTAGCAAATTTGTATAAAGAAAAACAAAAAACCCACCATACCAATCCAGGTTAAAAAAGGAATTGTAATGCGCGTAACTGACATTTGTACCGAGTAAACCATTAAAATCTTTTCCTCTGTAATGCCCTACTCCCAACACTGATGATACACATAATGACCCACTAAATATAACCACATCCATCAACAATGATTTGGGGCTCAGGTCAGATGTTCTGCCTCTAATATTAATCGGCCCTGGAACAATAGTCCCCGTTGTACCCACTGCCACTCCCCAGAAGAGAATGCTGGGAGTTCTCTGTCATCCCCTCACACGATAAGAGGCAGAAGTATCATTTTAAATCCATCACAACATAAACCCAGCTAAGAAAAACCATGGAAAGATTAATTTAATTTATTAAAACACAGACTACAGCTGCGACTTTTGTCAGACAGAATCAGAAACTGTCATTCATCTTTTCTATTAATACTCATACTGCAAGAACCTCTGGATACATTTTACAGCTATTAAGACGGTTACTAATAAAAAGAGCTGAGAAACTGCTCAATTTGGATGCTAAATACTTAAATACCCTGCATTAAACTGAATTTTTTAAACCAAAGTAAAAAAAAATTGATCAGTCGTCTCCCCTGAGTGCATTTGTTTTAATTGTTTACCTTTTATATACAAAATTGTAATAGTACTTCCTGTATTTAAGTTCCTGTATCTTTGTTTAGTCTCATTTATGCCATTAACTGTATGATGACCCCTCTTAAATTAAAAACACCAGAGGCCTCAAATACTGGAGGCCCATCTTGTCCTCTGGTGATCATCCAGGATTCATAGAACTCTAGTTACATCTGTGACTTTTGTTGAATCCTAACGTGGCACTAACCTCCGGCTGCTCTGGGACCCTCGGCCGTAACGGTCTGATGAGAACCGACCTCCGGTACTGCTGCCTCTGCCCCGACCTCCACGCAGACGCACACGGGCATGCTCAATGGTCACCCTGGAGGAAAAAGACAGTTGAAATAATACACCACATTGGAGAATATAAACAAACAAATCCAGATATATCGAAGAGACTACCTTTCGTTGCAGAGTTCTTTGCCATCAAGCTCATACACTGCATCTTCAGCGTCCCTGGGGTCATCAAACTCCTACATCAGGACAAAAACAAATGAACCTTGAAATGCAAACGAACTGATATTCCGCATTTATTTAATTTCCATGAACAGCTGGACATTTTACACAAGAGTCCAACTAAAGACTATTCTGGTGGACCCATTTCTTTGTCCTTACCACGAAGCCGAAGCCTCTCTTGAGATCTATGTCCCGGATGCGGCCGTATCCTTTGAAGAACCTCTCCACGTCCTTCTCTCGGGCCGAGGGGCTCAGGCGACCGATGAAAATACGACATCCACTCATTTTATGTCTGTGAGGAGCGAGCAAACAAATGCATCAGTGATATATTTCAATCTCATGCTGATATTTAACATGCAATTCCGGTATATCTCGAGAATCAAAAGTAGGTTAGGGCAGGAGGCGCGTGGTGCGGTGAGGCCTAGTTTACGCACGGCGAACTCTCCAAGAACTGGCACCTCAAACTCCACTAATCTTTACCCGATAAAACCAGTTTTTAAAGAGCAAAAATAAACAAATAAATGGATCCGAAAAGCGTACAGTACCTTCAGGTTGTGCTGTGTTGCTTGGCGAAGTCCTTGGGCTACGTGCGTCTGTTCCGTCTGCGGAGAAGTGAATGGAAACAAAATGGAGCCGTTAGGTTTCGGGGAGGGGCGGCGGAAAAAGCCGAGCGGCCTTCGGAGGTTTCGGGGGCCGAGTCTCCGAAGATGACGTAACAGCGACGCGACGGTGCAACGCGTAATTCAGCCACCAGATGTCGCCCAAATATTATAATATATGTTTTTACGAAGAGAAAATTATGAAGAATATTTATTTACAGTAATAAAGCAGCCACGATTAGCTCAGTGTGTACAAATTAAATATTAAAGATGTATAAATCATTGTAATGTAACAGATAATACTCCCTACAACTGTACAACAACTCGCCCTCATTTAACGGATGATATTCCCTAAAACTGTACATCTCACCCTTTACGCAACAGATAATACTCCCTACAACTCTACAACAATTTACCTTTACGTGCCTGATAATACTCCCTACAACTGTGCAACAACTCACCCTTATGTAATAGATAATACTCCCTACAATTATACAATGACTCACCTTTATGTACCAAATAATACTCCCTACAACTGTACAACTCACACTTATGCAACAGATAATACTCCCTACAATTATCCAATGACTCACGTTTATGTACCAAATAATACTCCCTACAAATGTACAACTCACCCTTATGTAACAAATAATACTCCCTGACAAATCACCTTTATGTACCTGATAATACTCCCTACAACTGTACAACTCACACTTATGCAACAGATAATACTCCCTACAATTATACAATGACTCACCTTTATGTACCAAATAATACTCCCTACAACTGTACAACTCACACTTATGCAACAGATAATACTCCCTACAATTATACAATGACTCACCTTTATGTACCAAATAATACTCCCTACAACTGTACAACTCACACTTATGCAAACAGATAATACTCCCTACAATTATACAATGACTCACCTTTATGTACCAAATAATACTCCCTACAACTGTACAACTCACCCTTATGTAACAAATAATACTCCCTACAACTATACAACGACTCACCTTTATGTACCTGATAATACTCCCTACAACTGTACAATTCCCTCTCATGCAACAGATAATACTCCCTACAACTGTACAACTCACCTTTACGTACCTGATAATACTCCCTACAACTGTACAACTCACCCTTTTGAACCAGATAATACTCCCTACAACTGTACAACTCACCCTGATGTAACAAATAATACCGCCTACAACTGTACAACTCATCTTTATGTACCTAATAATACTCCATATAACTGTAACTGTACTGCAAGTAACTCTTTGTACTCTTACTTGACTGGGACTGTTACTCATAAATTATACACTTAGTTGAATAAATTTTGGCAACTCTACCCACCTTTACAATTAAATGTCTGAAATAGGAATGTGCCAAAATATCGAAATAACTGATATATCGTATTGTTTAATGTGATGATACAGTATCGATATCGCGGGCTGCTGTATCGATACATGACCAAGAGTATTTTTTGGTATATTTTACTAAATTATTTTGTTACAGAACTACAGTTTTGCTGTTTGTTTAGTGAAAGGAAACTAATTTATGCGACACATTTGACATTTTCAACATTATCGAGCTGATCTGAAATACACTGTATCGGATCAAAAGTGCACTATATCGAAATTGGCCTATGTATCGAGGTATGTATCGTATCGACAACACAAATCTGAAATATTCAATAATTTCGCTAAAATCAAATGGTTTGTGTTATGTTCAGGTTGTACCGTTGGTGTTTTGTCAGTATAAAAAGTCATAATAAAATAAGAAAAGTAAGAATGAGACACGTTTCACATCCAAAAGAAAGCTTTAATTAGAAAGTTATATACACACTGTAAAATTAAATTAAACTTTATACAAATATTAAATTACTATTTTCACACCCACTGCCATGTACAGAGGAGAAAAACAAGGTGAAAAGCATTGAACCAAATGTGTACTTTTTTTAACCTGTAAATGCCAGGGAAGCAACACCGTACAACAGTGCTTTAAACGCAAAGTCAATCCGAGTTTTTCTTTCTTCTTTTTCCCATAATCTTTGAACGCCTCGCAGCCTAACAGAAGCAAAGAAACAAGATACAGGTAGGTGCTTGATAATAGGTTTAAGTGTCACCATTTTGAACCATTGTCCGAGTTGGTGGAGAACTAAGTTTGGACGTGTTTTCAGCCCACGAAAAAGCCTAAGTAATTGATAAATACACAAGACAGTTTTATGCATAGAATAGAAATAATAATAAAGTAAGGCCTTTGGGAAAACAGCCGACGCGAAGGCTTTCGAGAATACACAAAAAAATAAAATAAAATGTACAAGTCTAAGGCAACATTCTCGTTTTTTTGTAATTTTTTTTTACATTAATCAAATATATAGCTCGGTGACGGTGATGAACAGATGATTTTTGGGGAAAGTAAACATTTCCGGCTCAAAACGCAAAGCTGGAAATTAAAAATAAATACTTTAAAGTGGGACTAAACACTTAAAACTTCCCCCACAAAGACATTTTTACATTTTTAATCAAGCTAGTAAACCGGGTAGTACCTGAAGAGTGAAAGAAAAGCTCAAACTCCGTCTCTGCAGTCTTGCGTGATGTCAACAACTACTTGAAATTGACCACAAAGCTGCAAATAGACGTAGTTTGGCGTGAAAATTGACAAAAAAAGGACTGAAAATACAACATACGCATAGTTTAGTAGCAAAAAAAGTCGATATAGTGTTTAGTTCCACTTTAAAATTTGTAATAATTATGCTTTCTTGCTCGCAATTGGCGTTGGGGAGGGAATTTTCTTCACTGCAACCAGCTGCAGTTGGGGTAAAAGTAGTGTAGAGGCATGTATTCTCCAGCTAATAAGACTATCTGAGTGTCTGAATGAGTAATACACACGTGGTGTAGTGGGATTCATTGCCTGTCCAGACAAAGATGCGGTTCATGTGACTTATTTAACGCTCGGAGGGTTGTTGTTTTTTTTTCCTATGCTGAAAAAAACATGGGACATTGTGAGCTTGGGTCTGAACAAAATGCGTAAAATGGCTGTAGCAAGGCCTAGCGTAACTGTTCTTTCACCTCTCCTGCCGCACAAAAGATATACACACACGTAGCATACACTCGGAAATCTCAGACAAGCAATAAATACAGAAGGAAAACCAACAAAAGGGTGGCTGGATTATTAATGACAGGTGCTGCGTGTGGTTGGAGAGGCCAGGAGGGAGCGCGGGGAAATCAATGGACCCCACTGCGACTTAACAACGCGATGGCGACAGAAGCCAAAAGAAGAGTTTTTTAGAGATGAGTCACGTCCTGTTAGGAGGTTCTCGATAATCCATACACACAGTTTTACACACACACACACACACACACACACACACACACACACACACACACACACACACACACACACACACACACACACACACACACACACACACACACACACACACACACACTCACACACTCACACACTCACACACTCACACAGGTAGAAAAATAGAGGAGAAACAGAGAGAGACAGAGGAGGCGTCATGCTTCATTCAGATGGGGCCGCCTTGTGACAGGAACAGAACAGAACAGAAAACATGCAGCATTCACATAGAGGGCCGAGAGACCCAGCTGTCACTCAAAGCGTTTCAAGTACACCGGGAAGACCATTTGGACTGAGCGCCACACGACGAGGGGGCGGACTTCACACGCGTTCTGTAGTCCGGAGCGATACCTGACAGTGGCTATGGCCTGCTCCAGGAGAGCCGCAGAGGAGCTTTAGTGAAGAATGGAGAAGTACAATCTTGTCTCATGTCTGTATCATACAGGAGGTGTGGGGCGGTCCATGGGAGGTCCAGCGGTGCTGTGTTGGCGTTTGGCGTTGCTCTGATTAAAGCGATGGCAGAGGAGCTGCAGGGGAATGGGCCTGTGTACAGTCTTTAGTCTTTAGGCTGAGGGGGAGGAGCCACAGTCACTCATGCTCATGCTTCCTTCAGCAGAGGAATATCTGTAACACAACAGCTCACGTTAGATCACAGAAGCACAGACAGAACAGTGTGGGCCGTGTGAGGGAGGCGTACCGTCAGAGTAGTCGTCTGTGGAGGTGACAGACAGTAAACTATGCTGGTCACTGCTCTCAGAGTCTCTGCGCAGTGGGATGGGGGCACAGGCGCCCCGTGGGTGCTCTCTGGCCCAGGACGAGGAGCAGGGGGCCTGGTGCACCAGCACAGTCTCTGCGTGACTGCGACTGTGGCGGGACGAGGAGGAGTATGAGGAAGAGGAGGTGGAGGGGAGGCAGTAGTCAAAGTCTGTGTGTGGGGCTGAGCCCCCGGTGGCCCCCTGAGGAGGGCCCTCTGACAGCACGATGGGCACTCGGGTCTCTGGAGCGGAGGGCGGGGGAGAGGGGGGAGGACCAGCTTCTGACGAGTTCCCATAAACGGCCTCTTCATACGAGGGCAGAGCCACCTGGACGCCCTCCACCATGATGGAGCCCGACTGCCCGGACACGCCCTGCTCCCTCCTGCACAACACAACATCAGTGAGACTTAGACCTGGGGCTGGATGTGACACTAAACGACTCGCAGCTCTGAGGAGAGCATCAAGTCTGTGATCAGGACTTTCATCACACTCTGTTCTAAAACCTCAGCAGAGCAGAGACAGAGCAGCCCACAGAGCCGCAGACTCTGTCCTGTTTGCACCTGCCACCTGTCACGGCACTTGTACTTTCACTTCTAGGAAACTCAGATATTCTTCCTCACAGAACTGGTTTGAGCTCATGTGAGTCTGGGGTGAGGCTCAGCTGACTTTGGAGAATGATTACAGGTTAGAACTATGTGTGGATCAGATATTCAATTACAGCGTGTCAAACATTTATCAGAGTGTGGCCTGTTTTATTGTCGTCTCAAGGTGTGGTCACAATTCATTCTAGATTCTCTATGGATTTTCCTCAGTGTTGAAAAGTGATGAGGTTCTGTAACACAATCCATCTTTAGTAAGTTATTATAACTGGATTGATCCTCTGTTACACGTCCAATGTCCATAAGCTGGACAAACTTACCCACACGAAACAGAAACCCCAGCCTTTAATGACAGAACAGGAACAGGTTAAGTGTTTTACCTGCTGTGGTGAAAAGACTTGAGTTTTGGCTGCACCAGAACAAAGAGCACAACTAAAAGCAGGATGAGAGCCACAGAACTGGCCGTGGACGCCACAATGGACAGAGCCGGGATCCCCAGAGGAGAGGATGGCTCCTTATCTGAAACACAGAGAGAAGCGAGACTTTAAAAAGGACAAACCAACATCAGGGTTCAGGAGGCGTCATAACAGTAAAGGCCTTGTACATGAATTTTTACAATGAATTAGAGCAAAGTGTGTCATGAAATGTATTTTTTTTGTATATTTTACTAAAATATTTTGTTACAGAGCTGCAGTTTTGTTGCTTGTTTAGTGGAAGGAAACTAGTTTATGCGACACATTTGACATTTTCGCTATTTTTGAGTGCTAAAATGTTTGTTTCATATTCACTTTGCACAGGAAGTGGTTTAACACAGACTTATCGTATCACAGCCAACATTTAGCCTTTATTTTTTATTGAACCGTATTGAATCGATTTGGCGTGAGGTAATTGAGGAATAACTCTGGAGCACTGCAAACCGTTTAACATGAACAAGTTCTGTTTTTCGTGTTTTTTTAAGACCGTACAAATCAGGTATGACCCCAAAACTAAAACGGATATGACATTTTAATTTGGTTGATTTTCAGCTGTGTTCTTTCTTTACAAAACCACTGCTCGACCCATCAATATTGGCCTTTGCCCTCAAATTTAAAATGTAAATTAAATCTGGAGCTTCTGAGTCATTTCTCGCAACAATTTCATTTTAAGCACGTTGTATTTTCCCATCAAACGTCAGAGAGTACGTACCTTGTGTGAGCCGACAGCTGACCTGCATGGGCGAGTCCCACTCCCCGTTCTGGCAGGTGAGGAACTTGTAGTCGCCCTTGAGCGCGTATCCCTCGTCGCAGAAGTACTCGATGACGGTTTTGTGGGTGAGCCGGTGGCAGGGCGACGGGTGGCAGCGGTACCCTCCGTTCTCGGGCTCGGTGGGAGGCAGACACACTGTGGAGGAGACGGGACGGGGAGTCAGAACGGCAGCGCGTACTTTACTTTCTATAATATTGCGAGAAGGAGGCGTTTTTTCCTCGTGTGGCTTTTTGACACATTCAGTTCACATTTATTTATGTAGCACGTTTAAAACAACTTCAGTGCTGCACGTGAAAGAAAACAGAAAGAAACAGATACAGATAACACAATACTGATTAAAAAATATAATATTGGTGGTGTGAGGGCTGAAGCAACTAAAGGGATTCAGTGAAAAACACAGATTACAGAAATATTTTTACAATTTTAATGTAATTATTGGCAGTGTTGGGGAGTAACAGATTACATGTACTGGAGTTACGTAATCAGAGTACAAATTATGAGTAACTGTATTCGGTTACAGTTACTGTTTCAGTGAGTGGTAATTGGATTACAGTTACTTGGTTGAAATAAATGTATTACAGGGCGGGATTTTCCTGTTTTTACATTTTGGGCTATATCCCTTTTTTTTTTTTTTTTTTTTTTGTAATTCCACTCATTGCCGGACACTAAACTAGGTCTAAACCAGGTCTAAAACAGGATTTAACAGGACTAAACCATGCTGCATGGACGTGTTTCCTCGTCTTCTATTAATAATATTTTTAATACGGTTAAGTAAAGTCTGGGCTTTTTATTTTCTTTTATCAGACAAAACATCTTATGTGAAGATTTCCTTGTCTTTGCTTCTCTACAGCAAATCAAGTAATCCAGAGTATTCAGATTACATTACTCACTTTAAGTAATTTAATGGATTACGTTACAAACTACATTTTGAGGTATGTAATCTGTAATCTGTAGGGGAATACATTTTAAAAGTCACCTGCCCAACACTGATTATTGGGAAATCGTTCTCTAGATCAGTGTTACGTGATGCCTCAGCAGTTGGAGTATTTCTGTGAGAAATATTCATGTTATTGTACTTTATATAAATAATTACTCAGAACTATTTAATCCATGTTTAGCTTCATTGACCTGGTTTAGTCATCTTTTATTCAGCTTATTCCGGATGTTGCCACGGGCGGGTGTTACCATCGTCATTTGGGTTGTGTTATTTCTATGCATATATTCCACTAGAAATCAAATACAACTCAACCTACTTTATATTATATTTTAGTGGCAAAACTTTTATCAAATTTTCCATTTAAATGAATGTGATTCCGGCTCAACTGGAAAAACCAGCACGATAAAGAGTCAAACTTTATCTTAGGAGGAACTTGGTGTTTCAAGTTCAACGGCTCAAACACAGACTCCAAAACACGTGCTGTACAATCAAGACGTCCTCAACCATCATCGTAATATCTTAAGAATATATATATTTTTTATTTTTATATTTCTTTCATTTATTTATATTTTATTTACTGTTCTGGTTTATGTGTTCTTTTTTCATTTTGTCATGTTTTCTAGTAAGTATTGGCTGGAACTTTCGAAAATTCTTAAATTTCATATTTTATTTTGCCTACATACCTGTATAATATAAAGTAATTAAAAATAATGAAATTAAAATTAACAAAATAAAACTGCAAAATTAATATGATAACAAAAACAATATGGTCATTTTAAATAAGGACACTTAAACTTATAATATTAAATGTGATAAATGATTATCAAAGTTCAAAGTTCAAAAAAGTTTATTGTCAGTTCTTGTCAAACGATCTCCAAACTCATATAATCGAGTTGAATTTGAGTTTATTTTGGGATATTGTTTACATAAATAAGTATATTTATTTTATTTATTACATGTAGAGATTGTAGAACAGCTGGATATATAGTTTATTTGAATACATTTATGTTTTTCTATGCCTTATTTCATGTTCCAAGTATTATTTTTTATTCATTTTATGTTTTATACATCACAAAACTGCTCTAACGTTCATATTTGTAGCCTGTATTTATTTCCAATTTTAACGTTTTGCATAAATGATCAATAATAAAGTGTTTTTTAAGAGAGAAATGCTGACCGTGTAACAAAAAAATATTATCACTTGAATAATCGTGATTTCAATATCGACCAAAATAATCGTGATAATGAATTTTTCCAGAATCGAGCGGCCTTAAGTTGTAGGTAAAATAAAATACTCTGAGAAAGAAAACTATATATATATATATATATATATATATATATATATATATATATATATATAGGACTTGAAAACATATTTAGATTATTATGATTATTAGGCCCGAGTGCCAGAAGCTGATTATTATGATTATTTGTAACTATGATTTACACTGGGTCACCTTAAGAAAATAAATAAGAAAATTACAAAAAACGCCCCAAAAAATTAAGAATATCTGGCATATTAACTCAAGTGTCACATGTGTCGAGCTGTGACAAACCCATTCACATTTATGGCTGTCAGTGGAATACAGTGAGATGTATTTCAGTCCCAAACAAACACCGGCGCTGGCTCTGTGGCGGCGTAATGAGCTCCGTACAAAGACGTATGACAGTGGCTCTGAGTAATGGAACTAAACGCTCTGTCGCTGCCATTAAGACGCACGCTTTTATTAATAACGTTCTCCTTAAAACACGCCCACTCCTAATGGTTACATACATCATTTTAGCTTTAATGTGAACAGGATTGTGAACAATTGTAGTCCATTATTTTAAATACGGTCTGAATTAATGGCAGCGGAGCGAAATGTGTGGGGCGCAAATGTATCTAAAGGTAGGATAATGGAAGAAAAACTGTCAATTAGTCATGAGCTTAAAGGGGCATTGCGTAACTTCTAGCAATTTGTCATTTCTCTACCTAAAACGTTCCACAGTGTGACATTTAACAGATCTACCTTACATTTATTCAATTACAGGTGGTTTTAGAGCTCAAAAACACCTAGAAAAACAGACATTCTGAGTCTGGGTATGTTGAGAAACAAATATTCCCCGCCTCCGTTTTCCAAAATAACACTGTGCACATAGCATCCTTTTTAAAAAAAAGTTTTTGTTTACATCAACCCACATAAATACACCATATACGCCGTCATAACTACACCAAGTCTATGTGTGCCACCTTATTAGATCCAAATCTGCAGCATTTATTTCATTACAGTTTTACTCAAAAATACCTTGAAAAATGTGCATTACTGAGCGGGCTCGCCTCTCCACAGATCTGTTAAAGAAGTGGTAAAATTGCTGACCTCTGAGCTCTCTGGTCATGGATATAAAACATCAGCTGTGTGTGCAAATGAAGAAATAACCAGAAGAAATGCGACTGCTGCACCAGAAGAAACTGCTGCTCTGAATGCTCCATGATCATCATTGTTGTGGTAGTTTTCAGCTTTTCCAAGAAAGGGTGGAAGTTTTGGCTGGAGACCAACTTATGCAGAAGTTTATTTACCATCAATAATACAGGACCGGACTTGAAAAGTGAACATAATATGATTTCAAAAGAGAACATAGTGTGATCTTTGAGTGTTCAAGCCCCTTGACTCTTCTTCCAGAGGAGGTTTATAAAGCAAGTATGGTGAGACTCTGAAGGCCAGTAGACTCCAGTTAGACAGAAAAATGCCACAATTTAGATAATGTTATGCCAATGGTGCGCCAAGGGAAGATCACGGCGTAAATATAGCTTTTGTGTGTCAATGTTAAACTGAGATGTACGTGGAAGATAAATTACTTAAATTCTGTCATAATCATCAGAGCAAAAACGTGAACGCAAAACCGTATTTTTCCAGAATCTCCACTCTAGCTGGAGTTTTTAGAAAGATTCGTTTTCAGAGGCGAATTCGTTAATT
Organism: Boleophthalmus pectinirostris; assembly: GCF_026225935.1. Taxonomy (NCBI): domain Eukaryota; kingdom Metazoa; phylum Chordata; class Actinopteri; order Gobiiformes; family Gobiidae; genus Boleophthalmus; species Boleophthalmus pectinirostris. The sequence goes on along the minus strand of NW_026571036.1, from coordinate 10,974,291 downwards.
GCGTGTAAAAGATCAGTACAAATGAAGGGAAATTTGTCAGTTTTTAAAAATACCCGTGTATCTGTAAACGAAGCCTGACTGAGCAGGGTTGCCTTTCCCCAGATCTGACCTGTAACTTGGTCTGGTTTAGTCTCCATGAAGATAGATAGAAAGGTTTAATGCCATACTGTGAAACGTTCCAGACAAACATCTCCATGGAAAAAAGGATTTAACGGAGCCTCCACCAGAAAAGTCACACAATGCACCTTGACTAAACTTGTTTTTAAGGGACAAACACTACAAAAATAAATTGTAAAACGACACTAGAACAATTTGAAATGCTCAACTGCTTTTGTTCTGACAGATTAAAAGATTTGATTTGCAATAAAACCCCGTCGTGTACAGTTTTGTATCACAGTTTTGTATATTTATGGAGAATTGTCGTGTAGGAGCATGGCTGACGTAAGCTTCTGACTTCACGATTGCTCAGAATATTAAAGCGAAACTGTAAGGAGAGTTCAAACGGGGAGAGACCGCACGATTACTCAAAACATGCACGGATGGCATCGAAAATCACCTCAGGCGCGGTTTTGATGCGGGGGCGTTATAACGTGGTTGAAAGCTCCAAGGTTATCGGGTTTTGTAAGGGTTATTTTGCCAGCATCTAACCAAAGACTGTAGAAAGACGTGGACTGAGGGAATGTGATGTAACCAGTAGAGAAATAAAAACACCAGGATCATGTACAGCGTGTTAATATGAACATTTTAAGACCAAAATGAGGAGGGGAGACATTGTTTCTTTACAAAGTGAATTGGATCCGGAGCCGATGGAGGTGGAAAGGCGCCCACGCTCACTTCCATAGCAGGTTGTCCATTTATATAACGTATTTTTTGGACTATAAGTTGCATATTTTCATGATCTGGGTGGTCCTGTGACTTATACTCAGGTGCGACTTAAAATATATAATGTCACATGTTCGTTATTTTCACGCTGACAGACTCGAGAGGGCGCTCTAGTCTTGTGTGTCAATATCTGCTGCTCCTGTTGCTCCTGTACCACTGTCACTTGGCTCTACTGCGCATGTCTCCTGCACAAAGAGCCTCTGTCCTGTCTGTATCATGTCAGTGTCTTGTAGGATTTCAGCAGATTTCAGGCTCTCCCGGGGTCTAGGCTAGTTGTATCGATCAGGTATGAGCGGATGTCTGGCTACTGAAGTTTGAGACGTTTCTTCTTGTCATTTACGCACTCACCTGCATTTAACGCATCTGGGTCATTAAGACGTATCCCCCCTCACTAATGTTCATTTAGTGTCATAACTTATTAACTGATTTTATCATCGCCACACCTATATTTGTAAATTAGTAAAGAAAAAAAAAAAAAAGCAACTCTATGTATAACAGAAAGTACATAGGACAAAAATGTATTTTTATCGGAAACAGGAGCAGGATGTTTGTAAATATCTGCCTGCTGATGCCTTTAAATGGTGGATTCATGTAATTGATCGGATTGAGGAGGGTAAATTGTTCCATTCATTTGGAGCTTTGAAGTTAAATGCTCTGCGGCCAATTTCTTTTTTATGTTTTTATGTTAGCACACCAGACGCCTGCTCAGCCTGTCGTTTTCTATTCTATTGTTATTACTATGACTTGCCTTTCAAGATGAAATGTTTGATAAAATAAATTTCCCTCTAAAAATGTGACTTATAGTCCAGTGTGACTTAGACTACGTTCAGACTGCAGGGCTTAATGCTCAATTCCAATTTTTTTGTGAAATCCGATGTTTTTGCGAGGTCGTTCACATTTCCAATTAAATACGACTTGTATGTGACTCCAGTGTGAACATTAAACGGCCCAAAAGTGTCCTGCATGTGCACTGGAGGACATGATGACGTCAATCGCAGCGAGCGTGCTCTGTGTTTACGGAAGTTTTCCAAACATGGACGCGAGCATTGAGCACCTGGAGATTTTAAAGTTCCTCTCGTACCGGAGCCAGAACATGAACAACTTACTTGTTTTAAGGAGGAGATTGAGAAGGAGAAGGACGAGGTTTTTGGCTGTGGTGTTTTGTGGGGCAGCAGCAGCGACGTCCGTTGAAAGAAACGTGTGGATGTGGAGACGTAGCCAATAGTGCTGAGTGGTGATGTGCTTCTCTTCAGTGACACGGAGTTCATTAACAATTTTCGCCTACTTCAGCGCAGAATAGTGATGTTTGTCGCTTGTTGATAACGTGTAGGTCGAATGAATGCACTTTGACCGTTCACACTGAAGTCGCATGTCAAAAGATCAGATATGTATCGGTTTCAGGAGCACATATCCAAGTGGCCTGGGTCACATTTGAAAAAATCAGATCTGTGTCGTTCAGACTGTCATTAAAAGACCAGATACAGGTCACACAGAGGCCAAAAAATCGGATTTGGGTCATTTCAGGCTGCAGTCTGAACGCAGCCTTATATATTTTTTTTTCTTCTTCATTATGCATTTTTTGGCCTTTGAGACTTGTATTCTGGAGCGATGAGTCTGAGAGTGTCTAACCTACATAATTACAGGTATTGTTAATCTGCGCCTGTTCAAAGCGGCGTTACCGTTGTTGCGGACGCAGCGCGGCGGTGGGTGGGACCAGGTGCCCAGGCTGGTGCAGATGATGCTCACTGGGCCCTCGGCGCTGTATCCGGGCTCACAGCTGTAGGAGAGCAGGGTCCCTGGGGGGAAGGAGCCGCGGTTTGCCTCCGTCTGGTTCAGCAGGTCCCCGTGCTGCACCCCGGGCGGCCGCGCACATCCTGAACACACAGAGAGAGGAGAGGAGACGGGGTTAGAGGATGAAACGGATCTTCTGGTTTGAAACTACACAAACTAATTAAACACAGTCTTGAAAAACATGAAAAACAGAACGAGCTGATTTCAAATGGTTTGCAGCGGTACAAAGTTATTCCTCACATTCTTAAAACGCTTTCCCAACAGCGTAATTACTCACCACAACGATGATATAAGCAACTTTCAGAGACCAGAGAGTTTTTTGAGGTAGTGGGAACAAGAACTAACATGCTAACAGCTCACTTTCTGGTTCACAGATGCCAAAAAGGTTTTACTATTAAATATCGCACACAGCAATCTCATTTTGACCCCACACTTTCTCCGATAATCAGGAAATAGAGCTTAACGCATTTCTAGTGTCCCAATTATTCACCGTGATGAAGTTGTCTGCGGTTTTCACAACTTTTAGAGCAAAACAGAATTTCGTGGTCACAATAATGTTAACAAAAACAGTTCGCTTGGTTTTGTTTTAGATCCAAAAGCAAGAGACTTCAAACTAATTGCAGTCACATTTTCAACAAACACATATTTAGATTAACAATTGTAAGAAATCCTCTGTAAACAACTAAATATTTTATGATTATATAAAATTTTATCTTGTTCTGTATAAAACCCACTAACCCTGTAGTCTGGACTAATATAAACATGTTCTATATATAACGCATGACAAATTTGTACTTGTTTAGTCGACCGTTAACGCACTTCCCCCGAAACCTCTTGGAAAACATTTACACATACTTCTCAGTAGAAAAAAAAAAACGGTGTACAACTGTATGGTTAGGGAAATTATCAAATAAAGATAGATTAAAGGTTCTATAATACATTAAATTGACTCTCGTGAGCTTTAAGTCGTGTTATAATGTCGTTCCCTCCTCAAAAACATCAAATGAAACAGAAAACGCACACCAAGGTTCTTAATTCGAGTGTCATTCATTCATTTGTTTTTCAAAATAAAACCACAAATAAGAAAATGAAAAATCTTCATTACTTGTGTCCAAAACCAAAATGAAAAAGTGGATAACGATTTGTTTTTTCAGTTTTTGATTTTGTGTTTAAATGAATAATGGGAAAAAATGGACCAGAACTTAGACTGGGACCAGACCGGGACCAGGACCAGGACTGAGACTGGGACCAGGACCAGGACTGAGATGTGAATGAGACTGAGAATGAGGCCGGGACCAGACTAGGACTGAAAACTGTTTAGTCCTGGTTTAGTCCTGCTTTAGTCCTGGTTTAGTCCTGGTTTAGTCCTGGTTTAGTCCTGGTTTAGTCCTGGTTTAGTCCTGGTTTAGTCCTGGTTTAGTCCTGGTTTAGTCCTACTGTAGTCCTGGTTTAGTCCTGGTTTAGTCTTGGTTTAGTCCTGGTTTAGTCCTGACTCAGTCCTGGTTTAGTCCCGATTCAGTCCTGACTCAGTCCTGATTCAGTCCTGGTTTAGTCCTGATTCAGTCCTGGTTTAGTCTTGGTTTAGTCCTGGTTTAGTCCTGGTTTAGTCCTCATTCAATCCTGGTTCAGTCTGTATGTGGCACAAAAGTCCGGCATCGCAGTTTAAATCACGGAAACGGGAAACCATTTTTCATTTAAACACAAAATCGAAAACTGAAAAAACGATTTGCTATCCATTTTTTCATTTTGATTTTGGAGACAAATAAGGAAGAAAACTGTTTTTTCGTTTTCTTATTGTTGGTTTTATTTAGAAAAATGAATCATACACGGATTGTTCTTGTAGAAGTGCAAATTTAAGGAACAGTAAAATAAAAGTGAAGAAATGCATCGTACACTCAGAGGCCGATGTCCAAAAGGTTTTTTTTTATTTTTAAATAATGTTTTGGAAAAAAAGACTTCGCCAGATAATTTTTTTTGCTTTGGACCATCCCCAAAAACAAACCTGGAGTTGTGTTTGTTTCATTCACACATGTTTTGAGTAACTCTTTATTACTAGTTTGTCTACATCTCAAGCTCAAAATGTTCTGTTCCACCTTGTGATGTCAAGAAGCGGTACTTTTTTTCCAAGTTAACAGCTCCTTTTACCTTTAATTCAGTAGAGATCAACAATTCCTGGGCTGAAATCATCCAACTGATTCTAGTGAACATGTATAGAGTTTATAAACACAGTGAAGCACTTCCTGTATCACCACATGACATCACAAGGTGGAACAGAGCGTTTTCAGTATGAAGGAAGAGCAAATCCAGATCCACTTTATTTCTACAGCACATTTTACAAACAAATCAGTTTCCAAAGTGCTGCACAGAGATCATAAAGCAAAAATAAATTGCTAAAATTTGGTCGTACGAGTCCTAAAACAATAAAACCGGTAAAATCAAATAAAAGCAAAACCATAAAAATAATAAAACAGAAGTAAATAAGACACAGAGGACCACACGACTCACGCAGAATGGAGAAAAAGACGAACAAAACACAACTCCGGGTCTGTTTACGACGAGGAAACATTTGAACATAGATCAGAAAATAGTGTAATCTGGGCCTATTCACATTTAAGCTCGAGTCTAACCCCCCTCCCTTACAGAGCGTCCGTACATGGGCCTTCAGCGAGGAGCGTTTGATGGATAGATCCCCGGACTCCCGCTGTGATGCAGAGTGTTATTACAGCTATTCTGAATGACCGTGTCCATTTGCAAACCAATTACATCTTCAGATCATTAGTGCGTCCGTCCGAGCCGCTCAAAAATAGCTCGGCGATGAAAGCGACTTCAGGACGTCTTCAATATTCAGAGCGAGCTTTCATTCAGGAGATTTGAATTTGATAACCTTTAATGGTATTGTTAAGAATTGGGAATGAAGTTGCAAATTTGCGTTTATTACGAGAGAATTTTATGGTTAAGCGAGAATTAATTCCCAAATTGTTGGTTGTAAACATATATAAAACAATTAATACGCATTTATGACACTATTACAATTACTTTAAATGCTGAAATATGTAATTTTTCTAGAGGTGGATCAATCATTTGCTTTGCTGTAATGTTCCAAAGTGTGGCATTAAACATATTGATCCTGTGTATATTCAGTTACAAGTGTTTTATTCAGCATCAGTATCATCTTTTAAATCAGACACGTCAAACTCATATCAAATATAGACTACAGAGACATTATTTATTTAAAATGTTGTTATTATTTTATATTATGCCTGTTCTGGATTCAATGTTTAAGTAAAACTATTATTAAACACTTTAATAAGAAAAAGTTTAACATTACATATCTCGAAAGAAGAGAAAACATGCAGGTGCTGTTATAATTTTTCAATAAATATTTAGTTTGGCCCACGACTTAATCCCAGTTTTTAATTTTGGCCCTCTGTGAATTTGAGTTTGACATCCCTGATTTAAATAATTTCTTAAGACTCTTTTTTTTTTTATCGATTGGCCTTCATTTAACTGGTTTTAGCTTGATTTTATTCCGTATTTATTTTTTATTCTATTTCTTTTTATTTATTTATTAAAATTAATTGGATTGTTTGCATCATCGTCTGTTTTTGTTCACCTTCGTCATGCTTTTTGTATTGTTCTTTTTGGCTTGTACAGAACTCTGTAAACCTTGTATTTAAAAGATTTAAAAGATAAAGATTTATTGCAAAAAACTACCAAAAAAAACCCCAAACTTTGAAAATATATGCCAATAAACGGTTCTCCTCTTCACAGATCTGACTTGTGACTTGGCCTGATAGCGTCACCTGCTTGTTTCCATGGAGATATAAATGTTTAATGTCATACTTCACATTTTTATAATAAACAAACAAATCATTTCTCTACAGAGACAAGCAGGTGGCCAAGTAACTACCAGAAAAGTTACACAGTCCATCTTTAACAGTTAGGGATGTAACAATAACCAAAATATCATGAAATCGATTGTCAAAGTTCTCACAATAACATCGTGGACCATCACAACATATCAAATTACAAGTCTCTTTGCTTAAATGAAGAGTTATAGTGCAGCAATAGCTAAAAAAGACAGAGAACTACATAGACCATGATCCTTTGCTCCATTTCAATGTAGACTACATGAAGAAATAACAGTTTTAAGTCTTAGTTCTTTGGATTAAGTCTCGTCATGGCATTTTAAGAGAAAAAAGTGACATATTAATAGTTTTGTTAGCCTCCACAAAATATTGCAATAAATATTAAGTAATAAAAGTTAAATTAAATGAAAAAGTACACGAGATTGAGCGTTTTTGCCAGATTAAACTATTAAAAAGTCGTCTGTTGTATTTTACAGAAGCAGGTCGACGTGAAGTCCATTTTTATTTGTTTGTTAGACTTGTTTATCACTACAAATGGGTCCTTGCAGTATTATCCATCACAAACCTGCTCCTGCCGCCAGCTCATGCCACGAGCCGGGTCCGTAATTAAAGCTCGGAGGTATTCTTACTCAAAACTAGGCTATGGTCTTTTCCTTTTTTTTTTTTTTTACTTTTTTCTTACAGTGAGCGCAGAGGGCCAAACACTGTATCAACATGACAAGATAGTGGGACGGCGACGGCCTCTGCGGTGCGTTCAAATGTCACGGGAGCTTTCAGGCACGTGTAATTCCTCTTGATTAAGCTGTCAGCGTCGGGTAGCGTTTACAGCCGGCTAATGAACCCAGTGCGTGTTTGAGTTAATTGAGTTTTGTTCTGAATCTAGGAGGAAAAATAAATGTGTTGTAGGTAAATATGAAACTAAAAATAGGGTTTGTGTTGGGATTAGAGGTAAACAATGGCAGGCTCGCTGAAGGGGGACGCCAGATTTAGGCCGTCTGACATAACACTGGACACCTGCGTAAACGGAGACGACCCAGCAGGAGTGAGACAAAAACCGTCTCGTCTCAGAATTTTGGATTGAAGTGCAGTTTTTGTCATTTTGGGCGTTGGCTGAACAATGGTTTTAATCTAGACTAGACTTTTATATCACAGCGAGAACCTTTAGTATAAAACTGTAATGGTGAGGTGAGGTTAGGTCTGCTTTATTTGTACTGTAAGTAAATTCGTTTTGCAGATTTGAGAGGCTGGGCCCACATTTCACATTTCATTCGTCCACACTGTACACAATAAATGCATATAAAAACACAATTAAGTGTTACAATGCTCCAGTGCAGAATGGTTTTGTTCCATAAATAATTAATTCATTCATCGTGCTAGGCTAAAAATCACAATAAAAAAATTTATTAAAAAATCTATATATAAACAGGATTTTCCAAGAATAGGGGTGGGTTCATATAAGTTTTTCTTCTTCCCACTCCTTTTCGAGAAATGTGCTTTTCTGTTGTTTACAATGTGTATGTAGTATATATTATTGTTTCTCTCTTGGCACAAACTTGAAATAAAAATGAATGAATCAATCAATCAAGACAGATACTAAAATCGATAGATAAATAGATTACAATTTATTCATAAAATACAATAGAAGCTGGAACGAAGCTCCTTTTAAAATGATTTGTTCTAGATCTTGGGACTTATGTGTATGTAGTGCCATAAATTGACAAAAAATCCAACTGAAAATGATAATCTATTTTGTTTTTTTTATCATTTTAATAGGATTTAACTTTTAATCAGTAGGGAGGTAATGATATCCAAATCTGATGGTAGAATATTATCAAGATATGCATCTCACAGTACGATATTTATTGCGATATATTGTAGACTGGACACTTACTGCTTTTAAAATACCTTCGCAAGATTTTGGTGTGAATTATTTCCGTCATAATCCCAAGAATTCAAGTAAAAAACATTTTTCTTCATGTTATTTGCGCTGAAATGAATCATGGGATATGTAGTTCCCTACCATGCCATGCCAACTTTATTCATAAAGCACTTTAAAAACTTTACAGTAGGCCAAAGTGCTGTACACAAACACAGGACAGACAATGACAATCGCAGTAGAAGAAAATATATGGTACAAACACAATGCAGCTACTAAAAAACATAGAAAACAGTAAGATACTCAACAAGAAATATACATGTCACTTATTAAAAGCCAGTGAAAAAAGGTGCGTTTTTAATGTAGTTCCCGATGTTTATAAGCTGTTGCTGCTATAAAAGTATGCATTTAAGTAAAGGAACTTGTGATTTTATATATTGTGAGACCTTTGACAATACGATATCACAATATTTCGGTTATTGTTACATCTAGGGCTGGGTGTCATTAAGAAGTTGCCGACATGATACATACGTCCATACAGTGAACTTTCGATTCGACACGATATATTTCAAATCGATTCAATACAGTCCAGTAAAAAATAGAGGCTAAATCATGTTTGTGATATTAAAAGTCTTTGTTAAACCACTTCTTGTGCAAACTTCATATAAAACACAAACATTTTAATCCTCAAAACTGTGAAAATGTCAATGTCCTTCCTCTAAACAAAACTGGAGCTCTGTGACAAAATAATTTCGTAAAATACTCTTGGCGATTTATCGATACAGCAGCCCATGACATCGATACTGTATCATCACATTAAACGATACGATATTTTTGCACATCCCTAGTTACATCCCTATTAATACAAAAAATAGCCAAAGTTTTTACTGACAGAGGATGGGCTGTAGATCTCTAGATTAAAAAGACCCAAGCCGATCATTTACAAACAGAAATTACAGCATCTTGAACTTGACTAAAATGTGATTCATTGTCCAGACCTACACTACTGAGATAAATATTAAAGGTGCACTGTGTAACTTTTTGGTAGTGGGTCCGTCACCTTCTGTTTCTATGGAAATGTCAATGCTCTTTACATCACATTTTATTCAATTACAGATGGTTTTATAGCTCAAAAACACCTAGAAAAATAAACATTTTCACTGCCACTCTGGTTTGGTTTGGTCTCCATGACGAAAAACTAAAAAATCCAGACAAAGTAATAACATCTCCATGGAGAAAAGCAAAAAAGTTACACAATGCGCCTTTAAACAACAAGGATTTTCACTACTTTCTCAAACGTTATTCAACAACTTCCTCATACACAGGCGTAGGTGAAAAATATGTCACAGATTTCCTCATAATTTGTCACAGAAAGTGAATCTCGTCTCTGAATTAGTGAAAATCATCATTAATGGAAAACTACAACTCCACTTGGTAAGTCATTTTTCCATTGACAGGGTTCAAGTCCTTCAAACTCCGTCGTCTTAAAGTCAAGTGACAAGTCCGCTGTTACAAAATACGCAGTTTTGTGTCAGCTTCTGAAGAACTGCGTGTCGTGTCAGAGTCTATAATGCAATCCCCAGCCTTTTGCCTAAACTAACAGGATGTGATGTTGAGCCACTGTGTGAATGTGAGCCCACTTATGAACTTCAGACATGATAAGCTTCCAAAAGAGTCGTTACAAAAGAAAGCGGTTTCCCCAAAAAGTGGTTGACAAAATGAGGTTGTCAGCTTGTGGTATTTCAACATTAGAATACGACTTGAGGAAAACGGTGAAAACGTTTTAGTGCAACTGGAACCACAAACTAGAATTTACATAAAAACATACATTTGTGGTCATGATTAAAGGCATTTTAGCACGTTCTGAGTGAAATCAATTATTCTATTACCTATTTTTAAAGGGCCTGTAGCAGATTTGTTTAACCCCAAGGCTATAAGGTGCACCGGATTATAAGGCGCAATATCAATAATGTTGAAGTCTTTCATTTATTTTCATACATAAGGTGCACCGGATTATAAGGCGCATTAAACGAAACAAATGGACGACACTTAAGACTGATCCTTAGCCCAGGAGTCCACGATCCATTGGCAGATCGTGGCGTAATTCGCCTGGCGTTTCCTCCATCTCTTGGTGAATGTGTATTATGAATGTGAATGTGGGTGGATCAATTTTATTTATTCATTTTTTTATTTCCTATGAGGACGATTCAAATATGCATTGAGTAATAATGTGTTTAATGCAGCTTTGTGCACATTTGTTTACATTTTACAGAAACGAAACTTGAAATCACATGACTAATTTGCATAAACTATAAGCGCTGAAAAAAGCTCGCTCCTTGTGTCCTGATGTGCTCAGCTTCTGTCGGACTAAAGGACACGACTCCGCGAGACTCCTGACTATGGTAGACGTGATCCTCCAACAATCCATCAAGCGGTGCGGCTTCGTAGTTTACAGGGTATCCCCAGGTTTGACTACTCCAAAATTAAACCTTAACCTTTTTAAGACCACTTAAATGAAAATTAAGACCAACATCGCACTCATTATGCGAGCGAAAAACACCAGATCCAATTCTAATGTCCAGCCAACTACGGTAATATATCTAGAACCTAAGAGCCACTGTGGATTAAGCCTGCACTTCCCCATGATCCATCCAATGTCTTTCTCCACTCTACTGATAACACCAAAGTTTTGTTTGCGGAGACTCCAAATTAGGCGTTTCATTCACGTTACTTTATTCACGTTGTTGTTTTTCTTTCCTCCCTTGGTTTAACGTCGCACTACAGCCCAGTTGAGTTTACAAAAAAATTGGCTATGTGAAAAAAATAAGACTTTGACAACATAATTTAAGACTTTTAAAGGCCTTTAGGAACATGAAATTTAAGACCTTTTTAAGACTTTTAAGACCTTGCGGCTACGCTGGTTTTTGACAGATTTTTGAGCGCCATGTACCACATAAAATTGGTTCGAGGTCAGTAAGCACAATAGAATTAATACATAAGGCGCACTGTTGGTTTTTGAGTACATTTAAGGATTTTAAGTGCGCTTTATAGTCCGAAAAATACGGTAAATAGTATAAGCAGCTCTTGAGGTCAAAATAAGCCTGCAGGGTTTTGTTACCTGCTCATCAGGAAGTGTGTGTTAGCATGCTAGTCACTGTTATCTTTACGGTCATTGTGAAAAGCACTTATAAACTCATAATTGTGAATCATCAGGATAATCAGAATGCATAACTTTGGACTGCAAATGTTTTAAAATTAACTATTTCTGGCTTTTCACGTTTTTAAAGACAGTAAAAATGAGGTACAACACTTAAATATACTGTTGAAGTCAATTTTCAGAAATACTATTGCTTCTTTGTCTTATTAGTAAAAAAAAGGTGTTGATAAACTGCTTCAATTTCAGTAGCCGTGTCAGAAATAGCAGCTCTAAAAATAGCAGCCACTTATTTGGGATCAAAGCCAAGCCTGTTAGCATTAGCATCACATCTGTCATCTGGTGAGATAAACAAAGGCCGGCGTGACGAGTTTGAGCCAAACCTGCGACTGTAAACAACGCGGAAGAGAAACTGCTGAGTCCGTGGCTGCCTTTGAGTGTGGCTTTGAAGCTCACGGACTAATTAAAAAAGAAAATTAATTTTGTTTGTGAGTTAAATCACTTGCTTAATGTTAAATTGAATGACCCCCAACTACAAAAATAATATTAAAAGATCATCACGTTCTTTGTTCAGTGTTCACAAGTCCAAGGAAATACATACTTCTTAACATTCTCCATAGCCAAAAATAACATTACCACGGAAACAAGCAAACAAACAGAATACTGATCATTTTTAACACCGACAAATGCAAAATTTAATTTGACTCACTGCTACATGACTTGCAATAAACTAGATAATAATCGAGGGTAATTTACTGAACTATGAACTAATAAAATATGTGTAATAAAGTCTCACTCTCTCCCAGTAACTTCACATTTTTTGGAGGTTAAAAAGTTAAATACTGTGGCTTTAAGTTCAAGTTATAAGCAAAGATAAGCAAAGTGTGAATATATGATGAATAAGGATGTAACAATAACCAAAATATCGTGATATCGTATCGACAAAGTTCTCAAAATAATATCGTGGACCATCACAATATATCGAATTACAAGTCTCTTTGCTTAAATTAAGAGTTATGGTGCAGCTATAACTAAAAAAAAGACAGAGGGAACTACATAGACCATGATCCTTTGCTCCATTTCAGTGCAGACTACAAGAAGAAATAACAGTTCTAAGCACTTTCAAGTCTTAGTTCTTTGGATTAAGTCTTAAATTGAGGCATTTTAAGAGGAAAAAGTTGCATATTAACAGTTTTAGCTGTTTAGCCGCATGAAAATATCGCAATAAATATCGTACCGTGAGGTTCATACCGTGACAATATCGTATCGTGAGACTTGGATATCGTTACAATTAAACTAGGATATAAGAGATTATTAGGGGTGTACAAAAACATCCATATATCGTATCGTTTAATGTGATGATACAGTATCGATATCGTGGGCTGCTGTATCAATATATTTTGTTACAGCGCTACAGTTTTGTTGCTTGTTCAGTGGAAGGAAACTCATTTATGCGACACATTTGACATTTTCACAGTTTTGAGGATTAAAATGTTTGTGTTTCATATGAACTTTGCACAAGAAGTGGTTTAACAAAGACTTTTAGTTTGTTTGTTTTTATTGAACCGTATGGAATCGATTTGAAATATATTGTATGGAACCGAAACTGCACTGTATCGAGGTATGTATCGTATCGGCAACTTCTTAATGATACCCAGCTCTAGAGAATAAGATTCACTTTTTGTACGATACCCTAGTCGAAGTTTAAGCACACAAAATTTTAGGTGTTTTAGCAAATTTCTGATGAATTGCCAAGCTGAGTTACTGTTATCGACAACGTAAACAAATAGAGATCTTCATTTCAGTCAATATTGCGCAGCCCGCGGTCCAAGATCAGGAGAGGTCAAGAAAAACTGCATTAGCGAACAAAAACACAATATTGATTAAAGTATATTTACGCTTTTAAAAAATGAGTATACATAAACAAGAGCAAAAACTGTGCAGATTCAGTCTTTTTTTAATATTTTTTTTTACACCTGATCACTTTAAATTTGACCCCCTGATTCTATTACGCTTCTGAATGGGCTCGCCGAATCCTCCCTCCGCCAGCTGTTTTGTCTTTCACACATTTCTGTAAACACTTTGGAGCCTGAAATGCAATTAGTGACCTGACTGGAGCTCCGGAGAGGGGCTAAAGACCGTCTAAATAGGCGCGGATGCTAATAGGGTTTGGTGGAGGTGACGAATTGACGACCCCCCCCCCCCCCCCCGAGTGTGGCGAGGCTGCAGAGGGGGGCAGACGGGACTTTCGGGAGGAGGGGCGGTGGAGGTTTGAGGGGGACAAAAAAGCTCCAGGACACGACGGGCTGCTATTATGGGCTTTTGTGGTCGGGTCTATGCAAAGGGAGATTAGTGTTTATGGCATTGGTGGCGCTTCTCTTTTGAACTGGCTCCCGGGGTAGAGCGGAGGGGGTGAAGACAATGGGCAGATCTCCTCCCACTGGTTACAAACACAGACTCGAGCTTAAAGAGAGGTTCAAATGGGAGTTAGTAAGACTGTGGAGTAATTGTTAAAAGGGTTAATGACTGATTACGGTGCAGTCTGGAGAGGCAGGTAACCAGGAGTGGTCAAGAATACAAAGAGATATCAAGTTACGTTAATGTTTGGAGTAAATTCAAGTACACAAAACACTCGAAAATACTGTAGATAATACTCCCTACAACTAGAGCTGGGTATCATTAAGAAGCTGCCGATACGATACATACCTTGATACATAGGACACGATACGATACATATCTCAATACAGTGTACTTTCGATATATTTCAAACGATTCAATACAGTCCAATAAAAAATAAAGGCTAAATCGTGGCTGTGATACTAAAAGTCTTTGTTAAACAACTTCTTGTGCAAAGTTAATATGAAACACAACCCATTTTAATCATCAAAAACCATGAATATGTCAAATCAATCAATCAATCAAACTTTATTTATAAAGCACTTTCATACACGAATGTAACACAAAGTGCTTTACAGTGATTAAAAACAATCCCACACTTCCCAAATGTGTCGCATAAATGAGTTTCCTTCTTCTAAATAAACAACAAAACTTTAGAGCTGTAACAAAATAATTTAGTAAAATACAAAAAATACTCTTGGCTATATATCGATACAGCAGCTCACAATATCGATACTGTATCATCACATTAAACGATACGATATATTGATATACACCCCTACCTACAACTGTACAACAACTCACCCTTATGTATCAGATAACTCCATGTCCTTTCAGCTGATATTGAATATTTTATACTTATTTTTCTATTTACATTTATACAATTACATCCTATTTGACATTTGTTTCTTGCTTTCTTTTTTTTTTTTGAATTTATTATTACCATTTAGGGGTGTGCAAAAATATCGAAATATCGGTACATCATATCGTTTAATGTAATGATACAGTATTGATATCGAGGCCTGCTGTATCGATATATTGCCAAGCTTATTTTTGGTGTATTTTACTAAATAATTACAGGTTTGTTGCTTGTTTAGAGGAAGGAAACTTGTTTATTTGACACATTTGACATTTTCACAGTTTTGATGATTAAAATGTTTGTGTTTCATATTAACTTTGCACAAGAAGAAATGATTTAGCCATTATTTTTTATTAAACCGCACTGAATCGTTTTGAAATATACCGTATCAAATCAAAAGTTCACTATATCGAGGTATGTATCGTATCGGCCACTTCTTAATGATACCCATTTATGTTTTTACTCTTTGTTATTACATTATACTGTGATGTGTGAGCTGCTGTGTCCAAATAATTTCCCTTGTGGATCAATAAAGTTTGTCTAAGTCTAAATCAATAAAATTACTTAAAAAGTTAAAAGGTGCATGATGTAACTTTTCTGGTAAGAGTCCAGCACCTTGTTATGTCCATGGAGATATACTACGGAGATTGCTTTTGTTGAAATGTCTCACTGTATGGCATTAAACTTGCTTATTATTTAGTTATAGGTGTTTTTTTTTTAACAATGGAACAACACCATGAAAAATATGCTTTCTACGCTTGTCTACATGGAAATAAAAATGTTAGTATTGTCTGAAAAAGGGGGCAGATAACATAAGATTACTCTTTTTTCTGCTCCTTTTTCATTTATTTCTTGTATGTTATGACACTGTTAATGTTTTTTATACTTTATGAATGAAATGAATAAACAAATAAAATAAAAATGAATAAATTTAATATATTCCTGTGAAAAATTCCAACAACATCTCCATGGTGGCGAAAGTTACACAGTGCACCTTTAATTTCTCTATAATCGTCATGTTTTTTTAAAGGTGTTTTGCGTTCTTTTTTCATTCTTTGTTGCTAGACTCCGTGGAGCTGTTATCGCTTTGCCCGGAATGTTCCACAGTGACGCATTAAACCCATCTACCTGCATGAAGATAAGAAAAAAAAAAAAAAAAACTAGGCCAAGATACAGGTCAGATCCACGGAGAAGCGTCTCGGTGTATCGTAAGAATGCCTCTTTTTCATCGTGTTTCCATGCAAAGCAATCACCTCCTGGACCCTTGACCAGAAAAGAAACAAAATCTGCCAACCTGAATCGTAAAAAGTAATAAAATATGCCATCTGTATTCATGACATGAGACATACCAATAATCACCCAGGCTGCCATAACACGGATAATACAGCAATTAAGTTAAGTAAGTTAAGTAGTTAAGTGGAGAAATGTAGTCATCTATAATCTTTTTAGCCACACTAAACACATAAATCATTCCAGTGTAGCTAGTTGTGCCGGCTTCCCAGGTTACAAACTATTTATTGTTGATGTTATGTCACTGACCGGCAGTGCACATCAAAAGACTTCTTAAGTACTTTGCTTCCTCATACTTACTAGTTAAAAATTATCTGCCTATTTGCTTTGAAACCTGCTTCCTCGTACTTAAGAGTTACCAAGAACAGTTTTTCTAGAAAGAGCCTTTTTAGTACAGACAATTTTAGTGAGTGTGGGTAACGTGACAAAAAATTAAGGATGCACCGTCTGTACTAGAGGAGGAGGAAAAAAAAAAAGATTCAGTGATATATTGATACTTCATTGCGTGATTCTTGTATCAGTCGGGATATATCGTGATATATTGAATAGTCGCTCGCCTCCTCAACTACATCAAAACCCTGTTCATTATACAAATCGACTCTTAAGGTTCTTGACAAAAAGCCCAGACACTGACACCGCTGTGAAATTTTAAAGAAACATAACCTGTTTTTTTAAGTGTCTTAACTCTGATGTATCACTGAATTCAAATTTTGCCAGGACCATAAAATGTACACACTAAGATGTTCATTCGATCTTCTTACGTAGATCAAGTTCTTGGGTTCTTTTTAAAGTCAATACAGTAAAGTGTGTTTACCTCGATGTTTCGAGTGCTGCTGCAAGCCATTTTCAGAACTGCTCTGAAGATGGCTTGCAGCAGCAGCCGAAACATGTCAACAAGGTAAACACACTTTACTGTACTGACTTTAAAAAGAACCTTAGACGTTATAGTAGTAATTGTGTTGTCCCAGTGCACAGGACAACTCTTGTTCAGTCTCTTTCTCTGCCAAAGAGGCCAAACTGTGGAACGGTTTACCAGCCAATTTAAAAATCATAAAGCCAGATTTATGGCAGTGCACAACCCTGGTCTGGGGTTGAATACCTGCAGCGATACTGAAAAATTAGCTGGATCGGGAATCGATTCAGTGGGTTGGTGCCGATATCCTGGTTGGGCCTTTAACTGGACATAACAAGAATATTTTACAGGCTGAGTTTGGCCTGGAACATCTGAAGAACTTTTATTTTTATCTATTTTTTGTGTATCCAAGTCCATGTTTTGTAGTTATTTTAAGGCTAAACAGCTGCGTAACACAGTCGGAACTTTTGTGTAATGAGTTACCTGTTTTGAGAAAAAAAGAGCCATTTTCAGTCCCCGATATTGGTTAATATCGAGAATATATCAGTACCTGAAGCAAAAAAGCTGGTGCATACCTAAAAAATTTACAGGTTAACCTATTTTTTGTATATCCAAGTCCATATTCAGTAGTTATTTGAAGGATACAGGATCTCTTGTGAAATGAGTTAACTGTTTTAAGGAAAAAAAAGAGTCATTTTCAATCCCAACCCTGATATCGGTTAATATTGAGAATATATTTGTACCTGAAGCGAAAAAGCTGGTGCACACCTAAAAAATGTACAGGTTCGGCTATTTTTTGTGTATCCAAGTACATGTTCAGTAGTTATTTGCTTAACACAGACGGATCTCTTGTGTAATGAATTAACTTTATTAAGAAAAAAAGAGCCATTTTCAGACCCAACACTAAAATCAGTTAATATCGAGAATATATCAGTACTGGAAGTGATAAAGCTGGTGCATACCTAAAAAATTTACAGGTTACAGGTTATTTTTTGTGTATCCAAGCCATTAGTGTATTTGACCACAACTATGTAAGAGTTTCTCCAAAATACTGCTTCAATTTTTATCATTATTTCGCCAATATCAAGTGGAAAAATCTAAAAAATCCCTCCACATTTGCTTTGTGGACGTACACCGAGATAAGATTGCAATCCAGCGTTTTAGAGTGAAGGTAAGAAACACGCCAAACTTTATTGTCCAAGCGCAAAAAGTTAAAAACGCAAGCGTGACGGAGGGCCCCGGGCAAAGAGAGACGTGTTGAGACAAGTCCAGTGATGTGAGACTGTGAAGCCAGGAGCAGTCGATACAGAACATTCCATAGAGTGGGTTGGGCAGGTACGCACAGAAACTCGCTATAATGGATACAAGACTTCAAATAGTCGTGCCGGTGCTGGTGGTGGTAAAGAGCCAGAGGATTTCTTTCTTTATGTATTTGCGAAGTACTCAAATCTGAAGGACTGAATGTGTTACGCTTGAAGAGAGTAGAGTATATGATGAGAGCGGTGCCAAAAAAGACAGCAGTGTGTTGTTTTGAGCTTCTGAAGACGGGGATGAGTCATAATAGCAAATGGTGTGTCAGTGTTTGGGCATTTGTTCAACTGCAGAAGATAAAAAATAAATAAACACCTAAAAAAATAAAAAAAAAAGAATAAATAACAGAAAAAATTCAGCCAAAGCGTTGACCCGAACTCGCGATTTTGAGGACAAAAACACCAACTGTAATGACAAAACAAAGAGTTATCATGATTTTTCGCTTAATACATTGTTGTATAGACCTTCTAAAACTATTAAATGTCAAAATGTTCACTTTTATTTCATATTTTTTTCATTTTTTAAACTGAAATATACGACAAATATGATGAGCAATGGGAAAAATGGAATGTATTCATAAATGACACCAGTAAAACAACATAGTACATAAAAAATGTCAATACCAAATGCATGTTTAAATAAGAACCTGTAACTCCAGACTGTCGTTGATTTTATATTGTTTTTGTATGATTTGAAATGTTACATAAAACCAATAAAAACAAAGTTATAAAAAAAAGTTTCTTTTTTTTAGGACTGATAAGATAAGTTTTTGTATCTAAGTTTCTCGTTTTTATGGTAAAACAAGGAGGATTTTTCGCTTAATTATGGAGGCTAGAATTGTTGTAGATTGTTGTATAGACCTTCTAAAATTAGGAAATATTGAATAAAAGTGAACATTTTGAAATTTTTTCTTTTTTTTAGGACTGATATGTTTTCGGTATCTAGGTTTCTCCTTTTTATGATAAAATGAAGAGGATTTTTCGCTTAATTATGGAGGCTGTAATTGTTGTAGATTGTTATATAGACCATCTACAATTAGGAAATGTCAAAATGTTTACATTTATTTCATATTTTTTTCATTTTTTTTAGCACTGATAGCTGCTCAAATAAGAGATTTTGAGCTAGTTTCTTTATCTAGGTTTCTCATTTTTTATTTTGTGGTGAATAATACATGAATAATGGACCTTGTTGCTCATTTGTTTTAAAAAAAATAAAAAATAAATAAAAAAATCCCATTATATTATTATTACAAAAATACTGGGTCAAGATTGGAACATCATTGTATTCCATTCAAGGATTTCAGCTTCCTGTTCTACGCAACATTGAGAACTTTTTCCCCATTCAAAAAACAAAGATAAAGGATGACAAAAGATGAAGAGAGAACATTTTGTCGTAAAAAGTAAATCGCTAAGGCAGCAATCAAAATGTTTTATCGTTGTGAAACCCAAGGATAGAAAACCACCACAAAACTACCATCAAAATACTGAATCTAAAGGTGCAAACGATCTATTACGCAATCTGTTAGCTGTTGTTAGACTGTTGTTACCTCATCAAAACATATCTGGAGATTTGTTTTGTTTCATTCACACATGTTTAAGTAATCCTTTATTATTAGTCTGTCTATATCTCAAAATCCTGTGTTCCACCCTCTTATGTCATGAAGCGGTAGTTTTCAAGTTAACAACTCCCTTTTGCTTCCCAGGCTGGTGCCACCTAGTTCCTCCGCTCAATTTCATTTCTCTCCAGCGACTAGGTCAGGAATCGGAATACACTAGACCGTATAAATGAAAGGACGTATATTCTCTGTAGCATTTCACTGATTTCATAAATGCAACATACTATAGTCTTTTATACAGAGGATACAGGTAAGAAAATGAAAGGTGGCTCTGGGTGTTTTTCTTTTCATGGGAGACGCTCCAAATGGTTCTTTGAGTATTTAAGGTTGCCGACCCCTGCACTAGACGTTTTGCAAGAACCGCGGAAGTTGTAGACCGCGCATCGGCCAATCAGTGAAGAGCTGTGAAGCCATGACGTCAAACTCAAGCGCCTGTCTGGGTCACTTTTTGTGGTACAGCACCACAGTAAACAAAGCGGTGGAGATGGATGTATAGCCATACATTCTGTGTTGGCTGCGATTCCCGAGATCGAGGATTGAGGATTTAAAGTTGGAACAAAGAGAATGTTTGGTGAATTTTATTAATGGGAAAGACATTATTGCCCTTCTTCCTACAGGATTTGACGCATTACATACGTCACGACCAAAGAGCAGCAACTGGTTAAATAAAAAATGTACATGCCTACCGTCGAGCGAACGAATCCTAATGCTGCGAGGTCAGACGGTTTCCACAAAGTGAAACCGGCTGATGAATAAGGCTAACCTTTTCCCTTTTGTTTAGTCGAAATGTGGAAATTTAGGGCTGAAATCATCCAAATGATTCAAGCGTAGGTGTATGGAGTATAAAAACAGTGGAGCCCTTCCTGTATTACCACATGACATCACAAATTGGAACAGTGTGTTTTCAGTTTGAGAGAAAGTTTGTGTGTGAATGAAACAAAACACAACTCCAGGTATATTTACGATGAGGAAATGACATTTTAACATCAGAAAGTAGAGTAATATCGTCCCTTTAAATGTAAATACTTGGTTATTCAGAGAATCAGGATGCCGTCTAATCCCAACCTGAATCTCCTTAGCCCGGTCCGGAGGAGACACCGGGGGGTCACGGGGTGGTGTTAAAAATCCTCCTGCCCCTTCACCGAGAGCACGACTAGGCTGTGAATATCTCCTTTCTCCATCTGTTACCTACCAGTGCCTGTGCTTGCCAAGAACAGCGGGGGAGGGGCGGCGCACACACACACACACACACACACACACACACACACACACACACACACACACACACACACACACACACACACACAGACACACTATAAAAATATCATCAAGACGGAGGGTTCCAATCCGAGCTGTGACGAATGTAATGACTCTCGGTGACAGGCTGGGAGCGCTGTGGAGCCAGCTGCCGGAACAATAGGCTATAAAACAGGGTGGTACAGTACAGTGTCCAAAAGGGGGCAGGGATTAAAAGGAAAGGCCAAGCGGATGATGATGATGCTCTCTTCTTCGTCTCCGTCGTGGTAAATACAGTATGTCGTGGTCCGGACGCTGGCACCAATCCAGGGTGGCTGCTGTTGTTGTGGTAGTGGGATGAGCGGGGTGTGTTTTTGTGTTATTTTGTCACACTACGGCACTAATCTGGAGGGATTTTCACTGAGCTGTTTGTTAAAGGCACTGGACCCAGGGATTGGGGGCAAAAAAGCAGAAAAGGTGCTGTGATCGTTTCAATCTGTTGTTGTAAGGCCAAGACAAAGGAGAGGGATTGTGGTGTTTATTTTGATTTTAGCGTGTGTTTTTTTTTTTTTTTTTTAGATTTTAGGGTTGTCAACAAAAACAAACATATTTAAGGTGCTTTGAAACACTGCAGACAAAGCAATACAATTTGACATATCCTCCAGCAGAAAAGTTACACAATGCCCCTTTAACAGACGACACGCATTTGAAGTATTGATTGGAAAGTAAATCAACATAAACTGGACAAAATTTGACCTTTTCCTGAACAGTTTTAAATGGTTTTGATCTGTCAACTTTAGTACAAGACATGGACATGGACATATGATATATTTCAAATCGATTCAATACGGTTCAATAAAAACTTTGTTAAACCACGTATTTTGCAAAGTTCATATGAAACACAAACATTTTAATCATCAAAACAGTGAAAATGTCAAATATGTCTCATAAAAAAGTTTCCTTCTTCCAAATAAGCAACAAAACTGTAGCACTGTAACAAAATTACTTAGTAAAATGTATCTAAAAATACTCTTGATGATATTTCGATACAGCAGCCCAAGATATCGATACTGTATCATCAAATTAAATGATATAATATATTAATGTTTTGATATTTTTACACATCTCTAATTGGAGTAGAGATGCACTGATTCAGTTCTGGTATTGGGTATCAGAAATCAGTGCCGAAATGGAAAAATTTGCCAAATTGGATATCTGTTCACGTGAAAACCTAGTTGGACTTTTAAACTGATGTACTAAGACTATTTACAGGTCGTAGTTGGCCCACAAAGCCTCATTGATTTTTTTTTATTTATACAAAGTTGTTCTGTAGTTAATGGAGAGACAAACAACAGCTACATAACACATCATCAGTTTCATCTTAGTTTAGTTTAAAGCAAATAAAGGCTGTTGAAATCGGGTACTGACGGAAACAAACTTAAAACTATAGTAACAAAATTGGCACTGGAACTAAAAAAAAAGTATTGAAACAGGTATTTTTTGAGCTGTGAGTTTGAAATGTTAATACTGTGACCGCACTATTGTGTTATAAATACAACATAGACAAATATAAATATGTAAGTGCTTTATTTTCTACTGGCTATTTATTTTTCACTGTTAACATTTTGGTCTGGTTCTATTCTATTCTAGACCTACATAGATAAAGCGCGGTGCAACTTCCTCGCATTGTGATGTTCGTTTCTATTCATACCCAAATGCACTGCACTTGTAAACATGAATATTTCTTAGAATGCATTTCTTGACAACCACGTATATATTTTTTTGTATTGTTTGTGTTCATATACTTACACCTCTCAGTTACGAAATAAACCAAAACACAGCGTGACGAAGACGCTTGATCGTATATCTTAAAGCCTATACATTACGCTGTATGTTCGTAACTCAAAACCTTGTGTGTACTAAACCCCGGCTCCAATCATATTTCAAACAACTTTATACGATACGCTTTGTAAATAGTATCCCGTCTGAATATCGCCTTCCCTTTCGTCACAAGCTTTACACGGTGGCAGATGACTTTTCAGTGCGAGACATTTGGTGCGAGATGACCTGGGCGGGTGACGCGCTCCGTAACTCGGGACGCTTGAAGTGTGTGTAAGTGATACTAGCGGTTTAGAGTTTGCCTCCTGTGTGAGAGGGGAGAGAGAGTCACGCATACGGGCTCTGTTCTGCTTTCATACACGGATTTAAAGGGCCCGTACTGCACTGTTTTGTGATCGATGTTATAATCAGTGATGGGCAGGTTACTTTTAAAATGTATTCCCCTACAGATTACAGACTATGTACCTCAAAATGTAGTTTGTAACGTAATCCATTAAATTACTTAAGGTGTAATCTGAATATTTTGGATTACTTGATTTGTTGTAGAGAAACAAAGAAGAGGATCTTAACATAAGATCTTTTGTCTGCTAAAAGAAAATAAAAAGCCCAGACTTTACTTAACCGTATTAAAAATATTATTGATAGAAGAGGAGGAGACACAGTCTGCACAGCATTATTTAGTCCTGTTAAATCCTGGTTTAGACCTGGTTTGGACCTGGTTTTAGACCTGGTTTTAGACCTGGTTTAGACTTGGTTTAGACCTGGTTTTAGACCTGGTTTTAGACCTGGTTTTAGACCTGGTTTTAGACCTGGTTTTAGACCTGGTTTTAGACCTGGTTTTAGACCTGGTTTTAGACCTGGTTTTAGACCTGGTTTTAGACCTGGTTTTAGACCTGGTTTGGACCTGGTTTTGGACCTGGTTTGGACCTGATTTTAGACCTGGTTTTAGACCTGGTTTTAGACCTGGTTTAGACCTAGTTTGGACCTGGTTTGGACCTGGTTTGGAGACCTGGTTTGGAGACCTGGTTTTAGACTTGGTTTTAGACCCTGGTTTAGTCCTGGTTTAGTCCTGGTTTGGACCTGGTTTGGAGACCTGGTTTTAGACCTGGTTTTAGACCTGGTTTAGTCCTGGTTTAGACCTGGTTTAGACCTGGTTTGGACCTGGTTTTAGACTTGGCTTACTCCTGGTTTAGTCCTGGTTTAGACCTGGTTTAGACCTGGTTTGGACCTGGTTTGGACCTGGTTTGGACCTGGTTTAGTGTCCGGCAATGAGTGGAATTACTGGGAAAAACAAAAAACAAAATAGGGGATATAGCCTGAAATGTGAAAACAGGAAAATACCGCCATGTAATCCATTTATTTCAACAAAGTAACTGTAATCCAATTACCACTCACTGAAAAAGTAACTGTAACCGAATACAGTTACTTATAATTTGTACTCTGATTATGTAACTCTGGTACATGTAATCTGTTACTCCCCAACACTGGTTATAATGTTGTTTCTTCATCACAAACAGACTGTACGTGGAGTTATGTTTTGTTTCGTTCACACAGGTCCTGCATATGTAGAGTTCTGAAAAGACTCCATGATGTTTTTAATCTTAAACACCTTAATACACCTTCACTAGAGTCAAGAGGAAAACATAAACCTTGGAAATAACCACCTCTTCTCATTTCTCTTTTTTAAACATTGATTTAACAAAACAAAGGCGTCTTCTACTTTTACTTTGTCAAATTATAACTATTGTGTCATTTAGAAAAGTTTTGACCTTTGTTCACATTATGGTTTCTAGGTAACACAGCTCTACGTTACGGCTGCTCGATTATGGAAAAAAATCATTACCACAGTTATTTTGGTCAATATTGAAATCACGATTATTCAAACGATTATTTTTTAGTTACTCGATGCACTTATTCAGCATTTCTCTCTCAAAAAAACACTTTGTTATTGATAATTTATGCAAAACTTTCAAATTTAACATAAATTCAAGCTAAAAATATGAACCTTAGAGCAATTTTGTGACATATAAAACATAAAATGAATAACAAATGAATGAAATAAGGCATAGAAAAACATAAATGTATCCAAAATAAACTATATATCCAGCTGTTCTACAATCTCTGTGCTTAAAAAACAAAATAAACAAACTTACTGATACAAAAAATATCCTAAAATACGTGTACAACCAGGAAGTAACATTATAAACTTTACAAAATTACAAAATAGAAAAGAGTTTGGGTAAAATCTAAACTCTAGTGATGTTAACTACAGTTTAGAGAAAAGAGTAGTCCAAAGTCAAAAGGTCATGAGGGGAAAAGAGGAGAAATCTGTGTACAGAAAGACGAGCTTTGTTTCACTGTAAAACTGAGAATGCAGAACAAATAACGTTCCCTCGGAAGCGTGAAGCGTGTTTTTTTGCTAATCGAGATGGTTGTTTGGGTTCCCTGGTGGGGGGGAGGTAAATGAGAAAACTGACGGCGTGTGGAGGAGGTGGGAGACGAAGAAGAAGAAGAAGAAAAAGGAAGAGGAGGAGGAGGGGCTGGAAAGTGTTGATAGAAAGGATTAGACCTGTATAATCAAACATATCAACAGTTACTTACAATAAAAAAGAATAATGGCCACCAGACCTGCATTTTGGAACAGAAATGGGGTTTTTGGAATATTACTAATTATCCGTGGTTGTGGTTTTTGAATGGAGACGTTTACAGAAAATCTTCAATCAGAAAAAGTGTGTAGTTTGGAGTGGAGTTCAGACTTTGGAGGAAGAAACTGCACAGATTAAAAGCCTGTACTGTTTATGTTCATGGAATCAGTACAGAAAGCAATTTTTTAACTTTGTTTTTGGAAAGACTAAATAAAATGAAGGGGGAAAAAAAAGTTGTGAGTGTTCGTTTTTTCATCGCCAAGTCCTACAATCTGATCATAAAATATCAACTTTACTGCTTGGTTGAGTTAACAGACAAGTTTGCGGGTAAAAACTATGAAAGTATTTTATCGGAAGTGCCTTTCCTTTAGACGGTGACGGCGTTTTTTGGGGGGCTTAAAAACGCAAAAATCTGAAACCGCCCTCCAGAGTGGAAAAGTTGAATACACTTTGCCGTAGCATTTCCATCTACACTGCCAAAGACGCAAAACTCTGGTCAGATTTGCTCACGTCACGTAAGCTTTGGCATGCACACCCAATCGAATTCCACAGACTTTTGCGTCACCGTATGCACGCAGATTTCCTCTCGAAAATGCTCGACTAAACGCGGAATAAAAAGTGAAGACACGATGCCACTTTTGCGTCTTCTGTTCAAACAGTCATCATATAAACATAACCGTAACGTTATCTCTTGTACAACTCTTATACTAGGCACAAACCGGGAAGACGTTCGGAAACATGCGATGAAAACGTCCGGTGTAGTTCCCGACACTGGGGCTCGCCGACCGACTGAAGTAAATGTGACCAGCGGTAAAATGAAGACTGCATACGTATGTGCTTGTTTGGAATCATCTTAAATTTGGCGTCTTCATCGCTTCTAATCGCATGCACAGAGTTCGGATAATGAAGAAAACTGAGGTGTGGTTGTAACTGTTGATTCGCTGAACATAACGGAACGCGTCAACATGACATGGAGATGAAGAAAACTGAGCCATTTTCTCATATTTTCGTAGATTTTTCAGACTTACAGTACTACCGCGAAGAAAGCCTGCCGGAAGTTGTCATCGCATGTTTCCAAACGTCTTCCTGGTTTGTGACGTAAACGTGAATAGAGCCTCTTGCATTTAAAGTGACAAAAGTGCGATAAAAACAATCAGGGAGTAGAAAATCAGATGCAGTGGCTTTTGATTATTACTGCCAACATTTGTCTCAATTTACTTTTCCAAATGGGACCAGTTCTTTAATATAGTTATCTCCATTTACATTAAGTCTTTTGGTACTATTCCACAAACCTTAATTAAGATATTGGCATAAAACCTACGACACAAATCCCAATTCACTGCACACGAGTTGTCTGAGATCCAGACTAAAAATTTCTCCAATTTCTCCAAACTTTGCGAAGATACGGGTCTGGTCACTACAGAATCTTTGAGTTTTCCGATGAGCGTGATTGACAGGTGGGTTAGCCAATTGGAGACGCGCATGGTACACCTTTATCAAAACAAATATGGCTGCTTATGTGGAGAATAAATTGGGATTTTTTTGTAGAATCAATGAGCAAAGCATTACCAGACAAACAAATTACAAGCTACTATAAACAGGAAATGAGCCGAAAGTGAGACTCTCTTCCTGCAGCTGTATCAAAAAGGTCCGGGGGTGAAGGAGGTCTCCAAACAACCCCAAACACAAACATTCTCCTTTGACCCACTCCTCCGCGCTTACTCTCCGCCGCTCTGAGCCGTCCACGTGCTGCACTATTAAACCCCATTGTCCCGGCTTACACTGGGCAGGGTCACTGTGGCAGATTTAAGCAGCGTGCCTCTGAAAAGAACAACAGACTTCGCATCGGAAGGGTTAAATATGCATACAGATCCATTGTGGGGCAGGACAGGGGGCCGGGACCTCTATTGTAAAAGGCCCGCGATCCTAACAGCCAGTACAGAGCAGATGGGTGCCTGTGAGCTGAACCGGGACACCCTTCGCCCATCCCCAACCACCCACCCCGCCCGCCCGCCATCCCTCTCGCTCCCTCGGGTGGCAGGACAGCTGGGAGGCAGACATTCCTCCTTCTCAGCTTTCCGAGCGAGAACAAAAGCGCGTGCGGGACCCCTCCCAAAAACACACGTGCCCCCCCCCCCAAAAAAAAAAAAACGCTGTCAGCGCAACTGCGAGCTGCTAATATTTCAGCGGGCGCCGTTTGTTCAAGGTGAGAGTGAGGGGGAGTCCCGAGCAGAGTCCTCAAGAGTTTTTTTTTCTTTTCTGGTGGTGGTGGTTTTTATGAAGCTAGACAGTAATATTATATAGTGTACTGTAGAGTTAAAGGCGCACTGTGTAACTTTTCGGGTACAGAGTCCACCACCTGCTTGTCTCCACAGAGATAATTTAACTTCGTTTGAAATGTTTTACAGTGTGGCATTAAATTTAAAGCACCATTCAAGCACACAGTCAACAAGATCCTCTTCACAGATCTGACCAGTATCTTAGTCTGCTGACATCTCCTGCTTGTTTCCATGGAGATAAGTAAGGTAAACACCATACTGTGAAACATTCCAAGCAAAGAAATTACATCAACATGGAGACAAAAATGTAGGCAGACCATCCACCAGAAAAGTTGGTGGGTTAAAACTAAAACTACTTAACTGTAAATAAACAAAAAAGTACAATATGCTTGTCACTTTCCTAAACTGACTATAATAAACGTGATAAACGTGAGATGAATAATAGTTTTTTGGTTCAATATTATCATGTAGTGTTTCCATGCTAATAGGACCTTCTTCTTATTTCTTGGTTCTAATTTGTATTTACGAGCAGTTCCATAGAGCTGCAGAACTAATCACAATTGAATTTGCAATTGAAATCAAAACCGCAGTTAAAAACGCAGCCGAAACTGCAGTCGAAATCACTATTGCAATTGAAACCACAGTCGAAGCCGCAGTCGAAACAGGAATTGTAATCGAATTTGCAATCAAAACAGCAATTGAAACTGCAGTCGAAACCGCAGTCAAAAAACGCAGTCAAAAAGCAGCAGAGACCGCAGTCGAAATCATTACTGCAATTGAAACCGCAGTCGAAGCTGCAGTAGAAACCACAATCGTAATCGAATTTGCAATCAAAACCGCGATTGGAACTGCAGTCAAAACCGCAGTTGGAACCACAATCGGAACAACAATCGAAACTGCAGTCAAAATAGCTGTCGAAACTGCAGTCGAAGCTGCAGTCGAAACCACAGTTGAACTCACAGTCGATAACAGCAGTCGAAAAAGCAGTCAAAACACACAGTCGAAATGTGCAGTCGAAACTGCAGTCGAAACCTGCAGTCGAAACCTGCAGTCGAAACCCGCAGTCGAAACCCGCAGTCGAAACCTGCAGTCGAAACCTGCAGTCGAAACCCGCAGTCGAAACCCGCAGTCGAAACCTGCAGTCGAAATCCCCAGTCGAAACTGGACACAATTAGCAATGATAAAGACTGCAGTTTTTTTTAGCCCTTCTTTGCAAATAACAACATATCCAATCTCATTTTCTACAAACCTGATAATGCTGTACTTCAGACCTCTACAAAAATATTCTGAAACACATGGGATTCTAGTATTCATTCAGCAGTTCAGACTTCAGTTTTCTCTCTAATGTTACGCCTCTGGACATGTTTAAAATGTGCTCTAATCTAATCTTACGCTCTTGTTCAGCCCTACAGTGAAGGCTTTAATAATTAACGATATATGGCTAATTGAATTGTCGAAATACACTGAACTGAGAATGTGTGATGTTGACAGGCCTACTGGAACAAAGATAGAAAGTTCAGCATGGGAAAAAGTGAAATACCAAAATTAGATTAGATTTTTTGGGGGCATTTGAATTTAATATTAGCTCGTGCTTTTGCTTGATGCAGTGAAGATTTCCTTGTATGGTCTTTGTGGTTTTATGAATGGCCATATTGTGTTACAAAGCTCCCCAGGACTTATCATATTTCTTTACCACAACTTTTGGAATATTTCTTGACAAAAAAATCTGATTATGCTTTTTTTTTTCTTTTTTGTGCGAGCAAAAACACCTCTGTCCTGCTCTAAAAATACCGCTGAATGAATTAAAATCTGAACTGGGTCGCATTACCTCTTGAGCAGCAACCGCTCGCCAACAGTGAATCCTCTGTTGAATTGAACTTCGCTTCAACTCTTCTTTGATCAACAAGTTTATTGCGTTCGAAGAGGAAACCGTCATAAGTTATGGCCAGTACGTAAAAAAGGCGCATTGTGTATTTTCTTTTTTTTCTGGTGAAGGGTCCGTCGAATGCTTTTCCCCTTGAGATGTTATCGCTTTGTCGAGAATGTTTCAAAGTGTGGCGTTAAAGATTTATGGGAGGCATGATGGTTTTTTCTAGGTATTTTTGAGCTATAAAACCACCTGTAATTGAATGAACGTACTGTAAAGTGGTTTAATGTCATACTGTGGAACATTTTTGGCAGAGAAATGACTAGGACTGGGTTTCATTAAGAAGCTGCCGATGCGATACATACCTCGATACACAGGCCACGATATGATACATACCTCGATACACAGCACATTTGATTCGATATGATTCGATACGATATATTTTAAATCAATTTCGATGCGGATCAATAAAAAAATAAAGACTAAATGACTGACTCTTCTCTCTAATGTATGTAATTAATGCGTCTCTCTCTTTTTTAATCTTTCATTTTATGATGTTTATTCATGCTTTGATTTGTTTTTATTGTGATTTTAATGTTTTTCTTACTTTGAATTCACACTTTGAATTACTTTGTGTAAGAATTGTGCTACAAATAAACTGGAATTGCTTTGCCTTTTGTCTTTGTTAAAGTACTTCTTGTGCAAAGTTCACAAGTTCACAGGAAACTTTGAAATATGAAAAACGCCCAACAACAAAATGTCAAATGTGTCGCATAAATGAGTTTTCTTCCTCTAAACAAACAAAACTGGAACGCTATAACAAAATAATTGAGTAAAATATACCAAAAAAATACTCTTGATGATATATCGATACAGCAGCCCACGATATCGATACTGTATCACCACATTAAACGAGATGATATATAAATATTTTGATACTTTTGCTCACCCCCAACAATGACATATAATTTTGCTACTTATTTAGAATTTATTAGTCCCATTTATATTTTTGTGTCCACATAATTTCCCTTGTGGATCAATAAAGTTTGTCTAAGTCCATAGAAACAAGCAGGTGATGGGCTCCTAACCAAAAAAGTAACACAGTGCAGCTTTAAGTCTTGACACAGGCTGTTACACTGTCAGATATTTCATTAAAATCAAAGCAGCATAAATGAGAAGGGCTGAAGATGGTGTCCCTCATGGTTTGGCATTATGTCCAGTGACTCAACAATACAGGCAGTGTGACGGCGGGCAGTCTGTCAGCGCCGGGGACGCCGAGTCCAACTGCACTTTATAGAGCAACTGTTGTGGCAAGTGTGCGCACAAATGGCAGCCCGCTAATGGGGTGGACAACCTTATGAACTTTTACCACTGCTGACAAAGGCAACAAGGCAAAAAGGCAGTTTGTTATTGACTGTTACGCGTGCTAATTTAGTCTAATTTGGAATCATCATCATCATCATATCTAAATGAGATGTTTTAGTATTGGATTTATAAAGGGAATTTTCTTTTTAAATCAAGATTGAGTTCACATTTCCAACACCTCAAGGAGCCTTAACGTTGAAAGACGACTGAAATATAAACTGCTAAACTGAAGCGAGCATCATATTGCCGACAGTTTGGAATGGTCCAAACAAGGTTAACGAAACTGTAGATGTAAGAATTAGATTTTAAATTTCATAAACTTGATTTTGGTCCCCAGATAACAGAAAGACATTTTTTTGTTTTTGTTTTTTGTGATTCGTATTTTTATTTCGAGTTTGTGCCAAGAGAGAAACAATAATCATACACATACTACCGTATTTTCCGGGCTATAGGGGGCACTCAAAAGCGTCCAACCCCATCAAAAAATGACCAGCCAGAGCGCCCTATACACGAATCCACTCGGGTGTCCCAGCACGACTTCAGTAAACTACAAAGCCGCACAACCCGCATCACTCCACGCGGACGAGTAATGGAATGGAGGAACGAACCGAAAAAGCGAATGCAATGTGCCGCTTCTAGACACAACTGAACAACTGAGTCGCTGCGAACACGCCGACAATCTAGCGGTCCCAGACAGCACCCTCCCTACACGCCACAACTGAACAAAGCCCAGAGTCACTGTGAAAGCGCCAAACAAAGTCCGACTGACCCATCCAACTGTTGTGTTTCGTTTAAAGTCCAGTGCAGTTTATTTGTGAAAAAAGTTTGAAAATAGACCATTCAATGACAGTGTGCCTTATAATCCAGAGCGCCTTATAGTGCGGAAAATACGGTACATATACAATGTAAACAACAGAAAAGCACATTTCTCGAAAAGGAGTGGGAAGAAGAAAAAAACACTTCAAAATGATGTGGTTTCTTATGTACATTGATCACGGAACTTTACAAATATTTACATAAAATAAAATAAATTGCATACTATGGTCGTACAAACTAATCATAATGACAAAGAAGGCGCAGAAGTTTATCGTTTATAATCGTATCAAAATAAGCAAAATCTTCAACTCAAATATACTGTAGCTTTTTACTAACAATTCTAATGCTGATTTATTCTTAATTACAAAAACATTAGACATGATTTTACGTTTATTTATGTTATAATTTCTCAAGACGATTATCCAGTCAGAAAGCAGAACGAGCCTCACATAAGTCTCATTCGCGTTGCCAGTTCCGATACCGAAATCGAGTTGGTTTAAGCCTAAAAATATTCTAATCAACGGTAATCAATCAGTGCTAGTGCAGCCTCTGAGTTTTTCCGAGTCTCCGAGCTTTCACGAGGCTTATCTAGATGACCCGGGTTCGTAGTTCCTTGTTCGTGAAACAACAGAAGCGTGGGCTACCGGTACTCGCAGTTCCTTTAGCGGTTTTATAATTACAACCATTCGAATTGTTATTTAGATTCAAAGGGGGGAACTTTCTCTTCCAGACCAAATGTCAACAGTTTCAATCAAATTACTATTGTGTGGTTGACGGTAAATGATCCGTCAGTAAATGGGGGAAGTTAGAAAGCTAATTGTGGCAAAGAGGAAGGTGCAAAGTACAGTGTATTTTCCAGTCTACAGCTCCTACTTGGCAAATACAAATAAAGAGATGAAACTGTGCGGTCAGTAAAAACTAGGCCCGCAGCCAACACCACCCATAACGTACATTATTATTACCGAGACTCCCGGGTAACAGCGCCGTTTGTTCACTTTATACCGCCATAACAGTGACATTTAAATATAGGACAATATGCCTGCTGCTATCTCATTCATTTATATGTGTGGGAATAATGCTCAGTGAAGTGTATGGAGCTGTGGAGGGCTTTATTTTAGACAGATGTTGGTGCATAAAAAGATTACAGTTATGCTTAGAGCCGGGGGAGATTTATTGCTTTATTGTCTTCGAGATAACACCTAAATTATTTCCCGGTCCATGCTATTTGGCTTAGTCTAACTCGACTTAAACGCAGTGACTTTTCCTTTCGGTTCAAATATGCAATATGACTTCAGCCTATATAAAATTTTGCTGGATCGGTTATCGTTTCAGTCGATATCTCAGCTAGAAATATAAACGGATGTAATAAGACTGTTTACTGGTGATAATCGCCCAGAAAGTCTCATAATGTTTGAATTTTTTATACGTTTTTATTCATACGTAATGTTTAATGGTTACTAGATGGATAAATATCGGTTTTGTCTTATTTTATTTTTGTTTAAAGGAGATCCTTAAAGTTATAGCATGGGTATCGGAGCTAAAAAAGCTGGATCAGTGCATTAAAAGATTCTGGGGAAGACATACAGATTATGAACTTCATGATAGGACTGAAACGGGCAACTGTGAAGAAGCAAACTAAATGTGTTGCACAAAACAAAACAATCCCAAGCAGGGCCCTGATGAAGGCCGAAGGGCTGAAATGAGTCGGCGTGATTTTAACTTTATCTGTCATGTGGTATTAAAGACTTTTAATTATTTTGTACTTTTTGAGTGCCTCAGGTTTTTTTTACTTTGTATTTGAGACTCCCTACACTGAAGGAGCTTGATTCATCAGCTGGTTTCACTTTGTAGAAACCGTCTGACCTCGCAGCATTAGGATTTGTTCGCTCGACAGTAGGCGGTACTTTTTTAAAAATTTAACCAATCGCTGCTGTTTGGTTGTGACGTATGTAATGCACCGCTAACGGGGATGACTGGTATATTAAGCTTTTCCCAAATCCTGTAGGAAGAAGGGCAATAACGTCTTTCCCCTTGATAAAATTCACCAAACATTCTCTCTGTTTCCGGCTTTAAATCCTTGATCTCGGGAATCATTGCCAACACAGAATGTATGGCTCTTCGCTGACTGGCTGGTGCCCGAACTTGCACTTCCGGGGTTTTTGCGAACCATCTAGTGTATTCCAATTCCTGACCTAGTCGCTGGAGAGAAATGAAATTGAGTGGAGGCACTAGGTAGCGCCAGCCTGTCTAACAGCGAAGAGCACCAAAAGGACAATTCTGCACAATCTCTGTATATCCAAGTAGTAGCACTCCTGCTCCCTTAAGTTTTGCAGAATTCCAAGCATGTTTTGGATGAGATTTAAAAAAAAAAAGTTACTCTTCCTGATTATTACCAGCTTAAAACAGTGAAAAACATAACTACGGTCCAAAATTATTCCTTACTTTCTGCATTTCTAGCATCCTAATTATTCAGTTTAAGCGTTTCCACCATTTCAGAGTGAAGTTTTGTTGACATGGCAATAGTAACAACAACTACCTAACACGCTAACAGTGTACCAGCATTACTTCCTGGTTCTTGGATGATTAAAAACACTTTAGAATTAGATGCAGACAGCACACAGCGCTCTCATTTCGACCCTAAGAGCTGCTTTTACAATATAAATCCACACGGGCGAATTGATTTTACTTTATTACTTGAAATAAAGTGTGTAGAGCTGCTTTAAAACATACAAGCTCAAAATAACCGGCTTTTAAGATGTAGCTATACAATGTTCTTTTTTTTTATACATAGGCCGGTGTTTGCTGAGCTGTTTACAGATACTGTCACGTGGGCAGAGGGCATTAGAGTGGACCGAGGCCAAGTGGACGCTAAATAAGTCCACAGTGCTTCTAATGAACCGCTTACATCATAACCCCTAGGACAGAGCAGCGCCAAGGCCAAACAGGAAGTACACAGGAAATATTGAACAGTACTTAAGGCATAATGCTCCAGATTAGCCCTGCAATGGACAGAAATGAATGGGAGGGTAGGGCTGGGCATGTTGTGAGAAAACATGGCTTATGGATATGGATTGATAATGTTGGATGCTGATGTTGTGGTCGTTGGCAGTGATCACTCGCAGTCAAAATGACAAGTGTGCTGATCGTGGAAGGGCATCCGGTTAAAAACAAAAGGCAAATGTGTCTGGTATGCAAACTAGAATTATATAATAGAGATACGTGAAGAAAGATGGGATGTGTTCTATGCATTTTTTTACTATTATGGTAAAATTGCCAGTGCAAACATAACCTAAGTTAAAATGGGAATACATGACACATTTTGTAAACTACAGACATTATTGCAATATCCTTTTACTTTCTTGAGATATTGCAAAGGTCATATGAAACACATAAACATTTTAACCCTTAAAACAGTGAAAATGTCAAATAAACAAGTTTCCTTCCTCTAAACAAGCAAGAAAACTGTAGCGCTGCAACAAAAGTATTTAGTAAAATACACCAAAAAATACTCTTGGTGATATATCGATACAGCAGCCCATGATATAGATACTGTATCATCACATTTAATTATACGATATATCGATATTTTGATATTTTTGCACACCCCTAGTCATGTGATCAAAATTATTCAAAGGTGGACTATGTAACTTGTCTGATGGAGGGTCCGTCTCTTGCTTGTCTCCATGGAGATGTGCCTAGAATGTTCCACAGTATTGGCCAAAAAGAAATTCAACTGAATACATTTCGCAGCTCATTTGGGCCGGGTATCATTAAGACGTTGCCGATACGATACATAGGCCACGATATGATTTTTTGATACAGTGCACTTTCGATTCAATATATTTCGATACGATGTATTTCAAATTGATTCGATACAGTTCACTGAGAAAAGGCTAAATCATGGGTGTGATACTAAAAGTCTGCCAAGTCCACTAAGTTTGTGCAAAGTTAATATGAAAATCACCCAATTTTTCTCATCAAAACAGTGAAAATATCAACATAATTGTAGCTCTTACACAAAATATTTTAGTAAAATACACCAAAATTTACTTTTGGTGATATATCGATACAGCAGCCCACGATATCGATACTGTATCATCAAATTAAACGATGCGATATATCAATATTTCAGTATTTCTACAGTTCATCCAACCAGGACGACTGAGGGATTTTACACATATGTTATTCCACATAAGCATGATTCTCCGTGGAGACAAACCAAATTACAGGATAGATTTGTGGAGAGGTGACCCCCCACACAGTAAGAATGGATATTTTTTAGATATTATTAAACACTTAAACATCTGTAGTTAAATAAATGCATGACAGATTATTTTTCGTACCATGCTGCACACAATTTAAAACAAAGCATTAACAAAGCATTTTTTCTTTTTCCTGTCTAGTCATGTGTGTCTTTTCTTCAATAATATCTCCATAACTTTGTAAATTTCCAATACACCGCGGAGCCAAGCTATAATGTAATAAAAAACACCTAACACTTTGTAAACACTGAGTAAAACTTGCCGATGAACTCTAAAAACTGGATCCATACTCCGCCTATTACAGAGATAGCGAGGACAGTGTTTGTGCAGAAAGGACTTAAAGGGAAACAGCTGTGTCTCACCTCCACCCCTGTCAGCCCCCCGTGCCCCCCCGCCCGCCGCCCGCCCACCTCAGCCTCGCCGCACAAATCCAGCGCGATAGCACATGTGGAGCCCTGCCCTTTGGCTCGCCTCTGTATCAGCCGCTGTCAGCTCCACGCTCCGCACTTTTTAATGACTTTGTGCAAAGGAGACAAGTCCACTAAGGGGAAAAAAGGAGATGGACAAGTGCAACCCCGGGTCTAATTAGAACGGACTGCTACATTCATTAGCGCCGACTGGCTAGCTGAGGTGGACGGTACGAAGTGAACTTATAGAGGTGACGCGGGTTGTGTAACGTGTGATTTGCGACATTTCAGGCAGACATCATTGCAATTTGAGAGTGAAAACAATCCTCCCCAGAACATATGTTGTAGTTTAGTTATGATATAATACTGGACAAAAAAAGGGTGGACACCACCCCTAAAAAGATGCAATCGTTTTGAGATGATCGAGCTGTCTGTAACGTAAACTGGAAACTGAAAACTGGAAATTTCTTGATCCAAGTACAGTCTGTGCTATTCTACAGTCGCCAAAGTTTTTGATGTTGCTCACTTTGTAGTCCTAGTATGCTTACCGTTATTGCGGTATAAAACTTCTGGAGCCACTTCACTTCACTTGAGGATATTTTGGTTTATTCGTTTGGCTGCGCTGGTTCACCAATAGTCTGAAGTTGGAAATATTATTGCGAATTTTAGTTCCATCCGTGTCAGCCTTGAGCAAAAATGAGTTGTCAAATGCGATTATGTATGAAAAATAACCTAAACGAACATAATGCCAATTTTGTAGTCCTAGCATAGTTCCCGTTATTGTTGTATATAAAACTTCTTGGAGCTACTTCACCTCACTTGAAGATATTTTTAGTCAATTAGTTTGGCTGCACTGGTTCACCAATAGTCTGATGTTCCTTGGAAATGTTATTGTGAATTTTAGTTCCATCCGCGTCAGCCTTGAGAAAAATGAGTTGTCAAATGCGATTATGTATGAAAAATAACCTAAAGGAAGCAGTTGCTAATTTTGTAGTCCTAGTGGACTCACCATTATTGTTGTATGCAAAATTTCTTGGAGTCCTTTTACTTCAAGATATTTTGGTCTATTTATTAGTTCATCAATAGTCTGATGTTGCTTGGAAATGTTATTACGAATTTTAGTTTAATCTGTGTCAACCTTGAGCAAAAATGAGTTGTCAAATGTGATTGTGTATGAAACTTAACCTAAAGAAACATGTTGCTAATTTTGTAGTCCTAACGTACTTACCACTATTGCTGTATATAAACCTTCTTGGAGCCACTTCACTTTAGTTGAAGATATTTTGGTCTATTCTTTTGGCTTTGCAAGTTCACCAATAATCTGACGTCACTTGGAAATGTTATTGCGAATTTTAGTTTTGTCTGTGTCAGCCTTGAGAAAAATGAGTTGTCAAATGCGATTATGTATGAAAAATAACCTAAAGGAACCAGTTGCTAATTTTGTAGTCCTAGTGGACTTACCGTCTGTTACATGGGGACATAACACCGTCATTGCTGTATACAAAACTTCTGGGAGCCACTTCACTTTAGTTGAAGATATTTTGGTTTATTCGTTTGGCTGCTCTAGTTCACCAATAGTCTGGAGTTGGTTGGAAACGTTATTATGAATTTTTGTTTCGTCCAAGTCAGCCTTGAGCAAAAATGAGTTGTCAAACGCGATTATGTATGAAAAATAACCTAAAGGAACCAGTTGCTAATTTTGTAGTCGTAGCATACTCACCGTTATTGCTGTACACAAAACTTCTTGGAGTTCCTTTACTTCAAAATATTTTGGTTTATTCGTTTGGCTGTGATAGTTTACCAATAGTCTGGAGTTGGTTGAAAATGTTATTGCGAATTTTAGTTTCGTCTGTGTCAGCCTTGAGCAAAAATAAAGTTGTCAAATGCGATTATGTATGAAAAATAACCCAAAGGAAGCTGTGCACATCAAATTGGATATCGTCATATTAAACTAGTGGATTAATACTCGTGGTGGCTCTTATCTTCCAATACCTCCTGCTTGATTTGCTATATTACTCTGAATGTTAAATCTCTCTATGAAAACTCATTGAACCCACATCATAAGCCTAGATAGCAGTTGCTCACAGTCTGGCAACGCATAGCCTGTGTGTGTCAGCTATTGGCCAACGCTCGCATGTGAGCTGTGTGGGTTGATCAATGCCTTCTGTGTGCACGGGGATGAACTTGTCTGAACAGGATGCTGAGCTGATGTTGACTAACGGTGTGACGAAAACCTGCCTACGCCGGGTCTAAAAACGAATGCATCAAAGGCGAGGCGTGCTGGGGAGATAATGTAATAGTAATAATTGCTGTTTTGGACGCAAATGAAATTGTAAAATTGTTGCGGGCGAGTTTACAGGAGCGCAGGAGAAGACAGGAGAGACTGCTGGATATATTTAGCAGCTCATTAGTCAAGAGTTGTCCTCCACTCAGCGGGCTAGTCCCTGCGATGAGGCCCTTTGGAAATCATTAGGGCTGCCTGCTGCTTCAGACAAGTGCCAAACAACTTAGAGCTGACTTA
Organism: Boleophthalmus pectinirostris; assembly: GCF_026225935.1. Lineage (NCBI taxonomy): Eukaryota > Metazoa > Chordata > Actinopteri > Gobiiformes > Gobiidae > Boleophthalmus > Boleophthalmus pectinirostris. The sequence continues at coordinate 10,935,157 of NW_026571036.1, read as the reverse complement.
ACTCAACCATTAAATGTCACAACCGAATAACTGAAAAATGGCTTAATAGGATTTGTCGTGTATCGTGCATTTTTCTTCATTTAAAACATATTACCATTTGCAGCATTTTCAGTTTCATTTTGGTGGCGGTCCTACTTTTGTTGTTGTTTTTGGGAAATAAAAGTGGTTGCACCCAAAATTAGTTTTATCCCAGAGCAGATATATTGATTTAGCTCTTTAGGTACAAATGAAACAGCAATCATGTCTGCATTTTTAATTATAAGGCTTTTTATCCTCAGAGAATCTGGAAATGTGCTATTAGCTATTAGGAAATTAGTTTATTTAATTTTGTTCTGTAGCACTTTAGTTTTGTTTTTAAAGTGCGTTACAAATAAAGTTGCAGTTAGTTTTTGTTAGCATTATTGTGATGAAAAAAACTTCGATCTGGCTTCTGAAAGTTGTGAAAACCGCTCATAAACTCATCCCGGTGAATAATTAGGACGCCCTGAACGCATAGGTAAGTAAGGAATAACTATGGACTAGGGATGGGCATTCGATTAAATTTTCTTAATTGATCGTGGGGAGAATTAACGATCGAATATCGATTAATCATTAAAGTTTTTTATATTAAAATGTATCATCATTATTATTACTATCTTCACTGCTAATCTGCATAAATAACTTCAACTTTATGACATATAAACTGTATCCACTCTAGAGCCACATCAATCCTTTGGACATTATATTGTGTTTAATTCAGTTTTGCGCAACTCTCTCAGAAACAAAACTTAAAACCTCATTGCTAATTTGCATAAATAAAGCGAAGATAAAAAACTGCTCTTGTGACTGATGCGAAATGACTCAGTGGAACACAGGTTAGTGTGACCATATTTGCGTTTGTCAAAACCAAGAGACCATATGGAGGGTGGGAGGTGGGGCCTCGTCATCGACATTGTGCGACTCTCACCTGGCAAAGCTTTTTGATGTTTTTCACGGCCTCCCACTTGTCCCGAACGCAACGGAAAGCGTGGAATTTCTTGTACAAGTCATCGTTAAATATGCATTTATGCTTCGGCACGTTGCAGACTGACTGTCTGTTTGTGTCTTGCTCCTTCTGGGTGCAGAGAGCTACATGTACCGACCCCTGTTTGGTTACACTACGCACAGCAACCTACATTCGGTTTGTCGATTAAAATGAACACAATTGATGAAATTCTTAATGTTCAATTATCGATTAATCGATTAATCAAGCCCATCCCTACTATGGACCTCTGCAAACTGCTAAACTGTTTGTGTTTTGAAGACCGTAACAATCAGGTACAGTGCCTTACAGCGAGAACTTTATTAAACTATGAAAAAGGTTAAACACCATTTTAATTTAAACAAGGTGTTTTGCATTCACTTCTCTCTGTTGGTCTCAAAAACACCAGAGGGGCATTGATATTTGTGTGTTGGCATCACAGCACTGGCCACTTTCTTCTCTCACAAAACAGAGGAATCTATATTATTGAAAGCAAGATGAATGCAGCAATGTAGCGGCAAATTCTCCTGCCTGTAGCCGCTCTGTGTGGACCGTCACCCGGGCGGACCTCAAAGCACCTCAATAATAGAGATCTAATGGTTGGTTAATGGGTGGTTGTCGGTAATATACGTGCCAGTGAATTGTGGCGCATTTAAGATTCAGTTCGATAGTTTATGTAATGGCTGAGTGAATTGAAAAGCACAAAGTTGCCATGGCTGCAGTGATTTTGCGAGAGTCCTTGGCTGTTGGCTATATTGTATTAGTAACAGGTCTAGATATTTGCATAAATTCACAGCTTTCTGCCAAAACACCCCAGCTGTGACGCGTATAATTTAAATCTGGACACGTATTTTATTGTTTTAATTCAAATGTATTCAGCCCAAATTAAAACTGAAGCTATAATCAGGCTTTTCTATTCATACTTTGCAGCTGATGTTATCAACTTTCCCTGGGAGTGTGAAGCCAACTAAAAGCACTACTCTGTCTGAAGCTCTGTTACTCAAATTGGACTTTAATTCAAGCTTTATTTTAACACAGTGGCCACGTTTACATGAGGTTATTTAATTCTGAATTAATTGTTCTGATTTAAATAGTTTGGAAATGAAATATTCTCCTTCAAGTTTACCTGGAAATAATAATACCGAATTGAGGTTTACACAGAAAACACATTAAATCGCCTTTATTTAATTCCACTCAACATCTGGAAGTCGGGAAGAGTTCTGATTGGACAGGGACACGAATGTATTTATGTCGACCGGAAGAAAACACGCTTCAGCTGCTACCGGCTTTTTTGTCATCTCAGTTTGCCGTTACGCTACGGACACAAACATGATCCAAACTTTTTTCGCAGTCGTTTCGATGATAATGAAGCAGCAGCTCAATAATTCATTCTCTCATCACGCTTTACGTCTGTCAGCTGAGGAGGAGAAGGGAAGAGTGTCGGAGAAGGGAGGAAGAAGACAAACTGAGTCAACAGCTGCTCTACCTCAGCCCACTCCCGCATCCCACTCGCAAATCCAAAGCGCAGTGAATGAAAGTCCGAAGCCAGGACTGGTGGAGCTGAATCGTCCAAATCGCACCAAAAGAGCGACCCAACGAGCATGTGCTGAAGAACCAGAATTAATTTGAAGAAGAATAAACATTTACATGATCGAGGAATAAATTAATTCGTCTTAATTCCGAATAATCATTTTCATAAGTGTTTAGATGGTCTTTTTTAAAGCAGAATACATTTTTATTCAGAATTAAAGCTCTCATGTAAACGTGGCCAAATTTGACCAGAAAGAGGTGACTCAGTTGGAACCACAACTTTTTTTTACTTTGTCCTTGAATAACAGTACAGTTCAGTTAGTCACCCTCAGCTTTTTGTTGAAAATCAAACACCTAAACAGGACAATGAACAGGCTCCTGAAAATGTGTTGTTTAAATCCATTTTGTATTTTTTCTTAAGTTTTCAGAAGTATTTTGGAAACTATACAGTGCAATATTGGAAACTGCTGAACATTCTGCCAATGGAAACACATTACAGAACACCCCCAGTGTTATGTCAACGCAAAGTATCCATTGAGCGTATGTCATTTTACACTAAAAGGAGTTACTTTTCTTGGCATTGCAAACATGTCAGCAAAACTTACTCACTTAAAACGCAATTTGTTGTGAAATGTTTAATTAAAAAGTGCACCCAACAGCCTTAAATTGAAATCAGGACAGCCAAACTCTACCACTCCACCTGCTAACAATAATCCTACCATCTGGGATTTTCAACAAGTAATTGAACTGTCTGCTAAAAGTATAAAGTGTTTCGATGGAGTATTCAGAGCTTGGTATGGTATTAAGCTTTCCCTCAAGGCCTGATTGAAACGGCCACGCTACAGACAGAGCGAGGAGCGAGGAGAGTGATGGCTGGAGTGATAAACGCACAGGTAATGAAAGGGAAAAGCTGATGGATTCGACCGGACCGCCGCTAATGCTCTTGCGCTCTCTCACCTGGCTAATGGCTCCAGTCCACACAGAGACAAACACGACTGAGAAAGGGCTCTCTAAGTATAAGTATGTTCGCAGGAGGTGGGGAGTACTCAGTTACATATATTAGTCCTACTTGAGAAATATTTGTATTGAAGTAACAGCACTCTTACTTGAGTAAAAGTAGGTCTACAAGTGCAGTGTTGGGGAGTAACAGATTACATGTACCGGAGTTACGTAATCAGAGTATTCAGTTACAGTTACTGTTTCAGTGAGTGGTAATTGGATTACAGTTACTTGTTGGAATAAATGGATTACATGGTGATATTTTGTATTTTCCTGTTTTCTTGTTTGCACATGTTGGGCATATCCCCCCCCCCCCCCCTTTTTTTTTTTTCCCTCGGTAATTCCTGGAAACTAAACCAGGTTTAAACCAGGTCTAAACCAGGATTAAACCAGGACTAAAACCAGGACTAAAACCAGGGGTAAACTAGATCTAAGATAGATCTAATCCAGGCCTAAACCAGGTCTAAACCAGGCCTAAACCAGGCCTAAACCAGGCCTAAACCAGGCCTAAACCAGGTCTAAACCAGGACTAAACCAGGACTAAACCAGGACTAAAACCAGGACTAAAACCAGGGGTAAACTAGATCTAAGATAGATCTAATCCAGGCCTAAACCAGGTCTAAACCAGGCCTAAACCAGGCCTAAACCAGGCCTAAACCAGGCCTAAACCAGGTCTAAACCAGGACTAAACCAGGACTAAACCAGGACTAAAACCAGGTCTAAACTAGATCTAAGATAGATCTAAACCAGATCTATATACCTAAAATACCTAAAAAAAAAGGCATTCTGACTGTGAGCGGGGTCGCCTCTCCACAGATCTGACCTGTAACTTGGTCTGGTTTGGTCTCCATAAAGATAGAAATGTTTAAAACCATACTGTGCGCCTTCAAGTTGTATTTTCCCCAAGTAATTTTTCTTACCCGAGTTCTTGGACCACAACATTGTACTTGTACTTGAGCATTATTTTGAAGTAAAGTTACTCTCAACTTTTTTTTAGATACTGACTTGGCACTTCTGACTTTCGCATGCACACAGAGGAGTATGGAGGGTTAGTGACGGCTGCTACAGTTAGCTGAGGTTTGGCCCGTGGCTTCCTCCTCCCCCCTAAAAGCCTTCTTTGTTCTCACGTTTCAGAAAAAGAAAAAAAAAAAATGCATTGCTTTTCTTCCTCCTCAGTTTGGAAACCACCAGGACTAACGGGGCTTCAGGGAATAGTTTTGTACCAGTAATTGTATGGGAGCCATGTTTGTTCAAGTGCAAATTATCAGCAAACAATTAGCATGTAAACAAACGCGCTTGCATTGTGCCCGCGGGCGATAAAAGGTTTAACTGGTGGGTCTTTGTTTTGAAGTGATCGACCGCTTTGCTCTGCTCAAAATAACACCAATAGCAACAAGTCAAACAACTGTCCGATTTACAATTTGTAGACGAACGAGTAACTACAGCTTTACATTATACGCCAGTTTTTACATCGCAAAAAACTTAAAGTATTGCTCTATATATTGTCTTTTATTGTACTCTTTTTATTTGCGCTTATATTGAAAATGTGTTGAGACTAGTATTGCCACGAACTTGATTTTGATTCTAAAGAATAGATACCGACAATGATAATTAAAAATACTCCTTTAGACAACAGAATGTGATTTTCAGCAATAAGTAATAGTACACAGCAAAAACTGGAGGGTTAAAATTTTAGGATAAAATATTTCAGAGTTGTTTTTAACACCAAAAGTGTTATTTTAACTATCTGAAAGTTAAATGGGGGTTCGAGTTGTGGTTATTTGCCAGATTTGATGTGGTTGAGGTTAATTCAACTTCTCTTAGTGTTAATTCAACTTCCTCTAGTGTTAATTCAACTTCCTCTAGTGTTAATTCAACTTCCTCTAGTGTTAATTCAACTTCTCTTAGTGTTAATTCAACTTCTCTTAGTGTTAATTCAACTCCCTCTAGTGTTAATTCAACTTCCTCTAGTGTTAATTCAACTTCCTCTAGTGTTAATTCAATTTCTCTTAGTGTTAATTTGGCTCCTCCCATTCACCACTTCAAACTCTTGTGAGAGAAGACCAGTTTGAACCAGTTTTGTACATAATTTCACCTTAAATGAACTCAAATAAAGTAAAAATAAAATAAAACGCCTCTGTGTGTTGTTTAGATCAGGATAACTCTACAAAGTGTTATCTGTTTACTCTCAAAACATGAATATAACTCTGGATTTCGGGGTTAAACAGGAACTTTGCTCCAGTGTTACTTAACTAACATTTCTAAAAATGTTAAATTAACTCTAGAACAGATTGGACGCATATAAACTGTTAAGAAAATGTTAAAATTGATTCTGTGAGAGTAAATTTTAACACTCCACTTTTTGCTCGGTACTTTTTAGCTGCTCAAATGTTGATCTCTTTTCTATTTTAGTACTGATTCGTATCTGATTTTACATTCTTTTTACAACCCCATGAGACTATGTTCTCCAAAGTCCAATTTTCGTCCTGACTCAGCTGTACCTAATTTAATACGCCTGGATCGTGGTTAATCTTTGACATGTTTTGATTTCGACACAGCCCGACTTGCAGCGTTTCAAAAGTGGACATCGCAAACATATGGTCGTTGCGTATCATTATCCGACATCATAATCAAAAAGCCGAGACTAGACAACAGTAAACCGAGTGTCCGCACTTGGTCAAGTCCGAGGAACAAGTTTCAAAGTCCCGTCGTGTTGAAAGAAGCTGGGCATGTCTCATTCAGAATATTTTCCTCTGCGGTCTCAGGCATGACGCGATGCTGGCCACTGCGCTGTACAGTCTGTTATTAAAGAAACGAGGGGAGTTGTCATACATTCTTCCTCGGCGCAGCTCCGCGTTTGAAAGAGAATTGTGGGTTGGTCCGACGCAAATGTTCGAAAACAAAAGGCTGTGTATGTGGGCGGGGAAAAATTAAAGTAAAAACAGTCTGTATAGGGATGAAGCGTGGATCTCTTGAGGAATGTCAAGTGGGCCAATTCCCCTGCTCTCTGCCGTAGCCTTTGACTCCGGGCGGGCTATTTCCTGTTCTCACACATGTTGTTGTAAACGTCACTGCTGGTCTGTTAGTGGGAATTCGCTGGTATTTTCCAGTTTGATTCCACTGAAGGGTGACTACATTTGGACTAGCGGTGCCAAAATTATCGGAAAACTGATACTCATCCATACTAAAACCAAAGAATTTAAACTAGATACTTACTTGAGGAAGAATCAACTCTAAAAAAGTCACTACTGCAACAGAAATGAATAGTTTTAGAACAATTGAGGTGCATCCGAGCAAAAATAAGACCACACAGACTAGTATATCACTTTGGATGACTGAGGGATTACACAGATATAAACACCACATGGTAATAAAAAAAGAAAGTACTCTTTATTGTGACTTTCAGTATCGGAATCTGTATAGAGTATCGAGTCTATTCCTTTAGTATCATGACAACACTCTTTTGGAAGCCGAAAACGGAAAACAACAATCAAAAGTAGTGAAAATACACATTCATAGTCTAAACCCCCTTATTTTTCCTTCTTCTGACTCACATCCAAAGCCTAAAAACAATCCTCAAGGACTTACTGTAAGCGATTGACACCATAATAGGAAGTGTAAGGCGGCATTACTGGATGTCAGAACTGCTCGGAAAGGACAAAGAACAGGCTACAGCTTTATAGTGAGAGAACTGGTGGCACTCAATCAGTGCACTTGAAATAAAAGAACAGACATTGTAGCTTCCGGCAGTTTCACAGCTAAATGGTTATTGCTTCTTATAGTTTTATGGTGCTGTCAGGATACTTGATTTTGATACTAAGGGATAGAGTTGATACCTAATGATGTAACAACTGAAATATTGTGATATTATATCGTCAAAGTTCTCCGTCACATTATATCGAATTGCAAGTTTCTTTGGTTAAATTAAGAGTTATGGTGCAGCAGTAGCTAAAAAAAGACAGAAGGAACTACATAGACCATGATCCTTTGCTCCATTTCAGTGCTGACTAAAAGAAGAAATAACAGTTCTAAGCACTTTAAGTCTTAGTTCTTTGGATTAAGTCTTGTCAAGGCGTTTTAAGAGGAAAAAGTAGCGTATTAACAGTTTTTATTCAACAAAATATCGCAATAAATATCGTACCGTGAGATGTATATCGTGAAAATATCGTACCGAGAGATTTGGATATTGTTACAGCCCTAATCGTGAGCTTTCCCACGATATCGCTGTAAATATCGTACTGTGAGGTTCATACCGTGACGATATCGTTTCATGAGACTTGGATATCGTTACACCCCTATTGATACCTCTTCCGATACCATGATGATAATAAAAAAAAAATACTATTATTGCTTTAGACCAGAGTTGAGCATTTACTTTTTCTATCGGGCCACATGAGAAACTGAAAATACTGTGGAGGGCCGGGCCACAATGCTTAACTCAATTCTGAGTAATATTAATTGCATTTCTTTATAAATAGCTTTGTTTTGACAAGCTGGTAAGACTGGTAAGAGTTTATGTTATGACTAAGCAATAAAAAAAGTGAGCCTGCCTTACAAAAAGTCATAAAAAAAACACCTCTAAAATAAAAGCTATGAATCTTAAGTCCATGCATGACATAAAATGATAAAATATGTTTATTTTGTCATTCCCAATTATCTTAAACGGGCAGGTCAGAGTCAAACAAAGCTGTACAATGCCCAGATCTGCTTTAGATTAAATCATAATAATCTCTTTTATATTCCTGTGTGGGTTTATATCTGTGTAATCCTTCAGTGGTCCATGGGTGTATATGAGTCTTTGTCGTCCTTATACTCCCTCTGATACACCTCAAGATCATTCTAAAGCTTCAAGAAAGGTTAATTTCTGTCCTGTGAGTGTGACATTTTTAGTATCGATACTTGCCCAAATGAGTATCTAGCTTCAATACTCGTTTTAATATAGATTAGTATAGATTTTCCAATAATTTTGACAACCTAACAATGTTTACGATGGACACCCCGATGAAAAAGTGAAGTATAAATACCTCGTAAAGTGTTCGTGCATAAAAGACAGGGCTGAGCTGTTTAGTATCTGCTCAAACGGGGTCCACCAGGGAAGTTTCAACCTTTTCCTTTCATTGTTTAGCGAGGAACTTCCAAGTGTAGGCAGCGAGTACAGTGTGTGCTTGGATCTGATCTCTTATAAGATGTGGCATTAGCGATACCAGCTGTGTCAACAAAACAAGTTATTAAGCATTATAAAGTGGACTACCTTCAATAAATCATGTAAATGCGGGCTTGTTTTTTCGCTGTTAGCTACGAACCGAATGATGTTTTCCAAGTTCTATTTAGTTTTGATTAATATGTGTTTTGGCCAAATGTGTTTTTAGCGCATTTTGTCAGAACCTATTCTCGCTTTGCTACTGTTTGGAATACGGCCGTCAGCGCCAATGACATTTCCTATTCATGGAAATTTCCAGAGCCATCTCCGCAACACATCATGGGATTACCCCGTGAATAATGTATGTTGGCAAGATAGACAATCCGAATGTTACCTAAAGGAAAACTCCAAAAAGTTCAGAATTGTAATTTATTAATGAATCACGGCGATTGGAATTTGACCGGTTTTGAGTCCAAGTAATTTCATTTTATGTTTCGCCGCGTTTGTGTTTTTTCAATATTTGGCAGCGTGTCGTCTCATTTGGCTTGCAGATAAGTTTTGTCGTGCTTTTTTTCAAATGTAAAGCCAGGAAATTCGATCCTTGAAATCGCATGTTCAGTTTGGGCATGTGGTGTCGACATAAATGATTCAGCAGCTCACTCCAAAGCCTGAATTAAAAATGTAACCCTTTTCCGTTCTTGTTCCAGCGTGTGTCTAAACTACATCTATAAATTTGCATTTCGGAGAGGGAAAAGTACAGAAGCTAGTTTGCATATTCTGTTTTTACTCTGAGGAAGCTAAACCACAGTTAGGGCCATCAAAAGTATGGAAAATCAGACGCTACTCGATACTAAAGCTCGTGTCTAGACTAGATACTCGTTTGAGCAAGAATCGATACTAAAAAAGACATTCACAGGACAGAACTGAACCTTAATCCGTGTATCATTTGTTCATTAGTTTTTCAATATAAAACTAAAAATAAGAACATTTTGTCTCCAAAACCAAAATGAAAGAACTGATAACTGACTGAACCAGGACTAAACCAGGACTAAACCAGGACCGAGTGCCGGGACAGGCCCAGAGGTGAGCCCCCGTAGACTGAGAAAGGGACTGAGACCAGGACTGAGACCAGGACTGAGACCAGGACTGAAACCAAGATCAGACTGGGACCAGACCGGGACTGGGACCAGGACCGAGACTGGGACCAGGACCAGACCGTGACCAGACCGAGACTGAGACCGGGACTGGGACCAGGACCAGACCGTGACCAGACCAGGACTGAGACCGGGACTGAGACCGGGACCAGACCGGGACTGAGACCGGGACTGGAACCAGGACCAGACCGTGACCAGACCGGGACAGAGACCGGGACTGGGACCAGGACCAGACCGTGACCAGATCGAGACTGAGACCAGGACTGAGACCGGGACCAGACCAGGACAGAGACCTGGTTCAGTTTTGGTTTAGTCCTGGTTCATTCCTGGTTCAGTCCTGGTGTAGTCCTGTTTTAGTCCTGGGATCAGTCCTGCTTCAGTCCTGGTCTGGTCCTGGTCTCAGTCCTAATCACCTGACAGTCTACGTGGGCGCATCTCTGGGCCCGTCCCGACACTCGGTCCTGTTTCAGTCCCGGTTCAGTCCTGGTTCAGTCCGGCATCGCAGTTTAAGTCACGGAAACAGGAAATGCATTTTTTTCCATTATTCATTTAAACACAAATTCGAAACCTGAAAAAAACAAATCGTTATCAATTTTTTCATTTTGGTTTTAGAGACAAATAACGAAGAAAATAGTTGTTTTTAAATTTTCTTATTGTTGGTTTAATTTTGAAAAACTAATGAATGAATGATACAGATTAACATTTCCTGAATAAATTTAAAATAATCTTTAGCTGAATCAGAACAAGTATAAGAGCACATAGACTAGGGAATACACAGATAATAGTAATAAAAAAGATTTGATATGATTTAAATGTTGAAAATCACATTCTATTGTCTAAATAAAATGTTTTTAATCATCACCGTTGTAGCTAAACTGGTATTGAGTATCAAGTGCATTCCTTTTAGTATCATGACAACACTAGTACTAGCACCGGGTTTTCACATTCTGGTTTCACTTTGAGGAGATTACGCCACAAATACAATCAAGTGTTTGCTTATAACAATTCACTGGGTTGTGACTAATATTGCGATGCTAAACAAAGCAGATGTAAACAGCAAGAGAACAAACCGTGCTTTTACATCACATAGGCGTTACTCTTAAAGGCGTAGTCCTCTGCTCCCCGCCCGCCACGCTGTTATGCTTTTGATTTAGTGACTCACCGTAGTGCCATTGCCCTCCTATCTGAGCATAACATTCACAAATCACAGCCACGGCGGCGGTGTAGCGTAGCATAGCATGGCCAGAGATAGACAGCATGCCCACGCTGTATATTACCCGTCCAGCGATCAGAGCAGAGCAGAGCAGAGGCGCGCACGTGGGCCGGGGATTTGAGGACACACACATTTCGATAGAACGTGAGCGCGGTGCCGGCCCCTGGGCTTGAAGCACGCGTGTTACATAAGAGGCGCAGCGGAGCAATACGCCGGAGATGTACAGTGCTCAGCTATAGCCTCCCCGCTCTATACTCCCGGTGTTGTGCTCATCATGGTATGTATTTAAAGCCTTAAGGGGAACGCAAACACAGTCGGCTCTGAGGCAAGGACATCTGGCACATTTCACAAGCTGCTGCTGCTGCTGTTGGGCTGGAGAGCGATGGGGGAGGGGAGGAGGAGGAGGAGGAGGAGGAGGAGGAGAGCGAGCCTAAGAAAGAAGTGCATATCATTACAGAAGACTTAATACACTAATTTCTGGATTAAAGCTCCTAAATTACACAAAATTGCCTCTCATGAGCTTTAAGTCATGACGTAATGTGGTTTCCTCATCAGGAACAAACCCAGAGTTGTGTTTTGTTTCATTCAACAGTGTTTGAGGAACCCTGTATTATTAGTCTGTTCCACATCCCCAAAAGTTCAAGTTCTCTGTTCCTCTGATGCAAAACTATCAAAATGTCGATATATCGTTTTGTTTAATGTGGTTATACAGTGTCAATATCGTGGGCTGCTGTATCGATATATCACCAAGAGTATTTTTTTGGTATTTTTAACTAAATTATTTTGTTACAGAGCTATAGTTTTGTTGCTTGTTCGGAGGAAGGAAACTTGTTTTGTTTATGCAACACATTTGACACATTAACTGTTGTGTTGATTAAAATAGGTTTCATATTCACTCTGCACAGGAAGTGGTTTAACAACAAGACTTTTAGTATCACAGCCATGATTTAGCCTCTGTTTTTTATTGAACCGTATCAAATCGATTGTATTGTAGGGATTTAACGATATCCAAATCTCTCGGTACAATATTTATTGCGATATTTTGGAGAGGCTGATATAATTGTAGATAGGACACTTTTTCTGCTTTTAAAATACCTTGACAAGATTTTGGTGTGATTATTTCCGTCATAATCCCAAGAATTAAAGTAAAAAACATATCTCTTCATGTTCTTTGCACTGAAATGAATCATGGGATATGTAGTTCCCGATGTTTATAAGCTGTTTCGACTATAAAACCGTGCATTTCAGCAAAGGAACTTGTGATTCGATATATTGTGACAGCCCACGATGTTATTGTGAGACTTTTGACGATACGATATCAAGATATTTCGGTTATTGTTACATCCCTAATTGTATTGAATCGAACATATATATCGTATCATCATCTTCTCAATGATACCCAGCCATAGTTCAAGTTAACGGCAACTTTTCACCATTTGTTTAGTACAAATTAGAAATTCCAGGTCTGAAATTATCCAAATGATTCTAGTGAAAGTGTATGGAGTTTAAAAACACAGTGGAGCGTTCGTCTGTTTGAGAGGAGAAGCTTAAATCTGCAGGTGTTCGGTGTTAAACATGTGTGAATGAAACAAAACACAACTCCAGGTCTGTTTTTTTTTTTTATTTTTTTTTTTTTTTATGAGACACATTATAACAGATCAGAAAATAGTGTAATACGGGTTTGAATCCTGCAAATGTTGAAACTCCAAACTGAATTACATCGTCTTTGCAAAAAGCTTAAAAGGCATTAAGGGCTGCAAAACATACAAAGCCAAGAAACAACTGCGTGTCTGTACTGATGTGAGCCGAAAAAGGTCTGAATTGTGTAAACCAGCATGAGTCATTTGCGGCGAATAATTGACGGTAAATCTGAACCTCTCGATGCCTCTCAGATGTTTTGTTATGAACCTTTAGACCCCCCCCTCCCACTTCTCTTCAACAAACCGCTCCGCTCCTATTGGCCAGTCCGGGCTGACACGTTATCAGAGCAAAGCAATGCATCATTTCGCAGTTGCATAATGATCTAATTCACAGGTGGATGTCAAGTATTTTCACTCTGACAACATGCTAAGTCGCTGACACCGGAGTGCTACTATTGAAAACTCGACAACACCAAAATAGAACTATGCACTGGGGCTGTCAAAAGTATCGAAAATAAGATGCTAACTGATTCTAAGACTAGTATCGGAATGAGATATGCTGGTATCGAAACAAAAAGGATCACATCAAGCACTAGAACTATTATTTAAAGGGCCCATATTAGGCTGTTTTCTGATCTGTGTATCATAATGGCCACGTTTACATGATGTTTTTAAATTCCAAATGAATGGTTCTGAATTAAAATACGTTTACGTGGAAATAAAACACGTTAAATCGCTTTTATTTAATTCCACTAAACGTCTGGGGGTGGGGAAGGGTTCTGATTGGACAGAAAGTATTAACGTCTACTGAAAGAAAACACACACTTCTGCAGCTACCGGCTTTTTTGTCATCTCAGTTTGTCATTACGCCACAGACACAAACATGATCCAAACTTTTTTCGCAGTCGTTCCCATGATAACAAAGCAGCAGCTCGAGAATTCTCTCATCACACTTTACGTCTGTCATCTGAGGAGGAGAAGGGAAGAGTGTCGGAGAAGGGAGGAAGAAGACGAACTGAGTCAACGGCTGCTCTACCTCAGCCCACTCCCGCATCCCGCTCGCAAATCCAAAGAGACGTGGAGGAAAGTCCGAAGTGGGGACTGGTGGAGCCGGATCGCGTCAGAAAGGTGACCCAATGAGCATGTGCTGAACGACCGGAATTATTTTAAAGAATAAAGAATAAATGCTTACAAGATCGAGGAATTAATTAGTTCGGCTTTAAAATCGGAAAAAAAAACACCCACTTACTTCGGAATTAAGTTCAATTCCGAATCATTTTCAGTAGGAATTAAGTGTTAACATGGTCAATTTAAAGCGGAATTCATTTTTCTTCAGAATTAAATTCTTTTTATGCGGAATTAAAGCTCTCATGTAAACGTGGCAAATGTTTCCTCACCAAAAACGGTTTTGTTTTATTGACATATTTAACACACAAATCGTGCATATTTAGGCTGATTTCTTCTCTCAAACTCAAACTTTTCTACAGAACTAAAGGTAAAAGGTAACTATTAACATGAAAACTACCACTACATGACATCACAAGGTGGCACAGAGTGTTTCAAGTTTGGGGATGTAAACAGACTAATAATAAAGTATTACTCAAACACGTGTGTATGAAACAAAACACAACTCCAGGTCTGTTTTTGAGGAGGTAACAACATTATAACGTAACTTAAAGCTCACAAGTCGTCAATTTTTAGTAATATAGGACCTTTAATGTTGGAAATATCGTCTGTTGTTAGTATCGTGACAACACCACAATACTCTACTCCAACTTGGGCATTCTTTACTGAGAACAGGAACAAAACACCGCCGTACAAGTCGCTACATAAAAGAAACACGTTAACCTAGAATGACTTCAATTCCCAAACGTGGCCACACTAATCCACACAATCGAATCAGTTTGCCATTTCACAGATAATAAGCCCGGGATCTGAGCTGAAACACTAGACCCGATCCTGTTCCGGTGAGGGGTAATAGCCGAAAGCCGCGTTAAAGGGCCTCCCAGGACTCCAAATGTCAGCGCTGATTAAAACCTTATGACAGCAGCGTGACCGCAAACAGCATCCTCCCCTGCTCTCCCGATGGTGGAGATAGAGGGGCGAGGTGAGTCATTAGAGCAGCGGTCAGTGGAGTGGTGGGAGTGGGATCTGTCCTTAGAGGTACAGAGAAACCCGAGTGACCCCAGAGTAGAGCAAGAGCGTTTAATCAAAGAGATCTCGTAAGAAAAGGGAAGCGGGAGAAAGAGAGACTGGGAAGAAAATCCGACTGCTCACAGGAGAGTTTCGATACTTATCAGGCAATGTCATTTACAAAAACAGTCGGCAATTATGGCTATCATCGAAAGATTAAAGTGAAGTACAATTAAGACTGGCAGTAAATATAAACACAGTACAAAAGGTCTTCAAGTGGCATCCATAATAGAGGAACGACATGTGACTGAATCACCTGGACATTCAGAAACTACTTTTTTACAACCACCATCCAAGATTACAAAGATTTTGAACATAACTATGGATTGTAAGTCAAGAGTTTATTGTTTTTGAAAATGCTATATTTGTAGAAAATATTTTATAAGTTACAGTTTAGTATTTTTTTGGATAGGATCGTAAATACTACCCGCAACAAAAGTATGAAAGTGCCTGAGAGAGATACGTCGCTAAATTACCGAATTTTTCTGACTACAAGTTGCACTTTTTTCATGGTTTGGGTGGTCCTGCGACTTATACTCCAGTGTGACTTATATACAAAAACTTTCACACTGACAGCTGCGAGAGGCTCTAGGCTTGTGTGCCAATATCTGCTGCTCCTACTGTGCATGTCTCCTGCAGAAAGAGCCACTGTCTTGTCTGTATCATGTCAGTCGATCGCACTATTACTTCTGTACCGCTGAAAATTGAAAATTTAAGTGACTTCAGTGACACCGAAACCATCCTGTCGGGATTCAGAAAGTCCGGAATAATTCTAACTGGAACTGATGCTGAGTCTGACGACAGCGACACAGAAGAGGAAGCGGTGCTCTGTTTACCTCCGGAGGTCACGGAGTTGCTCAGAAGTGACACCGAGGATGAAGAATTGAATGGATTTAGTGATTTGGAGTGAGATGGAGAGTTTGGTAAACTTGTTCTGTTGTTTATGCTATAGTTATCTGAAGAACTGTTCATATGTGACATTAACAGAGTGTTGTTCTCTATTGTACTGTTTTTTACTATAATTTGCCTTTCAAGATTAAATGTCTGTTCCTGGTCTCTGATTTTATAAAATAAATTTCCCCCAAAAAGTGTGACTTATACATGTGTTTTTTTTCCCTTCTTCATTACGTATTTTTTGGCTGGTGCGACTTACACTCCGGAGCAACTTTTAGTCCAAAAAATACTGTACTGAAACATGCACGGGTAACATAAAACCTCTTCAGATACATTTATATAAAACATTATAACATGGTAGAAAGCTCCCAAAAGTTTGCATAACAGCCCATCTTTAATGTACTAATGGAAAATACATAACTTTATATAGTTTTTAAAATAATTTCAATGATAACTTTAATTTTTAGCAACTCAAAATAATTCACAGTCATTATTTCCACCAGTGTTTTTACTCAAAAAGACCATGCTGAGTTTTTCTATGACGTCACTATTTATCACACACACACACACACCAACCCGATCATCTCCTCCAACTCCAAAACCAGACCACAATTTACCGAAAAGTGACACAACTTTCCGTCTCTCCACGCCAAATCGCATCAAGGCGCCGCTTTACCCGAAAGCGACGGCTCGTTTCTTACCTGAAGCGTGGCCGTGGGGGAGCAGGGCGCAGAGCAGGAGCAGAGCCGAGGCAGTCAGGCGGTGGGCGGTCTGCTGCCAGGAGGACAGGGCTCCCATGGTCCCATCGCACATCTTTAACCTCCAGAGACCAGCGGCTAGTCCTCTACGCCTTTAACCTGTTTGATAAAAGAGAGAGAGAGAGAGGGAAGAGGGGGATGGGGGAGGAGGAGAGGATAGAAAGAGAGAGAGAGAGAGAGAGAAGGGGATTACTACCAGCAGTCAGCCAGCATTACGTAATCGCAGGCCAGGCAACACAAACAGAAGGGGAGATACTGTATGGAGGCTATAGGGAGAGTGACAGATGAGGAAACAGCTGGGCAACAGATAAAAGACTTCGAGTACAGGAATTCGGTACGATATTCAGAATACCTTGTGTAACCAACTGTCCGTCAGCTGTGCATGAGAAAGTGCATTTTCTCACAGTGAAGGCAAATGCGTTGTTATATTAAGAGCAAATGTTAAAAGTGAACTGTGCACATTAAACTTGTCAATCCACGGGGAAGAGTTGGCCAAGTTTAAGATGGTAAATAGTAGGGAATATCGTGATCTTGTTTCGTCAAAAGTCTCACAATAATATCAGAGGCCATCGCAACATATCGAATTACCAGTCTCTTTGCTTTAATGAATAGTTATGGTGGCTTTCTAATGACTTTCTTTGCGATTTTAACGTATTTTTTATTCTGTAAAGCACTTTGAATTACTTTGTGTATGAATTTGCCTCATCGTGGTGCAGTAATAGCTAAAAAAAACACATGGAACTACATAGACCATGATCCTTTGGTGTTGTCAATGCAGACTAAATGAAGAAACAACGGTTATTAAGCACTTTTATGTCTTAATTCTTCATATTACGACTGTACCGACGGCTTTTCAAGGCTTTTCCAAGGCTTTTCCAAGGCTTTTAAAAGGAAGTAGCATATTCACATGTTTGTAAACCTCAACAAAATATCGTGATAAATATCGAACCGTGAAAATATCGTATCGTGGGATTTTGATATTGTTACATCCCTAGTAAATAGACATTTTTATATACTGCTTCTCCACATCTTCCACCAAGACACTCAAAACACTTTACTCCAAGGAACCACTCGCGCATTCACAGACAGATTTATGCGCTAGTTCATCTGTAGGAGTCAGAATCAGATCTGTGGAGAGGCGACCAAATTCACAAAAGGGAATGCTTGTTTCTCGAAGTTCTATTCCAAGTTCTGCAATAAAAACACAGCTATAGTTGAATAAATGCAAGATACAGATGTTTAAAGTCTTACTGTGGGACATTAAGACAAAGCAATAACGAGAAGAAAAGCAAGAAGATTGTAGACTATCCACCAGAAAAGTTACGTATTGCACCTTTAAGTAGCTGCTTCAGATAGAATTGATAATGGAAAATGTTTACTTAGTTAATAAGTATTTTTTCAATGTTTTTTTCCTTCCTATGCCAAATTTAAGTGTTGTAACTACCCAGTGAATAGGAGTGCGCAAAAATATCAAAATATCAATATATCGTATCGTGTAATATGATGCTGTGAGTATTTTTTGGTATATTTTACTAAATTACTTTATTAAAGCGCTTCAGTTTTGTTGCTCGTTTAGAGAGAGGAAACTTGTTTATGCAACACATTTGACATTTTCACCGTTTTAATGAGTAAAATGTTTGTGTTTCATTAACTTTTCCCAAGAAGTGGTTTAATAAAGACTTTTAGTTTCACAGCCACCATCATTAAGCCATTATTTTTTATTGAACCATAATGAATCAATTTGAAATACATCGAATCGTATAGAATCGAAAGCTCACTGCACAGAGATATGTATCGTGGCCTATGTATTGAGGCATGTATCGTATCGGCAACTTCTTAACGATACTCAGCGATACCCAAGAGAGACTGTGGAACATTAAGCCAAAGCAATAACAAGAAGAAAAGCAAGAAGATGTCCAAGTGCTAACGTAGTTAATCGGTATTTTTCATTGTTTTTCTTTCCTATGCCAAACTTAATATCAATCAACGAAATATCAATATATCGTATCGCCTAATGTGATGCTGTGAGTATTTTTTGGTATATTTTACTAAATTACTGTACTAAACTCATCAATAAACACTTTGGAACATTGGAGACATAACTGAAATAAGGTTAATTGTTTTGGAGATTGAAATATCGATATATCGTATCGTTTAATGTGTACAGTATAGATATCGGGGACTGCTGTATCAATATATCTCCAAGAGCATTTTTTAGTAAATTTTACTAAATCATTTTGTTACAGAGCTACAGTTTTGTTGCTCGTTTAGAGAAAGGAAACTTATTTATCCAACACATTTGACATTTTCTCCGTTTTAATGAGTAAAATGTTTGTGTTTCATTAACTTTTCCCAAGAAGTGGTTTAATAAAAACTTTTAGTATCACAGCCACCATCATTAAGCCATTATTTTTTATTGAACCACAAAGAATCAATTTGAAATGCATCGAATCGTAATTGTAAATCAAAAGCTCACTGTGTTGAGGCATGTATTGTATCGGCAGCTTCTTAACGATACTCAGCCCTAAGAGAGACTGTGGAACATTAAGGCAAAGCTTATTTATTATTGCTTATTTATTATTGTTTTTATGTCTTTCTGGATCACTGGGCCTCAGGGAGCACATTTCGTTCTGTCATGTGTTTCTCTCGCATGTTTGAATGACAAATAAAGAACCTTGAACCTTGAATAACAAGAAGTAAAGCATGAAGATGGCAAAATATCCACCAGAAAAGTTACATACTGCACTTTTAAGTAGCTGATATTCACATATTCAAGTACTAATGGCTAATGTTTATGTAGTTAAATCAGTATTTTTTAATCAAGCCTGTAAATACAATGCAAACACCGTGAATTGGCAATGCATGTTTGCTCTGGGACAATCGTGGATGAAAGTACATAGAGTAATATCCTGTAAATGATAGAGTTGAATTATATAATACGTGGACTCCATTCTGGAAAAAAGAAAGGCTGCACTCGCATAGCCTCACGTACAATCTTCGTAGCCAGCAAACATCTTGCGGGTCAAGTTTCAAAGCCGTTTTGAAGAAGACAAACCTAGTGGTTATAACCTGCACGGGGCGCTCCGATGCTTTATTTAATTCCGCTCTGCACTGGCCATTAGCGTCAGTCCATTACATAGGCTAATGCTGCGTTTCAATGTCAACAAGAACAGAGGTCGGCGGCTAATACGGAGCTCTTGTGTGCGCACTTTGTTGTATGGAAACAGTTGTAGAGTGTAGCCTCCGGGTCGATCACGGGGCGCAGTGGCAGGTGGACTCCTCTGATCCGGCCTCAGTTCTTACTCTTGGCACATTTGCTAAATGACCTCGATAAATTTACACTCCCCACTGCTGCGGATATAAGCTCAAGGTGGAAAGGTAGTGGAACTAGAGAATGAAATGTGGAATTACTTTGCCTTATGTAGCTAAAAAAACAAATCTACAAATACAAAATCCTTATATGTGTGACTCTTTACACTCACAATCTCTTTCAGGCCTATTTTTATACATTTTCTTTACAGACAACCTTTATTTATGTATTTATTATTTTATTTTATTTATTTTTTATTTATATATGTATTTATTTATTTTATATATATATATTTTTTATTTATATATATATTTTATTTTTTTATTGTATTTATTTATTTTATGCAATTTCTTTGCTCTTATACTGTCACTACTCAATATTAGGCCTGTCACGACAAATACTATATCAACTTTTCGTTCTAATAAATGATAAATGGGACAATCACTTTGGGAGGTACTTTTTTCTTGTACTACTGGGAATTTGTTTGGTTATTTTTCTGTACTGCAACGAGATTTGAGTTGTAGAAAGATGAATTATGAACTTCTATGTCTCATTATAAACCCACACAACTACTTAAGCGGTGTTTCATTCTGCTACTGATTTATTGCAGCTCATTTTTTAACAATATTGTACATTTAGAATAGTTTTTGGGGACCAATTCTGCTTTCTATATTTGTTAAAAATGTGTTATCGTGACTAGGGCTGGGTATCATTAAGAAGTTGCCAATACGATACATACCTCGATACGTAGGCTGAGATATGATACATACTTTGATATAGCACACTTTCAATTCAATACGATATATTTCAAATCGATCTGATATAGTTCAATAAAAAATAATGTCTAAACTGTGGCTGTGATACTAAAAGTCTTCGTTAAACCACTTCTTGTGCAAAGTTCATATGAAACAAAAACATTTTAATCGTAAAAACAGTGAATATGTCAAAATTATTTAGTAAAATATATTAAAAAAAATACTCTTGGAGATATCGATACAGCAGTCCCTGATATCGATACTGTATGATCACATTAAATGATACGATATATCGACATTTCTTTTTTTTAAAACATTTTTTAAAATAATTTGTCAAGTTTGAGGGATTAGATACCCAGCACATCCACAGCAAGACAGACATAACAAAATATAAAACTAACACGCATACAACAATAATAATAATAATAATAATAATAATAAGGTGTTATATATATCAACATTTCAATATTTTTGCACACCCCTAATCATCTCATCTCATCATCTCCCCTAATAATCAGTTTCATCTCCAACGTTCCAAACTCTTTATTGAATTAACCAGAAAGAAGCGTTATTACTTTGGCTTTTATGTGGCTTATGACTCCAACTGCCGTTCACACAACGCCAAACCAAATACAGCAATTGCGTCACTCTTGGCAACTACCGAAAAACCTACAACTGTGATTGGGCAAATGGTTACCGATGGCCTCTCAGCAAATACAATGAGTTATGTTTTGTTTGTTTACCGACTTGCCATTGCCAGTGTGTGAGCCAAAGCCATACATAAGCGATGCCTTCAATAAAATCAATATTACAGCTCGAAAAGAAAGCGCTGAAAGTATTATTGGATTGCTCATTGACGGGAGAATGAGCCTATCTCTCTGAACATCGAGGGATTTGTTTGAGCCATTTGTTTGTCATCGCAGCATTAGTTTACAGCGTTGTCCAAAATATCTAACCTAATAAATCGGATAAATCTGATACTAATCAAGATTTAAACTGGCATCGAAGCAAGAAACTTATTTGAGCAAGTACTGATACTAAAAAAGTAGGACAGAATTGATCCTTTCCTGAATAGCTTTAGAAAGATCTTGAGTATGGATGTAACGATATCCAAATCTCTCGATACGATATTATCACGATACGCATCTCACAGTACGATATTTACTGCGATATTTTGAAAAGGCTGATATAATTGTAGATAGGACGCTTTTTTACTTTTAAAATACCCTGACAAGATTTTGGTGTGAATAATTTTCGTCATAATCTCAAGAATTAAGAAGTAAAAGAAAAAAGAAGTAAAAGAAAAAGTAAAAGAAGCAAAAAACATGTTTCTTCATGTTGTCTGCACTGAAATGAATCGTGGGATATGTAGTTTCTGATGTTTATAAGCTGCTGCTACTATAAAACCATGCATTTAAGCAAAGAAACTTGTAATTCGACATATTGTGACAGTCTACGATATTATTATGAGACTTTTGACGATACGATATCACGATATTGGACGACTAGGCAACCTACTTGGACCACTGAGGGATTACGCAGATATAAACTCACATAGTAATATAAAAGAAAGTACTATTAATATTGATATTGTCTAAATAAATAGTGTTTTTAATTATCATCGGAATTTATGGCATCGGAATTGGTACTGAATCTATTCTTTAGTGTGAAAATCAAGTCTGAATTTTCAAAAATGGTAAATAGTCACCTTTTTATATTGCGCTTTTCTACCTCACTCAAGGCGCTTTACATCAAGGAGCCACTCACCCTTGATGCGACGAGGCGGGTTAAGTGTCTTGCCCAAGGACACAATGACAGCACGCATCTATAGGAGCTAGAATCGCACAGACAGCCTTCGGATCAGTGGACAAACGCTCTACCGACTGAGCTACTGTCAAGGCCATGGCATTTAATTAACATTTTTTAAGTTTCTTGCGATGTGGAATATATTGTAAAGATGTAGTTGCATGTTTATCTACTTCTACATAGTCAATATATGTTGCTTGAAAAGAAAGCGTTGAGTTTTATTGAATCGCTTATTGACAAGAGAATGAGCTGTCGGTCAAGACTCGACTATCTTTCCGAACACCGAGCCACGCTGTTTGTTTACCTTCTGTTGATTCTTTAGTCCATTATCTTCACTGGGGGCTGTTTTGGGATTGGATTTAGTGAGTGATTTCTGCTTCGATGAGAAAATGCAGGTGCAGAGCGGTGGCGGCGGAGCATTTTTTTATTTTTTTTTTTTCCCCCCGTGAATTTCGTTGGAAAGCAGTGAACGGACAGCATCGGGAGAGAGCGGTGCCCATTACGGACAGGCAGGGCTTGCTGAGCTAATGGCTACAGTAATGGCATAGCGGCGGCACTTATCCAGACGAGGATTTGATTTCAGATGTGCTGCGTTTGCCACCGGTCATGCCACACGTCGTCGTAAAGCGAACTGTAAGTAACCAAGTTTATACGAGCCAAAGTGTATCCAAAAGTTAAAGGTCCTAAAATTGACTCTTGTGAGCTTTAAACCAAGTAATAATGTTATTGCTTCCTCAAAAACACACATGGGGTTGTGTTTTGTTTCATTCACGTGTTTGAATAATCCTGCATTATTAGTCTGTAGGGATGTAACAATATTCAAATCTCTCGATACGATATTCTCACGATATCCATCTCACTGTACGATATTTATTGCGACATTTTGTAGAGGCAAAAATAACAAAAAATAAATAAATGTGAGTATGCTACTTTTTTCTCATCACAATCAATTACTTTCAGCATGTGGATTGGACAGAAACAGAGCAAAGGATCATGGTCTATGTAGTTTTTTAGCTGTTGCTGCACCATCACAACGAATTTAAACAAAGACACTTGTAATTCGATATATTGTGACGACCCACGATATTATTGTGAGACTTCTGACGATACGATATCACGATATTTCGATTATTGTTACGTCCCTGTTAGTTTGTTTACATGCCCAAAGCTTAAAATGCTCAGTTCCACCTTGTGATGTCATGTAGTGGTAGTGTTTGTTCATGTTAATAACTGCCTTTAACCTTTTATTTAGTAGAAATGCGCAAATCGAGAGCAAAAAAAACCCCAAATGATTCTAGTGAAGGTGTATGGAGTTTAAAAACGCATTGGAGCACTTTCTGGTTGGTTTTCAGTTTAAGGGAAGAAAAAATATGTAAGGTTTGTGTGTTAAATGTGTGAATGAAACAAAAAACAACATTAAAACACATCAGAAAACAGCATAATATGGGTTCTTTAAGATCTTTAGGCGATATTTAACTCTGACAGTGGATTAAAAAAAAAAAAAAAAAAGGCAGCATTTTCTCGGAGAACGATTCATTTAACAGTTTTCCGCTTCTTCTGGAATTTCACGCTTTATTGCAATTGGTCATATCTACCTGTCACTCACCCAGAGCATTAACGAGAGTGATCGATGAGAGGTTTTTGGTGGCAAATGTGCGTTTGAGCTGCATTCAAGAGAAAATTTTATAGCTCACGACTCGGCGATTTCACCAAAATAGTCTGTCGTCACTGGAATACAATTTGATTCATTTTTATCATCATACTACCGGGTTGTTGTGTCGAGATACAAAGATTTCAAATGTGAGTTCAGTAGAAGCTTTGCACCGTCACGTGACCCCTATAGCAACGGTACCTATGCCGCCATGACACCGGGCACACTATGTCATTGACTTCAGTAGCATCGGAGAAACATGGGCAGGTTTTGTTGTGTATTTGGTTGTTCTAGACGCTCTGAATGGGATAAAATGATTTGTTTCTTCACTGTTCCTCTGGAAATTACTCATCAGGAGCTCAAACAAGCGAATTATTGGAAAAAAAACCAACAAAAAAACGGGAATTATGGCTAGAGAACATAAACCGCGAAGAGATTTCCTATGGTACTATCAAGACACACTCACGTCACTTTCATCAAGGTATTTGCTATTTAAATTGTTTCATAGCTTATTTAATGAGAGAAGCACATTTACTGAACTAAAATTTAAAAAGAAAACATTTGCAGTGTGAGCGGCAGTAGAAACTGTATCTTCCAGCGCACATATAAACATGTCACTCGTCGTAGGACCCATGTTTTCTTTATTGCCTTGCTTATCCACAACTATGTCTTCTAGAATTAATCACTTTTTGCGAGCGGATCTTTCTAACGTTCGCGAGGATCTTTTCGTGGCCGATTCTTTCGAGGTTCGGCTCACAGACTCTTCGACTCGTGCGCCATGTTGATCATAGGAGTCCAATGTGGGTTCGTTGAATGTAAACTAGTGCAGGTTTTCCTGGATAAATTTATGACATTTTAGTTCAGTAAATGTGCTTCTTTCATTAAATAAGCTATGAAACAATTTAAATAGCAAATACCTTGATGAAACTTCAGGTGTCTTGATGGTACCATAGGAAAAGTCTTCGCGGTTTATTTTTGCTAGCTATAATCTGTGTCTTTTTTTCGATAATTCCCATGTTTGAGCTCCTTGATGAGTAATTTCCAAAGGTATAGTGAAGAAACGATTCATATTATCCCTTTAAGAGCGTCTAGAACAACATGTTTCTCCGATGCTACTGAAGTCAATGGCATAGCGTGCCCGGTGTCATGGCGGCGTAGGTACCGTTGCTATAGGGGTCACGTGACGGTGCTAAGCCTCTATACTAAGGCTCAATACCAATTTCAATGTAATTTCATTAAATCATTGTACTTTTTATGTGGCTTTATATCTGTGTAATCCCTCATTTAATCAGGTCATGTCTACGTGCTCAAGATCACTCTAAACCTATTCAGAAAAGACCCGTGAACGACTTTTTTTAGTATCGATACCTGCTCAAATAAATATCTAGATTCGACACTAGCTGTAGTACAGATTAGTGTGACTTTAGACACTTTTGACAACCTCATTACCCAGCCCTTTAGGCGGTGAAACGTCTGTTTACGTGTCCATTTTCTTTACGCTTGTGGCTTTGCATATTTTGATTAAACCTGGGTCCCCACTGTGAGCCGGACAAAGACGAATACCTGCTTGGTGCCAGTCAGCATCAGAGCGACGCAGAAGTGAATCTGGCAGGACATTTTGGCTACGGCGCCGTGCCAAGGAACAGATGGTTTAAAACAGCGTACCTTTTTCTTTTGCCAAATCTTATAGTGTGGCATATATCAAACACCAGCACCTTGCTTTAAAGTGACAGGATTTCACATTTTTTATAATTATTACTTTTTTTTGAGTGGGATAGTGTCATAGTTTTACAAGTTTTTCCGTTGTTTATTGGCAGCTTGTGAAGGTTTTGTTAAAAATAGTGGAAAGTTACAGAAAGTAGCTCTGGGTTATACAACTTCGGTCATCATCAATACACAAAATTGTCCATCCAAAATTATGCACAAGGAACAATTTAATCATTCATTCAAGAAAATAAAAGTGTTGTCCTGAATGTTTAGTCATTAAATTATAAAAGATGAGGTTTGTTAATTGTTTACAGTATTTATTGTGATATTTTGAAGAGGCTTTGAAGAGGCTTTTATGCATTTAAAATACCTTGACAAGATTTTGGTGTGAATTATTTCCATCATAATCCCAAGAATTCAAGTAAAAAACATACCTTCATGTTGTCTGCACTGAAATGAATCATGGGATATGTAGTTCCCGATGTTTATAAGCTGCATTTAAGCAAAGGAACTTGTAATTCGGTATATTGTGACAGCCCACGATATTACTGTGAGACTTTTGACGATACGGTATCACGATATTTTGGAAATTGTTCAGGGTATCCCCAGGTTTGACTACCCCAAATTTAAGACTTTTTAAAGACCTTTTTAAGACCACTTAAATGAAAATTAAGACCAACATCGCACTCATTATGTGGGCGAAAAACACCAGATCCAATTTTAATAATGACCAACCAACTACAATATCTAGAACAGGTTTGCCCACAACTTTTTCAGCATGAGAGCTACTTATAAAATGACCAAGTTAAAATGATCGACCTACTACAAAGCCAAGAAAAATAAAGCGTACTTAAACATTCTGCGCCTCTTTTTTGGACCCTCACCCACAGTTTGACAACCACTTCTTTAAGAGAACTTCCACAGGGACTTTACCCAAAACTGTGAAAAAAGTGAAGGACGTGGGTAGGATTTTAAACCTGTTTTTTCAAGTTTCTAACTGGAGTTACATTCTCTTACTGATTTTGCCGCACATCGTGACAAACCCAGATGCATTTTTGCACTTTTAACAGGCAAACTTCAGCTTCACGTTGTTGTTGTTTTGTTTTTTTCTCTCTGTTAAACATTGCACTACAGCCCAGTTGAGTGTACAAAAAACAGGCTAATGAAATTTAAGACCTTTGTGAAAAAATTAAGACTTGGACAACATCATTTAAGACTTTTTAAGGCCTTAATTTTGGAACATGAAATTTAAGACCTTTTTAAGACTTTGCCCTGTTGTTACATCCGTAGATAACAGTTATGTGTATGTCGTATCTGCAGTCCATGTACAAACATTAAGCAAGAAAATGTCACCAAAATTATTAAATTCTGAAAAATGTATTAACATTTTTAGGAATATCTTACATATAAAAAAAAAAAAACAAAATCTGCTGTCATATGCAGTTTAAAGTCATTGCCATGTTATTCCATGAGCAAAAGTCAAACGTAGGACGAACAGAAATGACGTTTTATTGAAGGTCTATGGGTGGATGTAACTGCCCGCATGGGAATAGCAGAATTTATGCAGCTCTGACCTCTCCGGAGAGCGGAGGGCACTGTATTGACTGGCAAAGTGAAAACTCAAGCAAAATTAGCTTAATTGCTGTCACACACACAAAAAAAGAAATTGTCAGAGTGAAGGGTTTTTGTCATCAGCTCTCTGTGAAGGAGAGAAGCGGAGAAGCAAGGACAAGGCCCGAGATGACACGCAAGGATGGCAGATAAAAGAGATATAGAACAAAAAAGAGGCAATGACTGCATCAGTTTAATAAAGAATGCTCCATCTTTAGAAGACTCATCTCAGTACACGACCTTTTAAATAATAGAATTCACTCAGTCATTTTCAACATAAAAGAATGTGAGGTCTAATACAAGCTCTGATAAAGCTCAAAAATCATACTAAAACTGGTCAGGAAGGTGTTTTATTGTTGTATTTTGTAGTATTGATACTTGCTCAAATGAGTATCTAGTTTCGATATTAGTTTTAATAACAATTAGTATCTGAATGTGACACTTTGAGATAATCTAACTTCATTTAAAGGACCGAGAGGCGGGTTCAGTTCTGTCCTAAAAGTCAAAATGACCTGAAAGTTTTACAGTTTTTTGGCACTTGGAATGCGCTGAGAAATACTTCACTTGACTTTGCTTTTAGACACAAAACAAAAACTGACACAAAGTTCAAACCCTCCAGCACAAATAATAAAATCAATGGACACCTGGGTGTTTGTAGGTTTTACTTGCAGTGAAGAAAGGTCTAAGGACAGTGGAAGCTCTGTGAGAGTTCTCCGTTTGCTTGTTTCCAGTGAATGTTGGTTCATCTGCTTGTCTGTGAATGACCGATGTTTGATTTTCTAACTTTCTGCTGGTTAAATCAACAGTTTTGAGAAACCCTGCTGTGCGGCTGCTGTGTTGATTTTGGGCTTTACAAAAATAAATTGAACTGAACTAAACCATAATTTAATTAGCATCTTGCATTGAAACGTGGAGACTGAATTCAACAGCACGAGAAACATTTTAATGAGACAATAGACAATTCATTCGACTCAAATTCCAATTTGACTGCACAAGAAATCGCAGAGGTATCGATATCGCAATATTGGCTGATAAAGCAACAAGCTAAATATCAAGATTCTCCATCTGACAGAAGAAAATATGTTTTCAAATGAAAAGGGCAGATTTCATTTATTATTTTCTAGGGATGTAACAATAACAGAAATATCGTGATATCGTATCGTCAAAGTTCTCACAATAATATCGTGGACAATCACAATATATCGAATTACAAGTCTCTTTGC
Source organism: Boleophthalmus pectinirostris (assembly GCF_026225935.1). Classification (NCBI taxonomy): domain Eukaryota; kingdom Metazoa; phylum Chordata; class Actinopteri; order Gobiiformes; family Gobiidae; genus Boleophthalmus; species Boleophthalmus pectinirostris. Next base: position 10,906,573 of record NW_026571036.1, on the reverse strand, counting down.
TTAAATGAAGAGTTATGGTGCAGCAATAGCTAAACAAAAGACAGAGGGAACTACATAGACCATGATCCTTTGCTCCATTTCAGTGCAGACTAGAAGAAGAAATAACAGCTCTAAGCACTTTTAAGTCTTTCGATTAAGTCTCGTCAAGACACTTTAAGAGGAAAAAGAAGCATATTAACAGTTTTGTTCGCAGCCTCCACAAAATATCGCAATAAATATCGTAACGTGAGATGTATATCGTGAAAATATCGTACCGAGAGATTAGGATATTGTTACATTTGATATCGTGAGCTTTCCCACAATATCGCAAGAAATATTGTACTGTGAGGTTCATACCGTGACAGTATCGTATCGTGAGACTTGGATATCGTTACACCCCTACTATTTTCCGTACTTCGTTTTGAATTAGTCTTGATTTAATTTAGTTTTTGTCTATATTAAGTCTTTATTTTTGACAAGGAAAATAACACACATACTAAAATTTCGATACTAAGAAATAGACTCGATACTCAATACCGATACCATGACAACAGACAAAAGAATGTAATTTTCAACATTAAATCGTGGTTTTAGAGCTGTGTAATTCTTTTCCTTTAGTTTTGATACCAGTTTGAGTATTGATTAGTATCTGATTTTTGAAACTATTGCAATAATTAATAGCCATAGTTCAAAATGCATATCACAATTGTTACCAAAACTGTGCAGTCCTACTCTCCACACTCAACACACACGAAACGCAATGCAATAAAACAAAGGTTCGCATGTTACTGTAAACATACAGCTTCCTGATGCTGCAGACTTCCTGTAGTATCTTATTCAGACATGCCCTGTTAGTTAACCGAATGAAAACTCAATTTGGGTTAGACCTGCTTTCACAATCAGCCTGTCTATCTCCATGTCACCTAATCTGAGTTGATAAAAGAAAACGTGAAGAGGCAGGAGCGGCGTTCTCGGCTGCCAACAGGCCTGGATGTGTCAGCTCTCTGGGTTCTCTGGGAAAATACACTGGAACAAAGTGGCTCTGAAGTTGGGAGCGTGCGGAGAAGCAGAGAGAGTCTTGTGTTGTGAGAAGTCGTGTCATACTGTAGATTTGTGGAATACACTTATCTGTATTTCAGAACATGTTATTTGAGCTCGGGTTTGTGCTGTAACACGAGAAGATGTTTGGTAGAAGTGAACTTTAATTAGGATTACGTTAAGATTAAGGATGTGGATGTGTGTCGTTTATATAAACAAGGTAAAGATATTTTTAGAGTGCATAAATACGGGTTGCCAGGACTATATTTTTCTTTCCTTTTTTTTTCCCCTTTCCTTTTTTGGCCTTCCAGTAAGTATCTTGGCACTGGTATGAAAACGCAGGTGGGCTAGTAGAGCTGTCATAAAATAAATAAATAAAAAATACATTAAATCCAGAATCCTAAAATTAGTACTGAAATTAATTTGAGCAAGTATTCATACTCAAATCGAAATCACATTAATCAACGTTTTAATGTCTATGTAAGTAAAAGGACGTGTGGAAAAAAAGTATTGCACTATTACTCATTCTTTTACAAAAATGGAAAAGGTGTTTAATATGAGTAGTTTTTGCGTCGGTGTCATGTTTGGCATATTCAAAATAAATTAGAATTTGTAATTAAAAGAACAGAATAAATAGTGTTTTGATTATCACTGTGGTATTATTTCATATATTATATTTTCGTAGCACTGAAATCAAGCTTGAAATGTCAGTATCGTGACAACACTTACATGAATGAATCTCACTTTCAGCCTTCCAGCGCTCTCATACTGTTAGTCCATTCACACAAAAAGATGACGATAAAGGGAAAAAATAAGAAAAAAATAAGATGAAACTAGATATACATGTTCTTATTTTAGAACCGAAAACATGGTGTCTGAAAGCTATCCATTTATCAACTATTTGAGGCCGATATGTCAAGATAAGTCACCTCATGACACGCTGTTTTTTTTTTTTTTTTTAGCTTGGTCCTAGGGTAGAACCTCTGCATCCTCTGAGTGAAGAAGCAGCAGCAGCCAGACAAAGCGGCTGCCAGCGGGCTTCTACTGCAGAGTCTCAGCTGCCTTGCTCCTGGAAAGCACAGGGAGCCAAGGAGCGGGGAACACAGAGCTCACTGTGTGCCAGAGCCATCCACAGCCAGCAGCATATTTCCACCCCTCCAGTCTGTACGGCGACCCGCTGGAGGAGGGAGCACCCGGAGGAGACACAGAAAGGAGCCTTTGTTAGCCGGCATTATGTCGAGTTACAGCGCAGAGACCAGAGCATCCCCGTGTACCACCGCCGCCGCCGCGAGGAGTAGGGCACGGGCAGGAGGCGAAACACGGGCAAGAAAAGAAGAGCCGAGGATCACATGATGGAGATAAGACGAGTGAGTAATCAAAGTGACACGGAGACCAAGAGAGGCACTGTTGTCCGAAAGAGAATGGACAGTGAAGACACGACTACTTCTGTTTGCTACAAGCCTGACAGAAAACTAAAAGCCCCCAAAAGCTGCTACATGAATTATAAAAAATGCCACTGTACAACGATGACACGCAACAGCAAAAAGCACAAACTAAAGCTACTAGTAGGGGTATCATAATAACGCTTTTTGTTTTGCGATTCAGAGTGTGAGAAAATTTTGCGATTTTACACAATACAGCATTTATTAAGTCAATAAACCCAACTAGAACACACATTAAATTAAAACTTGACATCCTTTGAGGCTGCTAAGAACAAAGAAAGACTTTCACTGGTAAGAGGAGCGCATTAGTAATACTGAAGAGCATGTAATCGCAAAAGTTCAGCGCTTCGTTTGCTTGATATCACGCAAGCCGATCAACACTGACCTCTCACATATCCAAAACGATTTCAATATGGCTCATTTAGACAGCTGTAATACCAAGATCGTTACCGCAACTTATATTTTAAACTTGACCTTTTAGCGCTAAAGGTGTTAAAATGTCAAAATCGGCGGGCTGAACCAAAATGTTAAGACTACTTTTGATGAAAATATCCACAAAGTACTGGCTGGTGTTGTCTACAGTGCCCTTTGACATCACCATATGGTACTAAGCAAAATGTAAACAACAATGGGAACGTAACTCGATTTGACAACATCTGCCGCCAAGGATACACTCGATCCTGTGAGACCTGTCTTCTTAACCCTTCGATTTTCCCCAATTCACGCCTGACATTTGTTTAAACTCGCCGATAAGCTCCTTCACTTGCACTCTGCCATGTCCTTTTGTGTCGCTTCTACCAAGCCAGCCAGTCAGCATTGCTTGAAGACTGCCAAATGCCAGCTTGGCCAACGTGATGTGATTCTACTGGAACTTCACTGGAAAAGACAATAAGGAAGTAGACAAGCAGGCAAAGCATAGCAAATAAAACTCCCATGTTGTTAGATGGGGGGGTGATTTGATCGTTTTGAGATCTAACTTAACATACCATCACAGCAGAATCTAAAAAGGCACAGTCACACGCATGGACACGTGCAACTGTACCGAGAGCTATTTAAACAAAGACTGTGGTGGGCTGTCTCTTGCCTACACACATGCAAACAAAGACCAAACCAGACCAACAAAGGCTAACCAAGCACTTACCTTGATGAAAAAGTCAAAACAACACGTTTGCACCACGTTTACGACGCGAAAACGCTCATATTAACAAAGAAATCGTGCGTGAAAATGCCGAAATAACAACCAAAACACAAACATTACACACTGGTGAAGTGATTCATCTTTACACATTGCCACATAAGGTAAAAAACTTAAAATATACAGTTCAAATAAAGGGGTTTGACTCGTAACTATACGTGTAATAACGAAAGCAATACCTGTGCGAAACATTATACGACGTTTATTACAAAGGCAGACAAAACTGAGAAGCTTCGCCACGATATCTAACAAATCCACGGCTGATTCTAAATTATTTACAACTTACAGCTAATGGGAAGGTGTGAGCAAATACTGCACAGCAATGACACGTGTTTTTGTGGTTAAATATGTGAATAAACGCGTTCGGCTGGGTAGAAAAGACGTTTACGGTAGTGGCCATTGCTCCGCTGCTGCTGTTGTTGGTGCTTAGCTTGCGGAAAAAAAAGCACTCACCGACGGGAAGGTGAACAGCAACGAGCCCTCCTCTTGCCCGCTTCACTTTCGAGGCATTAATGTTGTTGTAAAAGTCCCACAAGAGCGGAATGTCGGAGGGGTTATCGGCGTTGTTTTGTCGTGTTTTTGTCCGGGGGGGGGGAGCTCCGCGGCGGCCGTCCGTCTGCTCAGTTTGACGGTGTTTCTGGCTGTGGGATGAGCGGGACTCTCTCTAGCGCTCACCAGCGGCTGCCTCTCCGTGTGCCGGGGCGCATGCGCGGGGGTGAGCTCCTGCGCTGCGTCGTCGCCATGGTGATCACGTAAAGGGGGCGGGGACTAAACTGCCGGGCCTACTGTACTTAAAGGGAAAGTAAGAGGACCAATGACAACAACAAAATATGACCAAAATATTTGCATAAGAGTCTAAAAGCAGGGGTCTCCAACCTGTCCCTCAGGAGCTCCAACCCCTTCCAAGTAGCCCCCCAAGGGATTCTGGAAGTACACCATTGTGCTGAATAACAAAAATGTGGTTAATTGCATGCCTATTACCATTAGGTGTGGGTATCATTTAGAGTACCTCGATACATAGGCCACGATACATTGAAAGCTTGATACAGTGAGCTTTATATTCGATACAATATATTTCAAATTGATTCGATACGGTTCAATAAAAAAATAAAGGCTAAATGTTGACTGTGATACTAAAAGTCTTTGTTAAACCATTTCTTGTGCAAAGTTGTTGTTTTTTTTTAACACTTTATTTAAAGATTTTCAGTTTTATACAGAAGTATGTGAACAAACACTTTGAAACAATTTCATTCTTGTGCAAAGTTAACCCTCAAAATTAGTGAAAATGTCAAATGTGTCACATAAATGAGTTTTCTTCCACTAGTAGTAGTAGTAGTTTATTTTCTTCGGTCAGTTAACATAAGCATGCATCATATAACAATGATTTAACAAAAAACTAATTATGCAGTTAATGCATATCAGTAAGCTTATTCTACAGACCGAAGGGGTTTAGGCTGAAGTTTAACACTTGTTTTGCCAAACCCCATTAACATATAGAACAGGATTCAAGATGGCAGAACTATTTACAGAAAACAACAACAACAACAACAAAAAATCCTCTTTTATGAGAGCAGGAAAGGAAATGTCCTAAATCTTTTAGTATACATATACACAGTACAGAACACAATCCAAATCACAAATCCACTAAACAAGCAACAAAACTGTAGCTCTGTGACAAAATATTTTAGTAAACTATACCAAATAATACTCTTGGTGATACTGTACCATCACATTAAACAATACGATATATTTATATTTCAATATTTTGGACACCCCTAATTACCATTGTTGATGTATCATTTTGAAGCCCAACTTTGTGCACTAATAAATGGAGAATGGTTTATGTTTTATAGGCATCTAACTGTACCCCAAGACTTGCCCTCTTTCTTATAATAGTTTCAATTTCTTGTGACCTCTAAAATGAGTTGCTCTCTGGCATTTTTGTTTTGTAATGATAGCTCACCGGAGAAAAAAGGTTGGAGACCCCTGCGTTAGACCATCTTAAATTTATTCTCAGATATGTTTTCAGGAATAGATATGTGTGTGTTGCAGTGGAGAAAGAAGTTCTAAATTTTGTCACTTAAGTAAAAGTACATTCATACCATACTCCATACAGATGTACTTGTGGATCAATAAAGTTTGTCTAAGTGTAAGTCTAAGTCCAAATTTTGTTGATATGAATATGACTATTGACAGGACATAAGGTTATCTGTTACAAAAGGGTAGGTTGTTGTACAGTTGTAGGGAGTATTATCTGTTACATAAAGGTGAAATTTTGTTACTTCAGTAAAAGTACAGATACAAGAGCAAAAGAAAAAGTAAAAGTAAAAGCGTGACATGAAATAGTCTACTTAAGTAAGTCAAATATTATAATACCCTTTAAAAATGTAAATGTACTTAAAGAGTAAAAGTATTTTGCACAGATTGTGAGATTTGTTCAACAGAAACACTGAACTTTTTTCCCGAGCTGTTGTTATTTGTATATCTTTGTTTGCTCAAATTATGAACATGTTAAAAATAAATCCTCAGACTTTTCAGCAGCTCTCACACAATCATAAAATATACTTTTACTTTTCAGTCTAGTTCGAAAAATATAGTGTAGTAGAAAATACAGAAACCAGCTCTCAAATGTAGTAAAGTTAAAAATATCCACTTCAAAGTGCACTTAAGTAAAGCACAGATACCTAAAACTTATTCTTAGGTATAGTCAGTGTTGGGAAGGTTACTTTTAAAATGTATTCCCCTACAGATTACAGATTACATACCCCAAAATGTAGTTTGTAACGTAATCCATTAAATTACTTAAAGTGAGTAATGTAATCTGAATACTTTGGATTACTCGATTTGCTGTAGAGAAGCAAAGACGAGGAAATCATAACATAAGAAGTTTTGTCTGCTAAAAGAAAATAAAAAGCCCAGACTTTACTGAACCAAATTAAAAATATTATTGATAGAAGAGGAGGAGACACGTCCACACAACATGGTTTAGTCCTGTTAAATCCTGTTAAATCCTGTTTTAGACCTGGTTTAGATCTAGTTGAGATCTAGTTTAGACCTGGTTTTAGTCCTGTTTTAGTCCTGGTTTAGTCCAGGTTTAGACCTGGTTTTAGACCTGGTTTAGACCTGGTTTAGTCCTGGTTTAGACCTGGTTTTAGTCCTGGTTTAGAACTGGTTTAGTTTCCGGGAATGAGTGGAATTACAGGGAAAAAAACAGGAAAATACCACTGTGTAATCCATTTATTTCAATAAAGTAACTGTAATCCAATTACCACTCACTGAAACAGTAACTGTAACTGAATAAAGTTACTCATAATTTGTACTTTGATTACATAACGCCAGTACATGTAATCTGTTACTCCCCAACACTGGGTACAGTACACAAATTATCTGGCTTTCAGCAGTCTTAATGCAGTACTCGCAGGTATTGTAAGTGTAACTCTGCAGTTTAGAATGACTTCATATTGTTGTCTGTATGAACATTATGAATACTGCCCTAATTGATATACAATAGAATCCATGCCATATGTTATCATGACTATTTAGTGAATGCCTATCCAACAACAATATGTGTCTGTAGGTCTAATGTCCTCGTTCATAACAAGAATAGCATGACTGTCTCGGGACGCGTCAACAACAGCTTCCTTACGCTAAGAAAAACATCTACAGAAATAGCTTCAGTTTGTACCTTGGGCCATTTAAAGCTCCTGTATTTGTCATAGTTTCAGATTATACAAAACCAGGCTGCCGTACATGTACAAAAGTAAACAGAACAGTGCTTTTTTGATTAGACCCACCACAATCTGATAGATTTTTGAGTGGGTGAGATATGGACTTTCACCAGACGTACTAGAGAAAACTGAGGTTCGTGCTCCTACAGCTACTAAACCGCAGCTCTGAGGAAACTGCACTTTTGCAAATATGCACAAATTTATTTAGGTCATGAAATGCACGCATGTCCCGGCAGTGTTTCTTAGTCTCTAGACAATATCAGACTCATTAGGCAGGTTTGTTTACCAATATATAATCTGGATTCATGTATGCATCATTTTATAGCACGTCAGAATTTAGAGCAGGGGTGTCAAACTCATTTTGGTCTGGGGGCCGTATCCAACCGACTTTGATCCCAAAGGGGCCGGATCAGAAAACTCATGTCATATAAACCCCAAAAATAACAATAAATCTATTACAAAAATATTTTTTAATAGATGAACTCTTTCTTTTACAAAATATTATAATATTATGAACAACCTGAAACTTTAAGAAAAATACTATTTCAGCACAATGTTTTAACATGAACTTGTTTAACATTAACTTGTATAAACAGGAATAAATACATTTTTCTCGAAAAATCCTGCACTCGGCTCCACTTTTCTCATTTTGGACATTTTTCTGATGAGGGTGTCACGGTCAACAGTCAAAGTCAAAACGATCGTCCTTTAAGAGCGTTTGGAAAGAGGCAAGTCTTCATTTGAGCTGCTCTGGTGGGAGGGGCCACGTACAGAGACGCTGGAGACGCTGCTGTGATAAACACCACAGAAAATTAACAATATTTTAATAAAAAATATAATTAAAATATTTTAGTAGAAAATCAGTCGAGGGCCAGATTAAAGGTCTTGGAGGGCCGGATCTGGCCCCCGGGCCGCATGTTTGACACCTGTGATTTAGAGTTTATCCTCTTAGATGGCTCACAAAGGACACATTCATGACCTAAAACAGTGCTTTGTTATAAGCCTAAAGCATTAAATCTATTGTCTAACTAATATGATGACAGCATTAGATGATATTAGAGCTGCTCCATTGTATTTAAAGGGCCTGTATATAGAGCACTGATTCATCATTAAAAGCAAATCTGGAATTGTATTTTGTTTCATTCACACATGTTTGAGTAATTTATTTTTTTTATTAAGGACAACAGCATAAAACATTTAACAAAATACAATAATCAACATTTAACTAATTACAATAATAAACAAAACACAAAAACATAAAGTGACACCCACGACACCCACAACAAATACAAATCAACAAAAAAAGCCTCCCCCCTTCCGCCCGACCACATACATCTGTTTATGAGAACAAACCACAACTCCAGTAGTAGTAGTTTTGTGATGAGGAGAAAACATTATAACACGGATCAGAAAATAACGTAATATGGGCCCTTTAACAGTGTTGGGGAGTAACAGATTACATGTACCAGAGTTATGTAATCAGAGTACAAATTATGAGTAACTGTATTCAGTTACAGTTACTGTTTCAGTGAGTGGTAATTGGATTACAGTTACTTTGTTGAAATAAATGGATTACATGGCGGGATTTTCCTGTTTTCACATTTTGGGTTAAACCAGGCCTAAAACCAGGACTAAACCAGGACTAAACCAGGACTAAACCAGGACTAAAACCAGGACTAAACCAGGACTAAACCAGGACTAAACCAGGAATAAAACCAGGACTAAACCAGGACTAAACCAGGAATAAAACCAGGACTAAAACCAGGACTAAACCAGGACTAAAACCAGGACTAAACAGGACTAAACAGGACTAAACCAGGACTAAACCAGGACTAAAACCAGGACTAAACCAGGACTAAACCAGGACTAAACAGGACTAAACAGGACTAAACCAGGACTAAACCAGGACTAAACAGGACTAAACCAGGACTAAAGGACTAAAACAGGACTAAAACCAGGACTAAAGGCCTAAACCAGGACTAAAACAGGACTAAACAGGACTAAACCAGGACTAAAACCAGGACTAAACCAGGACTAAACCAGGACTAAAACCAGGACTAAAACCAGGACTAAACTAAACAGGACTAAAACAGGACTAATCCAGGCCTAAACCAGGACTAAAACCAGGACTAAACAGGACTAAACCAGGACTAAACCAGGACTAAAACCAGGACTAAAACAGGACTAAAGGACTAAACCAGGACTAAACAGGACTAAACCAGGATAAACCAGGACTAAAACCAGGACTAAACCAGGACTAAACCAGGACTAAAGGACTAAACCAGGACTAAACCAGGACTAAACCAGGACTAAAAAGACTAAACCAGGACTAAACAAACAGGACTAAAACCAGGACTAAAACCAGGACTAAAACCAGGACTAAACCAGGACTAAAACAAGGACTAAACAGGACTAAAAAGGACTAAACAGGACTAAAAGGACTAAACAGGAAAAACTAAACCAGGACTAAACCAGGACTAAAACAACAGGACTAAAACCAGGACTAAAACAGGAAAACCAGGACTAAAAGGACTAAACAGGACTAAACCAGGACTAAACAGGACCAGGACTAAACCAGGACTAAACAGACTAAACCAGGACTAAAACCAGGACTAAAACCAGGACTAAACAGGACTAAACAGGACTAAACTACCAGGACTAAAACAGGACTAAAGGACTAAAACAGGACTAAAACAGGACTAAACCAGGCCTAAACCAGGACTAAAACAAGGACTAAACCAGGACTAAAACCAGGACTAAACCAGGACTAAAACAGGACTAAACAGGACTAAACCAGGACTAAAACTAAAACCAGGACTAAATCAGGACTAAACAAGACTAAACCAGGACTAAACCAGGACTAAACCAGGACTAAACCAGGACTAAAACCAGGACTAAACCAGGACTAAAACCAGGACTAAAACCAGGACTAAACCAGTACTAAAACCAGGACTAAAACCAGGACTAAACAGGACTAAACCAGGACTAAACCAGGACTAAACCAGGACTAAACCAGTACTAAAACCAGGACTAAAACAAGGACTAAACCAGGACTAAACTAAACCAGGACTAAAACAAGGACTAAACCAGGACTAAAACCAGCACTAAACCAGGACTAAAACCAGGACTAAACCAGGACTAAAACCAGGACTAAACAGGACTAAACCAGGAATAAAACCAGGACTAAAACAAGGACTAAACCAGGACTAAACCAGGACTAAACCAGGACTAAACCAGGACTAAAACCAGGACTAAACCAGTACTAAAACCAGGACTAAAACAAGGACTAAACCAGGACTAAAACAAGGACTAAACCAGGTCTAAACCAGGACTAAACCAGGTCTAAACCATATGACACTAACAGTAGGTGGACATACTTTAAAGCAGCTGTGATCTCATATAAAAATCATTTCTCTAACAATAATATTTTTAATCTGGTTAAGGAAAGACTGGGCTTTTTGTGTCTTTTAGCAGATAAAACATCTTGGTCTTTGCTTCTCTACAACAAACAAAAGCCTGTTCATGGAGACTTGGACTCAACAGACAATTTGATGAGAACAAACAAGAATTTTCAAGATGTGGTTGTTACATTCATGTCGTTTTTAAAAGCAAGACAAGATCAAGTAATTCAGAATATTCAGATGACGTTACTCACTTTAAGTAATTTAATGGATTTCGTTACAAACTACATTTTGGGGTATGTAATCTGTCATCTGTAGGGGAATACATTTTAAAAGTAACCTTCCCAACACTGCCCTTTAATGATATGTCTGCATCATGTTTCTCTCACATAAAGTCAATCAAATCAGTGACTTGGTTGAGTCATTTTAATTGATTATGAGCTGGATAGTTGACAAAAATATAACACTTTAAGTCTCTCTAAATACTACTGTTTGCTTCTTCAACTGCTAATGAGGGAACACCCCTGTGGCCTCGTCTGATAACACTAAAACCTTCATTATGAGTATGGTAGATAGGCTTTCTTCAAGGCCTATCTCACTGATTCTTACTCATAGAATAACAATTTCAGGCTCCACTCACAGTAACAGGTCTAAGTACACTTGTGTATTATAGACAAATTAGCAGTATACTTCCAGTGTATGTAAAACAGTCATTAGTCAGTCAAAACAGTAAACAGTCTTAAATATTTGGACAACAGTGACACCTGGTGGTACATTATCGCCTCTGCAATAGAACACCCACAAGTTTCACCACAGTTTTTCCCTTTTACTGTTTTACTGTTAATGTTCATTCCATACATTTATAAACCCTACAAAGTTCAAATATAGTCAGTGTTGGGGAGTAACAGATTACATGTACCGGAGTTACGTAATCAGAGTACAAATTATGAGTAACTGTATTCAGTTACACTTACTGTTTCAGTGAGCGGTAATTGGATTACAGTTACTTTGTTGATATAAATGGATTACATGGCGGTATTCTCCCCCCCCCCTAAACTAAAATAAACCAGGTCTAAACTAGATCTAAACCAGGTCTAAACCAGGACTATCCTAGGTCTAAAACAGGTCTAAAACCAGGTCTAAACCAGGACTATACTAGGTCTAAAAAAGGTCTAAAACCAGGTCTAAACCAGGACTAAACCAGGACTAAACTAGGTCTAAAACAGGTCTAAAACCAGGTCTAAACCAGGACTAAACCAGGTCTAAAACAGGTCTAAATCAGGACTAAACCAGGACTAAACCAGGTCTAAACCAGGACTAAACCAGGACTAAACCAGGTCTAAACCAGGACTAAACCAGGACTAAACCAGGTCTAAACCAGGGCTAAACAAGGACTAAACCAGGACGAAAACAGGACTAAAACAGGACTAAAACAGGTCTAAAGCAGGATTTAACAGGACTAAACCAGAACTAAACCAGGACTAAAACAGGTCTAAACCAGGACTAAACCAGGACTAAACCAGAACTAAACCAGGACTAAAACAGGTCTAAAACAGGATTTAACAGGACTAAATCATGCTGCGCGGATGTGTCTCCTCCTCTTCTATCAATAATATTTATAAAGTAAAGTAAAGTCTGGACTTTTTATTTTCTTTTAGCAGAAAAAACATCTTATGTTACGATTTCTTCGTCTTTGCTTCTCTACAGCAAATCAAGTAATCCAAAGTATTCAGATTACGTTACTCACCTTAAGTAATTTAATGAATTCCGTTACAAACTACATTTTGGTGTATGTAATCTGTAATCTGTAGGGGAATACATTTTATAAGTACCCTTCCCAACACTGATGATCATAGGTCTACATGTGAAGTCCAGTCCAGGTAGGCCCCTCTCCAGTAGGGAGCGCACAAGACACAACACTGAGTTTAATATCCGGAAGAAGTGACAAAACGCAAGCCTGTTCTTTTAAAGATGGGTAATATTTAACATTTTCTGCAGCTGTGTTAGTTTAAGCCTCCTGATAGGGGCGCTGTATTAAATTAAACTAATTCTAGATCCATGGTGCGCGGGGCACGTCTCACACAGTCTCTCGGGGATCGTCTCTTAGTGCGTCAAGACTCCAAAGGTTTGAGTTCAGTTCATTCAACCTATAAAATCACGCGTCTAAGTTATAGTTTTGTTAACATGTCTCCCTAATGACCGCTGTATTTATGTTTGCGTGCTGCTGCGTGCGCTGGATCACTGGATCAGATGAAAAGTGGCACAAGGGCAAAAAGTAAAGGCAGGGAATCATTACATCTGGCACACATGACAATTGACAGTGTGGTTTTAACTATAAAAGCAGACCTAATATGTCTAAATGCGTGTCCAGTGTTAAAGGTTTGCTCTCCAGTCTTGTAGATAAACATAAAATGTGCACTTGATTTAGGTGTAATGAGTATGGATATGTCATTGTCCTGCACTGGTTTATAGCTCAAAACGATCTAGAAAAACAGGCATTCTGACTGTGTGCGGGGTCGCCTCTCCACAGACCTGACCTGTAACTTGGTCTGGTTTTGTCTCTGTGAAAATAGAAAGGTTTAATACCATACTGTGAAACATTCCAGACAATTAAAGCAATGACATCTCCATGGAGAAAAAGTTACACAATGCACCTTTACTTAATTAAAATGGTTAGAATTATTATTATATTATGTTGTGTGTTTTAACTTGAGGTTCTGTGGGATATGGTGTGGAGTTCTTTTGTTGGTGTCACTGGTGGACAGCCACCAGGCGCTCGATGTCAAACATGAATGAACAAATGTCAATTATTTTCCATCCAGACAAAAATTGGTGATGTTAAATGCAATCACAAAGGCATGACAGTACCAGTTGTGCCTTGTTGAGGGACTATGTGAACCTGAAGGTACATTTATAGTGATAACTTTGGCTGTGTTTTTTTTAATCCCAATTGGACCAATTTTGGCAATGTGAGAAGTTTTGTAGACACTAAGTGTCGGGAAATTTGTTATAAACTTGAGAGGGGGGCACTCAAAATCAAGGTGAAAAGAACACCTTTGGGTGTCATTATTTGCAGATGACAAATATTATGGATGAACATAGGAGCCGGACCGTTGTCTTCTGGTGTTAACACGGATCAGGTACGATTTAGTTTATGGAGGACTTTGAGTTACGGCCCCAGGCCTTAGATTGTAATTTGTTTTGTGTGTTCTAAATTATTCTGCTGACACACCTTGATTCCTGCTGTGGCAGCCCTGGTTTGTGATTGGTGGGGCATGTCTATCCCCACCTCACCTGCAGCCACCTCCCCATATTTAAGGAGATTACCTGCACCTGCTCGGGGCTGCTGGCCTTGGTGTCCAGTCTGCCGTTTTGTGTTTGTGTGTGTAGTTTGTTTAGTTCTGTTATGTGCCTTTTTTGATTTGGTCACTCAGTTCTGTTTGTGGGCGTATGTGGTTTAATTTGTGGAACTTGTGTTTTGGTTTTGTGTGTGTCCCTTAATTTTACCACTCGTTTTGTGTAAGCCTGTGTGACCCCTTTTGTGGCACAAAACTCAGTTTAGTCTGTTGTTCTGTTTCTTAGTTTAGGTTAATTTCTATATATTTTAGTCTTTTGTTAATTTACCTTTTAAAACCCCTGTTAATTAAACATTATTTTAATTTATTCAATTTTACCTCTTGGTTTTATTTTTTGTTACTTCCCTGTCCCTAGCAGAGCTGGGCAGTAACACTTTGTATAACCTCTGACTGACATTAAGAGGAATAACAAAGTGTGCTCAGAGTGAAGAACTCAAGTTGGTTCCTGAGCTGGATGTTTTTTTTCAAAGTAACTAAATTTTCGATTTCAATACACTTGATACTGATTCTAATACACAATGATAATTAAAACACAGACAATAGAATGTCATTTTTAACATTAAATAATAGTACTTTTGTTTATATTTTACCACTTGGCTTTATATCTCTTTAATCCCTTGTAAGTTCCATATTAGTTCATGGGTGTTTATTAGTGTATGTGCTCTTACAGCTCAAGATCATTCTAAAGCTTTTCAAGAAAGGTTAATTTCTGTTCTATAAATGTGACTTTTTTTTTAGTATCAATACCTGCTCAAATGAGTATCTACTTCTATACTAGTTTTAGTATCGATAAGTATCTGCTTTTTGATACTTTTCACAACCCTAGTACAAATTGATTCTCTATAATACAAGTACATGGATTCTTATTACACATTTCAATTCTTGTCGTTGCAGAGCAAGACCACAATAATTATCACTTTCAAGACTCCAAACTCCAGTCCCAATGGCGTCCTCCCAGGTCCGCTTGAGAATTCTCCCCTCCGCCCGCTGTCTGTTCGACAAAACGGTGCAGATCAGAGTGGAGGGCCTTTCTCCGCACAAACCTCTCATGCTCCGCTCCAAAGTGGTAGATGACAGGGGCATTGTTTTCAAAGCCACTGCCCAGTACAGAGCAGACAAGCTGGGGTGTGTGGACGTGTCTCAGGCTGCTTCTCTGGGTGGTAGTTACACCGGAGTGGAGCCGATGGGACTGTTCTGGTCCATGTTACCGGAGACTCCTCATAGTAAACTAGTGATGAAGACGGCGCTGAATCCGATGCAGGTGGAGATTTCCGCTCTGGATGAGGGAAATGGCGGAGAGGTGCTGGCGTCGGAGATCAACTACAGGGAGTTTATGGCGGAGGGGGTGAAGAGGATCCCATTGACGGAGGGCAGGTTGAGAGGAACGCTGTTTGTGCCACCAGGTAGATATTTTATTTCTGTTTATTAGCTATAGAAATAATTGGTGTGCAAAAATATTGAAATTTTCATATATTGTGCTACTAAATTTGGTTAAGCAGTATCGTTATTATGGGCAGCTGTATTGATATATTGACAAGATTGGTTTTTGGCGTCCGCAGTGATGCGGTGGCTGTGTCAGACCGTTGTGGTGAAGAGGGAGCTGAGTCGAAAGGCGAAGCTCTCGATTTACTAGTCAATGTTCGTTCCTACTCTCACCTATGGTCATGAGCTCTGGGTAATGACCGAAAGGACGAGATCGCGGATACAAGTGGTCAAAAAGAGTTTCCTGCGCAGAGTGGCTGGGCGCTCCCTTAGAGACAGGGTGAGGAGCTCGGAGTAGAGCTGTTCCGGATGCCTCCTGGGCGCCTCCCTCGGGAGGTGTTCTGGGCATGTCCCACCGGGAGGAGGCCCCGTGCAAGACCCAGGACACGCTGGAGGGACTATGTCTCTCGGCTGGCCTGGGAACACCTCGGGGTCCCCCCGGAGGAGCTGGAGTACGTGTCTGGGGTGAAGGAAGTCTGGGAGTCCCTGCTTAGACTGCTGCCCCCGCGACCCGGCCCCGGATAAGCAGAAGAAAATGGGTAGATGGATAGTTTTTGGTATCTTTTAGCAATTTATTTGTAACTGCATGACAATTTAGTTGCTCCATGCCCCTTTGAAAGGCACTCAGAATATATGACACACAGCTCAAACTTAACAAAATGCTTTATTTGATTACTCATCTATTGTAAATGATCTCAACTCTCTGAGGAAACTTTTCCAAATTTTAACCCTTGAAAATTTGAAGGACTGACCATAAATAGTTTTTAGATACAGCAATCTGAAAGTGTCTCCTCGGAAAACTCTGCTCAGAACAGGTCGGGGGGAGTTGACAAAACTATAAGGAGTTGGGAGCTAAAATTTGGGACTTTTCCTATTGGACCTTGTGTGGACTGGACCTCCTTGAATTTTTTCAGTCAAATCTGAGATGCTTGAGAGGGGGCATTTGGAGATTTGGCGTGGAATGACCCCATAGCGAACCTGCCAGCCTTCTCGTTCCAAATAGGAAGTGAGCATGGGGGCACTTCTGGCTCCATTGACTCTGGCTCCAGTTCACTTTAGATTGAAAAATTGTTGCAGTGACCCTCATCGTTTATATTTATTTATATGAACCTGCATTACATGATCCTGGACTTTTTCGCTCCTCAAACCTTCAGCTGCATTGGCTTGAGTTTTATTGTACATAATATTTACCTCTTTTTTTTTTTTCTTTTTTTGTAGGACCAGGCCCATTTCCAGCGATCGTGGACTTGTACACGCTGGGAGGACGCCTGTCTGAACCCAGAGCCAGTCTTTTGGCCAGTAAAGGCTTTGTTACAATGGCTCTGGCCTATCAGGACTACCAGGATTTACCCAAAAATCCGAAATACGTCGAGCTGGAGTACTTTGAAGAAGCCGTCAAATATCTGCTGAGTCTGCCTGAGGTTAGTAAGTCATACTGTGTACACAGTTACTAGTTTTCAGAATAGTTATACCAGTATCAGTAATGTACACAATCCTAATATCCTGATGGCAGTACTGGGACAGCAACATTTGTTAAGAGCCACTAGCATGCTAACAGTACACCTGCAGTTATTTCTGGTTTTTGTAGATTAATCAGTCAATGTTGTGGTAGTCATCTAATCACCACGCCCACTTTTTAGTTGACTAATCGATCGGCGTCACCTGCTTGTTTCTATGGAGATGTCATTTCCCTGTCTCGAATGTTCCACACTGTGACATTAACAGCTCTACTTTACATTTATATAATTACAGGTGGTTTTATAGCTTAAAAATACCTAGAAAAACAAGCATTCCCACGGTGAGTGGAGTTGCCTCTCCACAGATCTGACCACTAACTTGGTCAGGTTTGGTCTGAATGTAGAACGGTTAATACCATACGGTGAAACATTACAGACAAAGCAATAACATCTCCATTAGAGTGCAAAAATATCAAAATATCTATATATTATATCGTTTAATGTGATGATACAGTATCGATATGATGGGCTACTGTATCGATATATCGCCAAGAATATTTTTTTGTATATTTTACAAAATAATTTTGTTACAGCGCTATAGTTTTGTTGCTTATTTAGTGGAAGGAAACTCGTTTGAGACGCATTTGACATTTTCACTGTTTAGAGGAAAAAATGTTTGTGTTTCATATGAACTTTGCACAAGAACTGGTTTAACAAAGACTTTTAGGCTGCGTTCAGACTGCAGCCTGAAGTGACCCAAATCTGATTTTTTTTTTTTTTTTTTTTTTTTTTTTTTTTTTTGGACCCTATGTGACCTGTATCTGATCTTTAATAACAGTCTGAACGACACAGATCCGATTTTTTTTCAAATGAGACCCAGGACACTTGGATATGTGGTCCTGAAACTGATACATATCCGATCTTTTGACATGTGACTTCAGTGTGAACAGCCAAAGCACATTCATCTACATGTGACCTACATGTGACCTACACGTCACTATTCTGCGCTGAAGTAGGCGAAAATTGTTAATGAGCTCCGTGTCACTGAAGCGAAGCACATCACCACTCACCACTATTGGCTATGTCTCCACATCCACACGTTCCTTTCAACGCACTGTCCCACAAAACGCCACGGCCAAAAACCTCGTCCTTCTCCTTCTCAATCTCCTTAAAACAAATCAGTTGTTCATGTTCTGTTTCTGGTACGAGAGGAACGTTAAAATCTCCAGGTGCTCAATGCTCGCGTCCATGTTTGGACAACTTCCGTAAACACAGAGCACGCTCGCTGTGGTTGACGTCGTCATGTCCTCCAGTGCACATGTGGGACACTTTCGGGCCGTTTACTGTTCACACTGGAGTCACATACAAGTCGCATTTAATTGGAAATGTGTACGACCGCAAAAACATCGGATTTCACAAAAAAAATCGGAATTGAGCGTTAAGCCCTGCAGTCTGAACGTAGCCTTAGTATCACAGCCATGATTTAGCCTTTATTTTTGTATTGAACCATATCGAATCGAAAGTGCACTGTATCGAGATATGTATCGTATCGTGGCCTATGGTATCGTATCGGCAACTTCTTAGTGATACTCAGCCGAAGAGGTACATCCTTTTTAAACCTTTCTTCTTGTCATCTGTACAGGTTAAAGGTCCAGGCGTTGGCATCATTTCCATCTCGAACGGTGGCTTTATCGCTTTGGCCATGGCATCTTTCCTTGACAACATCGCCGCCACTGTCTGGATCAATGGTTGCATCTCCGCTATTGTCATCCCCTTGCGCTACAAAGACGTACACCTCCCTGCTCTCAGGCTTATTTGGGAAAACCTCAAAGTACTCGAGTCTGGCCTTTTGGATATCAGCAGAGGTTTAGCCGATCCACAAGAACACAAAGAGTCTCTGATCCCCATTGAACGCGCAACCAGCCAATTCTTATTCGCTGCTTCTGGAGACGACTACAACTGGGCCAGCGTCCCTTTTGCCAAACAAGCAGAGGCCACTTTGAAAAAGCACAACAAAAACACGTGTTCTGTGGTAGTGTATCCCAAAGCGGGGCATTTTCTGGAGATGCCCCCCATGCCCTTCTGCCCGTCGGCGGTGCACGCGGCGGTGGGGAAGGCGGTGTACTTCGGGGGGGAGGCCAAAGCCAACGCGGAGGCCCAGGTGGATCTTTGGGAGCGGGTCCAGCAGTTTTTCAAAACTCACTTGGGGGCTGAGAAACCACTGAGTTCCAACTTGTGATGTCGTGGTAATGCAGGAAGTGCTCCACGGTGTTTTTAAACATTCACTAGAAAAATTTGAATGATTTCAGCTTGAAAATGATCGCTTCATGACATCACAAGGTGGAAGTGAGCATTCTGAGCTTTGGAGATGTAGATAGACTAATAATATAAAGGTGCTATATTAAACAGAATTGACTTGTGATGAAGGAAATAGCGTAATATGGGCCCTATAAAGCTCAGAGTGGATTTTGCGTAATATTGGACATTTAAATACAGGGATTCATGATGTGTTTCAGTGCGAATACTGTTCGGTATAATTGTGGTGTGTTTAATTAGTAAATTGTATATCATACTTTTTGAACAGTAAATGAAATTAATCAGTACTCAATACTGACTCTGATACCACAATGATTGATTAGTTATTGCATTTATATTGTGCCTTTCAGTGCTTTAAGGTGCACTGTTCTGTAATTCCACACTTGGCAAAGTCAATACTGTATTTTCCGCACTATATGGCGCGCTGGATTATAAAGTGCACTGTCATTGAATGGTCTATTTTCTAACTTTTTTCACATAGAAACCGCACTGGACTGTAAGGAGCATTAAACGCAACACAACAGTTAGATAAGTCAGTCAAACTTTATTTAACACGTTCACAATAACTCTCAACTTTGTTCATTTGTAACATGTAAAAAAAAATCCTGTCTGAGACTCTAGATTGTTAGTGTGTTCACAATAACTCAATTGTTCAAACAGTTGGGCGATTACAGCGTCCAGCACGCCCACATCCCTCTCGTCATTATCCGAGTCAGTGTGGTTACTGTTACCTGGCAGTTCAGTGATGATTTCGGTGTTGGTGAAAGCTCAGACCGCAGGTGATACTGATCCTTAGCCCAGGCGTCCACGATCCATTGGCAGATCGTGGCGTAAGTCGCTCGGCGCCGTCTCCCTGTCTTGGTGAATGTGTGTTCGTCTTCTCTCATCCACTGCTCCCACGCAGCTCGCACTTTAACTTTATAACAGCCTTGAGTTTAAAGTCGGCGTTGTAAGCGTGTCTCGACAGGTGCATTTTGATATTAAAAGGAATCACAGTATGTATTACTCTGCGATGCTCCTGACTACAGGAGCCGTAATGCTGCAAGTGATGTGGCTTTGTAGTTTACTAAAGTCGTACTAAGACACCCCAATACATTCATATATAAATCACTCTGGATTATAAGGCGCGCAGTCATTTTTTGATGAAATTAAAGGCTTTTAAGTGCACCCTATAGTGCAGAAAATACAGTAATTTATTGTAACCTCTCTGTCCTGAGGCAGACTGATGGAAGTGTGGCTGCCAATCTGTGCCATCAGCCCCTCTGACCGCCACCATCACTCACGCACACACCATTTGACAATAAAAAGGCACTCTTTAGACAATAGAATACTCATTTTCAACATTAAGTAATAATTAAATAATAGTACTTTCTTTTCTATTTCCATGTGGCCTTTATATCTGTGTCATCCCGCTGGTCCAGGTAGGTTCCACAGTGGTCCGTGGGTGTACACTAGTCTATGTGCTCTTATACTTGTTCTGATACAACTCAAGACCATTATAAAGTTATTCAAAAAAGGTTTCAGCACTAGCTTTAATACAGACGAGTATTTGACTTTTGATATTTTTGAAAACTCTAAAATTTAACTGAAGATGCATTATGTGCTTCCCTAGAATGTTCCACAGTGGCACAGCATGTACTTATTTGAACTTATTGTTATTATTGCTCAACAAGTTTGTAAAAACATGGATGCCTGTTTAAGAACTACCAGCTGTACATGAATCAGTAATATTGACATCTGGTGGCTGCTGACTTCCACTACATTATTTTTCCATAGCAAAAATGTTGAAAATGTCTTTATCTTTACTTTTTACTCTTTTCTTCTTTACTATTTACAACTTTTTTAAGTTTAAATTTAATCAAATCCAAGTTGAATGTGGTGTTATTGCATTAAATTAGACACAATTAACTCTTGTGAGATTGTGACCGTGTTGTAATGTTATCTCCTCGGAAACAGACCTGGAGTTGTGTTTTGTTGCATCCACACGTTTCACACAAACTCTGCACATGTGGTAAAACAGGACGCGCTCCACTGTGTTTTTAAACGATCATTTCAGCCCTGGAATTGCCAATCTCTCCTGGAAAAAAGGTAAAAAGTAGCTCTTAACTTGAAACATACAGTAGAACGGAGCATTTTGAGCTCGACAAACTGATAAAGGATCACGCAAACATGTGACAATAAAACAATACAACTCCCAGGTTTGTTTTCGATGAGTTTTAACTTTGCTTCAACCTCACAACGAGAGTCAATTTTGTGTAACAGCGCACCTTTAAGACTATGATTCCTAATGATAAACGCTCTCACTGTCACTCGGTGCAGTGTGTGTGTGTATTGTTTTGACAACAGCGATGTAAAATGTGTAGTTGGAGCGTGGCATGTACTCTGATTCTTCTGACTGTCTAAAGAGGAATTTCACTGCAGCGTGTGATAGAACAGCACGGGCAAGAGACCAGTGGAGCTGTGTGTCAGTGCCAAGGAAAACGGTCAGTGCATACTTGGATGTTGTTATTATCGCCATATTAAAGTGTAAAATTATCACAGCTTCTTTTGCTATTCCACATGCAAGTATAGACTATTTAATTAAAGATGCACTATGTAATTTTTTACTGCAGGGTGGAGATGTTGTTGCTTTTCTTGGATAGTATTAAACAACAACAACTCAATTACTGGTGTTTTCACTTGTTAAAATTGTACCACAGATCTGACCTGTAACTTAACCCAGGAGGTAACATGCTTGTCTACATGGAGATGGATATATACGTTTTATGCCGTGTTCTGGAACATTCCTAGCCAGGCTGGTGCCAACCTAGTGCCTCCGCTCTATTTAATTTCTCTTCAACGCCTAGGTCAGGAATCAGAATACACTAGAGCAGGGGTGTCAAACGCATTTTGATCCGGGGGCCGTATCCAACCTACTTTGATCCCAAAGGGGCCGGATCAGAAAACTCATGGCATATAAACCCCAAAAATAACAATAAATTCAAATATTTGTGCAGAGAAACACAAATCTATTACAGAAATCTTTATTAATTGATGAACTCTTTCTTTTACAAAATATTATATTATGAACAACCTGAAACTTAAAAAAAAAAAAATGCAATTTCAACACAGTGTTTTAACATTAACTTGTTTGCAAATAGGAATAAGTCAGTTTTTGTTGTAAAATCCTGCACTCGGCTCCACTTTTCTCATTTTGGACATTTTTCTGATGAGGGTGTCACGGTCAACAGTCAAAACGATCGTCCTTTAAGAGTGTTTGGAAAGAGACAAGTCTTCATTTGTGCTGCTCTGGTGGGAGGGGCCACGTACAGAGACGCTGGAGATGCTGCTGTGATAAACACCACAGAAAATTAATAATATTTTAATAGAAAATATAATTAAAATATTTTAGTAGAAAATCAGCCAAGGGCCAGATTAAAGGTCTTGGAGGGCCAGATCTGGCCCCCGGGCCGCATGTTTAACACCTGTGCACTAGACTGTTCACTAAGCCTGTAACGATAATCAATAAATCAATCGTACGATAACTTTTAATGAACATGCGTCAAATGCAGCAAGAAGAAATGGCTCAAACCTCAGCAGCCGACACAAACCCATCCCCGAGCAGCAGAACTAACCCCTGGGAGAGACACAATACCAGACAAGACAGAGACTCCCTCATAGTGAAACAGAATACTGTAGAGCGGGTAAATACGAACATTTTAAGGCTCACAGCAGCAGCCACAGAAAGAGGAGCCACAATATTCCAATGTAAGTTGATGACTAAAATAACTTTTAAGGTCAATTTTGTTACAAAGATTTAATAATCCATTTTATTTACTGTTTTGATTGTGTTTGGTTCAACAATGGTTCATTCAAGTGCATTTTTGTTAACAAGTCCTTGCTGTAAGTCAGACTACATTAGGCTATTTTTATGTCAACAAGTCTATTTTATTTAGGCCTGTTGTTTTTGTTTTGTTTTTGTCTTGCATTTACTGTGTTAAATGTTCTTTAGAAAGTAAAGTTTATTGATCTTTGAAATGGTGTATTTGCATTTTTATTCCATGGTCATTATATTAGTTGAAAATGGTCTCAAAATGTCAATATTATCGTTTATCGCAATAAATTCTAGGTCAATTAATCGTCCAGCAAAATCTGTTATCATTACAGGCCTACTGTTTGCAAAAATCTCAGAAGTGTGAGTTCAGGCACCAGCCAATCAGAGAAGAGCCGTACATTCTGTGTTGGCAACGATTCCCGAGATCGAGGATTTAAAGCTGGAACATAGAGAATGTTTGGTGAATTTTATCAAGGGGAAAGACGTTATTGTCCTCCTTCCTACGGGATTTGGGAAAAGCTTAATATACCAGTTATCCCCGTTGGCTGTGCATTACATACGTCATGACCAAACAGCAGCGAATGCTTAAATTAAAAAAAGTACCCACCTACTGTCGAGCGAATGAATTCTAACACTACGAGGTCAGATGGTTTCTACAAAGTGAAACCATCTGATGAATCAGGTTAGAATATTCCAGCCCAAACTATAATATCTCCATAGAGACAAGCAAGTGCCTTAACCAAGTCATTTGTTAACTGGAGGATCAGTCTGCTGTTAATGGGGAAAGTTAAGCCTGTTTACACAATAATGCTTGCGGAAAAAACTACAAAATATTTTATCGGAAGTGCCTTTTGTTTAGATGGTGACGGTGTTTTTGGGGCTTAAAAATGCAAAAATCTGAAACCACCCTCCAGAGCGGAAAAGTTGAATACACTCTGCTGTAGCGTTTCCGTCTACACTGCCCAAGACGCAAAACTCTGGTCAGATCTGCTCACGTCACGTACGTGTTTACGTTACATACTGTACATCACCACATAGCGTCACCACTGAGCCGCTTGGCATGCATATCCAATCAAATAATAGACACTTTAACGTCACCGTATGCATGCAGATTTCCTTCTGAAAACGCTCGTCTTAACGCGGAATAAAAAGTAGAAGACGCGACGCCACTTTCATATCATATAAACGTAGCCTCAAGTGACCAGAGGAAACTTAATCACGCAAACTCCACAGACGAAGGAACTGTAAATGTTTTGATCCAGTTTAGTCCGAGAATAATCCAGGTTTAACCCGGTTTGCCTCTTATTTTAGTAATGCCTGGGATTTATATAGTTCCATCGGAGAAACTCGGAGTGCTTTACATTGCACTCATCAATCACTCCATACTCTGTGGCGAATGCGTGGCTGCCATTGTGCCCTTCTCTGACCGCCACTAGTCATTCACCCAAAGATGTTCATTTCGTCTTCTTATGTAATTTAACTTCTAGGTACGTTATGTAAAAGAACCCAAGAAGTTAAAGTTCTAGTCATTCATGTTGATATATAAGAGGGTGAAGAGTTTATTTTTGGATTTGCCCGTTTTGATCCACGGTTTAGTTTGGGTCTTGTAAAAAGCTCCTGACCTTTCTCAACCGGAATTGATTCAGATGTAGTATTTTGTATTGACCTTTAGTCTACTCAGTTATTCCTCAATTCACGTCTAACCAAATTAAATTAAAGGACCCCTATTACGCTATTTTCTGCTCAGTTATAATGTTGTTTTGTTTCATTCATACGCTACCCCTGTGTTATTCTCTCAGACAGAAAACACTGCTCCACTTTGTGTTTTTAAACTCCAAACACCGTGACTAGAATCATTTGGATGATTTCAGCTCTGGACTTGACAATCTAAGACAAACAAAAGATAATAAAGTAGTTGTTAATTTGTAAACAACTGCTTCATGACATCACAAGGTGGAACAGAGCATTTTGAGCAAAGAGCTAAAATATAAATGGTAATGGAGTCAGTCCGTATGAAATCAGCTGTTTTCAAGGAATCTCCCCTATGAGCCATCTCAGATTTGGCTGAAAAAAATTCAAAAAATTTCTAAAATCACCAAATGAAAGAATCTCAAATTTTAGCTCAACCCCTTCAGTCGTTCCTGAGTTATGACCCGTTGAAATTTTGGGGCCCTATCCACTTTTTCTGAAGCCTTAATTTATAAGCATTTTTGAGAGACCTGTTTGAGACATAGTTTAGACCTGGTTTTAGTCTTGGTTTAGTCCTGGTTTAGATCTGGTTTAGTCTTGGTTTAGATCTGGTTTTAGACCTGGTTTAGACCTTGTTTAGACCTGGTTTAGACCTGGTTTAGTCCTGGTTTAGACCTGGTTTTAGTCCTGGTTTTAGACCTGGTTTTAGATCTGGTTTAGACCTGGTTTAGACTCCTGGTTTAGTCCTGGTTTTAGTCCTGGTTTTAGACCTGGTTTAGACCTGGTTTTAGACCTGGTTTTAGTCCTGGTTTAGACCTGGTTTAGACCTGTTTTAGACCTGGTTTAGTCCTGGTTTAGATCCTGGTTTAGTCTTGGTTTTAGACCTGGTTTAGACCTGGTAAATCCTGTTTTAGACCTGGTTTTTAGTCCTGGTTTAGACCTGGTTTAGACCTGGTTTAGTCCTGGTTTAGTCCTGTTTTTTTAGTCCTGGTTTTAGACCTGGTTTTAGACCTGCTTTAGACCTGGTTTTAGATCTGGTTTAGACCTGTTTTAGACCTGGTTTTAGTCCTGGTTTAGACCTTGTTTAGACCTGGTTTAGACCTGGGTTTAGACCTGGGTTTAGACCTGGTTTTAATCCTGGTTTAGTCCTGGTTTAGATCTGGTATGGACCTGTGTCTGACAATGAGTGAAATTACCAAAAAAAAAAGTAAAAACAGGAAAATACCGCCGTGTAATCCATTTATTTCAACAAAGTAACTGTAATCCAATTACCACTCATTGAAACTGTAACTGAATACAGTTACTCATAATTTGTACTCTGATTACATAACTCCAGTACATGTAATCTGTTACTCCCCAACACTGTGTATAAATGTAAAAGTCATAAAATGTCATCATTCATAAGACGGACTGGCCACTTGGTTGTCGTGTCGCTGGATCCAAGTGGGAGGTGGGGCTTTCCCTCCCTCCTCCCTCCCTCCCTCCCTCCCTCCCTCCCTCCCTCCCCCTCCCTCCCTCCCTCCCCTCTCTCCCTCCCTCCCTCCCCCTCCCTCCCCTCTCGCGCTCCAGTCTTGCACCTCACGCTGTGGATGGAAAGAGCTGCCCATTTGAGCGCTCGCCGCCGGCCCGCGCAGCGTCACTCACAGCCCATAAACCCCCGGTGAGACGACGCGCGGATGACAACGGACCGACCCGGACTGCGCCTTTGCCCGCCTCCCCAAAACGCGTGGATCTCACCGTTTTCTGCAATGGATCCCTCTCTGTCACTACCTAGTCACCCGAGTTCACCTTTTTCACCAGTAACTATCACCACGCGAGTCGTAAACGGTAAGAACCACACGTCGTTGGCGCTGGTGCGATAAAAAAAAAACCCCAAAAAAATGCCTTTCCCTGCCCATTACGCGTGATTCATTCGGTGCAATATGGACAGCGGGAGCCGAGAATCGAACTGGACATCCGCTCCGCAGCACCTGTGGTTGGAGCTGGCGAATGCGTCGAGCTACCCGACCGCGACCAGTACCCGGGAGGACAGTTTCGTGAGCCTGGTACCGGGGGATGGAGGTGATGGAGGAGAGGGGGTGACTACAGCGTCCGTGCAAGCCTACGGGGACTTCGCCACGGCGGTGCAGGTGCTCGTCCTGGTCGGATCGCTGCTCGGTGAGTAACGAGGGGGAAAGGAAAGGGAAAGGGAAAGGTGGTAGTAAAATGTAGTCCCAGGAGAATTGAGGATGGATTTCATTTCCAGGTCTGGTGGAGGGTGTTGATTGTGCGGAAGGATAACGGGGTGTAATTAGGTCATCCAAATTGACAGAAAAAAACAAAAAATCCATATTGAGATTTGGGTGAGTCACTTCCAAACAGCGTAATTTGCAGATATAGGTTAAGGCAGCTCAGCAAAATTAAATTAAAATAGCACTGACTGGATTTAAGAATATTGACTTTCAGAGGTGTCAAACTCAAAGTCACAAAGGGACAAAATTTAAAACTGGGACTAACTCGTGGGCCGAACAAAATATTTACAGAAAAATTTGTGTTTGCATGTTTTCTCTTCTTTTGAGATATGTAATGTTAAACCTTTTCATAATTAAATAAATGTTCAGTAATAGTTTTGCCTAAGCACTGAATCCAGAACAAGCAAAATATAAAATAATAATAACAACATTTTAAGTAAATAATGTCTCTATAGTCAGTGTTGGGGAGTAACAGATTACATGTACCGGAGTTACGTAATCAGAGTACAAATTATGAGTAACTGTATTCAGTTACAGTTACTGTTTCAGTGAGTGGTAATTGGATTACAGTTACTTTGTTGAAATAAATGGATTACACGGCGGTATTTTCCTGTTTTCACATTTTGGGCTAAACCAGGACTAAACCAGGTCTAAACCAGGTCTAAACCAGGACTAAACTAGGACTAAACCAGGTCTAAAACCAGGTCTAAACCAGGTCTAAACCAGGAAACCAGGTAAACCAGGTCTAAACCAGGTCAAAACCAGGTGTAAACCAGGTCTAAACCAGGACTAAACCAGGACTAAACCAGGTCTAAGCCAGGTTTAAACTAGGACTAAACCAGGTCTAAACCAGGTCTAAACCAGGTCTAAACCAGGACTAAACCAGGACTAAACCAGGTCTAAACCAGGTCTAAACCAGGTCTAAACCAGGTCTAAACCAGGACTAAACCAGGTGTAAACCAGGTGTAAACCAGGACCTAAACCAGGTGTAAACCAGGTGTAAACCAGGTGTAAACCAGGTGTAAACCAGGACTAAACCAGGTCTAAACCAGGTGTAAACCAGGTGTAAACCAGGACTAAACCAGGTCTAAAACCAGGTCTAAACTAGGTCTAAACCAGGTGTAAACCAGGACTAAACCAGGTGTAAACCAGGTGTAAACCAGGACTAAACCAGGTAACCAGGACTAAACCAGGTGTAAACCAGGTAAACCAGGACTAAACCAGGTGTAAACCAGGTGTAAACCAGGTGTAAACCAGGTGTAAACCAGGACTAAACCAGGTCTAAACCAGGTCTAAACTAGGTCTAAACCAGGACTAAACCAGGACTAAACCAGGACTAAACCAGGTCTAAACTAGGTATAAACCAGGTCTAAACCAGGACTAAACCAGGACTAAACCAGGTCTAAACCAGGACTAAACAATCAAGTAATCCAAAGTATTCAGATTACGTTACTCACTTTAAGTAATTTAATGGATTCCGTTACAAACTACATTTTGGGGTATGTAATCTGTAATCTGTAGGGGGAATACATTTTAAAAATATCCTGCCCAACACTGTCTATAGTCTATCTGTAGCCGGCGGGCAGCTCTAATCCGTATTTGATATGATCTCGCGGGTCAAATATAATTATATCACGGGCCAAATTTGACCCCCAGGCCTGAGTTTGACATGTCTGATTTAGATACATTCACTTCAACATTTTCAATTAAAGGGACAGTATTACACTATTTTCTGATCTAAATTGCGTTTGTTCATCAAAAACACACCTGGAGTCGTGTTTTGTTTCATTCACACATGTTTAACACACAAATCCTGCACATTTAGGCTGAGTTCTTCCCTCAAACGTGGTAATACAACAAGTGCTCCAGTGTAGTTTTAAATATCATACACCTTCACTAGTCATTTACATAATTTCAGCCCTGGAATTGCCGATCTCTACTTAAAAAAAGTTAAAAGGAGCTGTTAACTTGAAAACTACTGCTTCATGACATCACAAAGTGGAACAGAGCAGTCTGAGGTTTTTAGATGTTGACAGACTAATAATAAAGGATCACTTGAACATGTGTGAATGAAACAAAACACAACTCCAGCTTTGTTTCTGATGAAGTAACAACAATATAAGTACATTTTTTAAGCAATCTAGAACCTTTATCCAAAGAAGCGTGTTTCCCAAACTTTTTTTCTCGGGACCCATATTTTAAAAGTCACAAACCTTTACGACCCAAGTCAATAAACATTATTCGTAAATCACAAAATAAAGGTGGATTTGATCATTATTAAACATTAATGAGGATATTTTATCATGTCTCTCTGAAAAATTAGTATTACTCAAGTTTTAAACAATGAAAAACAGTAATTGAAGCAGCAATAAAAGGATCCATAAGTCGCCTATTTGGACATTAAATGTAACCCAGTTCTTTTTCTTTTCAACATTCAATTGAACCAGCAATATTGGAACAAAATTGTGAATAAAATAATTACAAAAAGATGAGAAATTATACAAAACATGTCTTAACATTTAGATAGTTGGACCTGTCTGGGTTTTTGTAGCTCGTTCCAGTCCAGGTGCAGGAGGAGAGCGCAGCAACAGATCATAATTTTGTACGAAGTTAATAGTTGAATTTTCTCAAAGGATTAATGACACTTTTCCAAGCAATGAACCACAAATAATCTCCAATTGTCTTCCCTTATAGACAAGCAAATAGTGTTTAAGGCTATTAAAGGTAATTTAAGTTTTCTATGAGGTGGAAAAGTACCTAAACTCCACCAAAAATGACCCGTGAGAGCTCGTTTTCAAAAATTCAGTTTGAAATGAAGGAAGTGAATAGTAGATGTTTTTATTACTTTAAACTAATCAGAAAATGCCAAAGTTTCTCTGGTAAAAATTTGATCAACATCTAACTGTGCCCACATGGGGAAATGAGGGTCCAAAGAAGGGGCCAAAAAGATCACATTTGGTTTGTGACCATATTTGGGGCTCTACACCGTCCACATGAAAACTCAGAAAAGAGTGAGATTGTTGTCAGAAATGGTCATTGTCTGAAATATTCAGGTTCAGCTGTTAGTTTGTAAATATCTGCTTGGAGTAAATAGATCTTGGACCTCAAAAAAACTAAACAAAACAAAAAACTAGACTAGAAAAGCACTCAGAGAGCGCAGACCTCCGCCAAGGACTACCCCCATTTTTTATATAAATTGCGATAAAATCAGTCTTCTGGATCAGATCTGGATCAGCCTTTGGAATATGAAAGAGGATCCCATTGTCCATCCCTGAGTCAAATTTCATGGGGTTTGGTCAATAATGAACCGAGATATTGAGAAACAAAATTTTTGGCCCCATTTACCACAATGTTAACTAAAATTTCAAAGTGATCCAGAATCCAGGATTTCTTCCGGATCACCCCCAAAATGAAATCAGTTCTTCCTTTTCACATTTCCAACAAATCCTGAAAATTTCATCAAAATCGGTCCATAACTTTTTGAGTTATTTTGCTAAAAGACAAACAAACAAACAGACAAACGCCGGCAAAAACATAACCTCCTTGGCGGACTAAATGCGGGAGTTTGGGGTCCCACAGCGCCCCCCTTAATAAAGGTCCCAAATATTTGACAACAGACACAGAATCTATGCCCAAGAATCTACAATAATACAAATTCTCAGCTTCCTAGCTCAAAAAATAGTCCATAAAATAATTACAAAAAGATGAGAAATTATACAAAACATGTCTTAACATTTCTAATGAGATAGGTGGACCTGTCTGGGTTTTTGCAGCGTGTTTCAGTCCGAGGTGCAGGAGGAGAGCGCAGCAGCAGATCAGACACAGCGTTCAGTCTGTTTCTGTGTTTGTCTTCATTTTTGTGAGCACAGAAAATCCAAATTCAAACAAATATGTAGTAAATAGTGAAAGGAATAATCATGGAAACACTGGCTCTTCTGAGGACAGGAGATTCTCATGAAAATAACAAAAAGGTCAACAGATCCATGTCCGAGGCGACCCAAAAACAAATCTCGACTCAGTTTTTGGGAAACAATGTCCTACACCTCTACAACTACAAAGACAAAATCAAAAACAACCAGAATTCCTACTTCAAAATTATGTAAATGTAAAAACTTCCTCTGCACTTCTTCATTCATGGACTTTATGACGTTAGAGTTATTTTACACGCTTATAAACAGAACGTGTGCTATGATTCATTGCTTTCCATACTTTTTACAGTTGCCTTGGTTGGAAATTTCAATGTTTTTTTTCCTCCCCAGTTTCAGAAACATACAGAAATCCTATAAAAGTGATGTAATTATGCTTTATTACATGTTTAGTGTGTAGTATGTGTGTGTCTTTGTAGCCTGTCCTGTACACAAGCTACTCTACAAATAATCAAATCAATCAAGTTTACATTTTCTATATTACACATACTTGAGGCTTATGAATTTTAAGTCATGTTATAATGATGTGACCTCCTCAAAAACAGACCTGGACTTGTGTTTTGTTTCATTCACACATGTTTGAATGATCCTTTATTATTAGTCTGTACATCTCCAAAACTCAAAATGCTCTAATCCAGCTTCTTTTTACCTTTAGTCAGTGTTGGGGAGTAACAGATTACATGTACCGGTGTTATGTAATCAGAGTATAAATCATGAGTAAATGTATTCAGTTGCAGTTACTGTTTCAGTGAGTGGTAATGGGATTACAGTTACTTTCTTGAAATAAATGGATTACACTGCGGTATTTTCCTGTTTTCACATTTTGGGCTATATCCCCCTTTTTTTTTTTTTTTTCCCCCGGTAATTCCACTCATTGCCAGAAACTAAACCAGTTCTGAACTAGATCTAAACCAGGTCTAAACCAGGACTAAACCAGGATTAAACCAGGACTAAACCAGGACTAAACTAGATCTAAACTAGAACTAAAACAGGTCTAAAACCAGGTCTAAAACCAGGTCTAAAACCAGGTCTAAACCAGGACAAAACAAGGACTAAGCAAAGTCTAAACCAGGATTAAACCAGGACTAAACCAGGACTAAGATAGATCTAAACTAGAACTAAAACAGGTCTAAAACCAGGTCTAAACCAGGTCTAAACCAGGTCTAAACCAGGTCTAAACCAGGACTAAACCAGGACTAAACCAGGATTAAACCAGGACTAAACCAGGTAGAAACCAGGACTAAACTAGATCTAAACTAGAACTAAAACAGGTCTAAAACCAGGTCTAAAACAGGTCTAAAACCAGGTCTAAACCAGGACTAAACAAGGACTAAGCAAAGTCTAAACCAGGATTAAACCAGGACTAAGATAGATCTAAACTAGAACTAAAACAGGTCTAAAACCAGGTATAAAACCAGGTCTAAACCAGGTCTAAACCAGGTCTAAACCAGGACTAAACCAGGACTAAACAAGGACTAAACCAGGTCTAAACCAGGTCTAAACCAGGACCAAACCAGGACTAAACCAGGACTAAACCAGGACTAAACAAGCACTAAACCAGGTCTAAACAGGACTAAACCAGAATTAAAACAGATTAAAGCAGGATTTAACAGGACTAAACCATGCTGTTGCCATGATATTTTTAATTTGGTTCAGTAAAGTCTGGACTTTTTATTTTCTTTTATCAGACAAAACATCTTAAGTGAAGATTTCCTCGTCTTTGTTTCTCTACAGCAAATGAAATAATCCAAAGTATTCAGATTATGTTACTCACTTTAAGTAATTTAATGGATTACAAACTACATTTTGGGCTATGTAATCTGTAATCTGTAGGGGAATACATTTTATAAGTCA
The DNA here is from genome assembly GCF_026225935.1 of Boleophthalmus pectinirostris. Taxonomy (NCBI): domain Eukaryota; kingdom Metazoa; phylum Chordata; class Actinopteri; order Gobiiformes; family Gobiidae; genus Boleophthalmus; species Boleophthalmus pectinirostris. The sequence goes on along the minus strand of NW_026571036.1, from coordinate 10,873,665 downwards.
CCTTCCCAACACTGCCTTTAGTTCAGTAGAGAAATCATCCAAACGATTCTAATAAAGGTGTATGGAGTTTAAAAACACAGTGGAGCTCTTCCTGTTTTACCACAAGGAACAACATTATAACATAGATCAGAAAATAGCGTAATATGGGCCCTATAAACATCTCAGTAAACAGGATTGTGCCGAGCAGTGGACTGGTTGAATTTATGTAAAATTACTCGAAAACATCTTATCTTTGAGTTTTGGCGTTTACACAAAAAACACTGAGAAAACCTTCATCTTGGCACGACTGCACAGGCTTTGGATTTGAGTAAACACGGCTTAAAATGTGCCAATTTCTGGTCCCTTATCACTGGTTGAGTTAATACGAAAGAATTTACTCCCATGAGATAAAATTGTCATAACAAATATATTAGTTACACATCGCCTCTTTCCACTTCCATGAACACTGGCCAAACCACGCCCCTTTGTCCTAAATCATTTCACAGTTTATATTACTATATTTGTATATTTATTTTTACTCGTACGCATACATTTATATAGTTATGCCTTATTTGTCACCAGTCCCTTGTTATTTTTGCTGCTTATTTTGACTTTATTATTACCATTTATACATTTGCTCTTTGTTATTATATTATACTGTGATGTGTGAGCTCCTGTGTCCAAATAATTTCCCTTGTGGATCAATAGTTTGTCTAAGGCTACGTTCAGTAAGGGTGCGCAAAAATATTGAAATATCGATATATCGTATCGTTTAATGTAATGATACAGTATCGATATCACGGGCTGCTGTATCGATATATCGCGTATCGAGTATTTTTGGTTTATTTTACTAAATTATTTTGTAACTGCGCAGTTATTTGTTTAGTGGAAGGAAACTCATTCACACAGCAAAAAGGTTAGTTAAAATGAAAATGAACCCACTCAGGCTCAAATTAAATTTTAGTAACAGGAAAAAATCTGATATTTGGGGTAGTAATATACAATCCTGACTTTTTTTTGAGAGAGACCTTCACATCCAGTGCGTTCTGGGATGTTGCAGATTTGCAGCATTGGTCCACTGTGGTAAATGGTCACATTTTTCGATAGCGCTTTTCCACCTTCAAGGCACTCAAAGCGCTTTACAACAAGGAACCACTCACCCATTCACAAACACATTCATACACCAGTGTACGCAGACACTGTGGGCAAGGTGGGTTAAGTGTCTTGCCCAAGGACACAACAGCAGCATTCATGTGTGGGAGCTGGAATCACACCAGCCAACCTTCAGATCAGTGGGCGAATGCTCTACCAACTGAGCTACTGCCGCCCCAATGAAGACTGAAAATGATATGAACGCTAACTTTATGTGTTCACCACTTTTCATAACAATGAAAACATAAAGCACAGTGTAACAGCTTTACAGTGGCAGAACAACATCACTTTTTCGTGTGGTGCGAGAAACAATTGCAGACTGTAGCCATTCTTGCACAGTCTGCATCGTCCACGTTTATCAGCATGGATGAGAAAAAAGGCTCCTGAGTAAAAAAGGCTCATAAAATAAGGATGTGGAGTAAGTAGGTAATTGGCATTTAGCTGTTGCAAATCTGCAACGCCTGCCTGGAGAGGGTAAGAACATGTGACTTTATCTGAATCCACTCTTCCAATGGAATAAGTGTTTTTCTAAATTCAAGCGACGTCCAATTTCATTTCTTATTTTAAGGGTTGTTGGTTTTCTTTTTTTAAGTGTAGCAAGATGTATTTTCATATTTTAAGAACAAAAAAATCATATTCCGCTGACAGATAATTTAACTTGTCAAGTGGAATTTACTCAAGTCATGATAAAACTTTCTTAATTCAAGTCATCTTAACTTGACTAGATTACATTTTTTGCAGTGCATGTGACACATTTGACATTTTCACAGTTTTGACGATTAAAATGTTTTTGTTTCATATTCACTTTGCACAAGAAGTGGTTTAACAAAGACTTTTAGTATCACAGACATGATTTAACCATTATTTTTATTGAACGGTATCGAATCAATTTGAAATATATCGTACTGAATTGTAAGTTCACTGTATTGAAATATGTATCGTATCGTGGCCTATGTATCGAGGTATGTATCGTATCGGAAAATTCTTAATGATACCCAGCCCTAACGTTCAGACTGCAGGGCTTAACGCTCAATTCTGATTTTTTTTGTGAAGTCCGATGTTTTTGCGAGGTCGTTCACATTTCCAATTAAATGCGACTTGTATGTGACTCCAGTGTGAACAGTAAACAGCCCGAAAGTGTCCCGCATGTGCACTGGAGACACGACGACGTCAACCTCAGCGAGCGTCTCTGTGTTTACGGAAGTTGTCCAAACATGGACGCGAGCATCGAGCACCTGGAGATTTTAAAGTTCCTCTCGTACCGGAGCCAGAACATGAACAACTTACTTGTTTTAAGGAGGAGATGGAGAAGGAGAAGGACGAGGTTTTTGGCCGTGGTGTTTTGTGGGACAGCGGCAGCGACGTCCGTTAAAAGGAACGTGTGGATGTGGAGACGTAGCCAAGAGTGGTGAGTGACGATGTGCTTCGCTTCAGTGACATGGAGTTCATTAACAATTTTCGTATGATAAGAAGAACGTTTGTGTACATTTGTCGCTTGTTGATAACGTGTAGGTGGATGAATGCGCTTTGACCGTTCACACTGAAGTCGCATGTCAAAAGATCGGATATGTATCGGTTTCAGGAGCACATATCCAAGTGTCCTGGGTCACATTTGAAAAAATCGGATCTATGTCGTTCAGACTGTCATTAAAAGATCAGATACAAGTCACATAGGGGCCAAAAAATCGGATTCGGGTCACTTCAGGCTGCAGTCTGAACGCAGCCTTTTGTTTAAAATAGACGACAATAAATGCACTAGTATTTTGAATGTTAAAAAACTATAAACCAAACCTTAAGTTGACTGAAAAGAGTTAACATTTTATATTTAGCCCTAAAAGTCTGATCAATTCTACACGTGTAGGTGCCGTAAAGTCATGGAAAATTCACTTTAGGTCATGAAAAGTCATTTTTGAAAATTTAGTCAGTGAAAAAGAGCGTTAACCCTGTACAGGAGAATTGAGAATTTGTCCTATTTTGGTTCAGATTTGCTTCTCTCCGAGTTCAGGGAGAGGTGACCTGACTTTGTGTCTTCGTGTGCGATTGTGAAGCCGCTGCGCTCCTCGTGTGTGTGTGACTCTGCTCTGTCAGATCGTAACCACTAAAATCAGCAACACTACGGTAACAGCCGATAAACCAGAGGGTCGGGGCAGAGGAGAGACGGAGACAGAGGCACAAGATAAAATTCAGGAAATAGTGAAAATAATGTGGCGACTTTATCACTCGCCTCTCGAATAGTTGTAAATTCACACTGCAAGATCTTATCCATATTATCCATAGAATTTGTCCTTGGCAAATAATGACATCCAGTCCATAAAACAGCGATATTAATCCAGTTCTAAGCGTTCTTTAAAAGTAAAAAGGTGAGAGTAGTTCCTCACATGTGTTTGTTTACATCCACACAGCGCACAGATCGAGGTGAAGCGATCGTGACTCTGCTTCTTGTGGACTTTATCACCAACCTTCAGTGCATTAAAATCACATATCTGACGTTTTGCACCACATTTCACAAATAATAATGACACAGTTTTGACTTGTGTCTAAACTAGAAGTGCAGTGCTCTGATCTTTTGAACACTTCAGAGTCTGAAAGCGAGTGGTTTTACTGTAGAAAGGAAACAGCTGATACGATCGCGCTCACAACTTTATATCCTGTGGCCCGCAGACAGATTCCGTTACAGTCTTTGTGATCGGAGATTTTAAGTCTCATCAGATTCTCCTCGTGTCTGTGGTGTGCGCTTTCTGTCGTACGTTTAAAAATCATTTAGGACTGAAAATGGCTGAACAATATTTCGCAGTCGTGTTCTGAAATGCACGGGACTCTTGTATTTAAGGATGCACCGATACAGCATTCTGTTTAAGGCTGCTCGATTATGGAAAAAATCATTATCACGATTATTTTGGTCAATATTGAAATCACGATTATTCCAAAGCTTATTTTTTGGTTACACGATGCAGTTATTCAGCATTTCTCTCTCAAAAAAGACCACTTTGTTATTCATAATGTAACTCAAATCTTTCAAATTGAAAATAAATCCAGGCTACAAATATGAACCTTAGAGCAGTTTTACGAAGTATAAAACACAAAATGAATAAAATATACTTTGAACATGAAATAAGGCATAGAAAAACATTAATAAACTATATATCCAGCTGTTCTACAATCAATAACTATACTTATTCATATAAAAAATATCCCAAAATAAACTTTAAGCTTGTTTCAACTCGATTATATGAGTTTGGAGATCTTTTGACGCACAAATCGAAATCGCGATCAGAATTCTTAATTCTTGTATTAGATATTGGTACGGATATTGAACATTTTGATGGATCAGATATCGTTTCCTAGATATCGGTTTAGTCGATATACCATTTTGGTCTATAAACTGGGGTTTGATAAAACGATTACTGGATGTTGTTGGCTCAAAACACCTCAGTTCAGAGTTGTTTTGTATTTACTTTAAATGATAAATAACAGTTACAGAAATCATTTGGATCATTTTTTACCATAGGTTGTTTGTGTGTGAATCCAGGAAGGGCTCCTCTGTGTTTTTAAAGTCCATCCCACATGTTCTGACGGCTTCAATGCTCAATTTGCCTTCAACACGTAACTGTCCAACTCTGAAGCGAGCTACTATTTTTAGCTTCATTTTGGATTCTTCAGTCTTCGGTGCGCTGGAGCTTTAACAACGGAAACAGTGAAGCAAGAAGGCGACAATGGTTATTTGTTCAAGCCGATTTACGCTACGCACGCAAGAATAAACCAGATACTAATGCACGTTACAGCTAAAAAAAAATCTAATTTGCCTTAAAATATCTTCTGGAATAATATCTTAAGTGCCAGTTTTGACAGGAGGCAGTCAGTATCCGTGTGCTTATCTCTCAACGCTGAATCTGTCACCGTTTTGAGTCTCCAGAAAATCCAGTCTGTTGACGTGAGCGCAGCTGTGGGAAAAGTGAGTCATAAAAGTCTGATACACAAATGAGCCAAAGTGTTTTTAGATGATTTGTGTATCAGCTTAAGTAAGACAAATTTCTTCTTCATTCCAGACATACTTTGCCGTTGCTGATTTGAAATTCTAGACGCCGTTATATTTCTTGGAATTTTAAGGTTTTTAAATCATTCTTGGAGTCGTTTCACGTCTTGTTTGGAACGATCCGTCCTCCACACACTTGTTTTGTCTCTGGGAAAGTGCTTCTCAGGCCGAGGCAACTAACACCGCTCCCCTCTGCATATTATTATTATTATTTATTTATTTATTTCAGTCACAGGTATATTTTGACATTAATTCACAGACAGTCATATTTAACATACACAGACTGAAAAGGTGTAGGCTGAAGCTTAAACTTATTCTGCCTTTTCCCTTTATTCCTTTCTCAGAGCGTCATCTTGACACCATTTCATCTTCATAAATACAGTAAGAGGAAACGAACTAATCAGTAACAGAACAACAAAGTACTACAGCACAAACTAAGTACCATATTTCATGTATCTGTCCAGAGTTAAACATTTAAACTTCTTTATGAAGTGAAAGAGACTGGTGCACACTTTTAGGTTTTCTGTACAGTTGTTCCAGATTTCCACCCCTTACAAAATATATACAAAATTATAGACATACAAAATTTCCTAATGTTTGTTCTGATTTTCTTTTTGATAAACATGGCCGTGCCTCTGAGCTCATATCGGCTCTTTCGGATTTTGAACATGTTCTGTAAAGATTTTGACAAGCGATTGTTGTTTACTTTGAATATGAGTATAAAGGTCGACTAAATCATAAAATTTCAGAGTTTGAAGGTTTATAAATAACGCATTGGTTGATTCGTTATAACTGATAATTAATCATATCATATCATCTGAGCCCAGCCTGAACCAGAGGAACACCAGGACCTGTCTGAGCGCTTTTCCCCTGCTCATACAAACTGGAGCAGAACTGGGGAACAGCTGTACACATCCCGTGCATAACGACAAACTTTTCTTCCAGTAGATGTGAATACGTTTGTGTCCCTGTCCAATCAGAACTCCAACGGAACGGAATTAAATAAAGGCAATTTAATTGGTTTTCCATGTAAACTTTAATTCAGAATTATTATTTCCATGTAAACTTGAAGGAGAATAACTGAATTCCAAACTATTTAATTTGGAATTAAAAAAAACATCATGTAAACGTAGCCAATAGGCAGTCAAAAAAAGTTTAAAATTATGTCTCATTTATAAAGGTGTCAGCTTCTCCTGGAGGCAGCCTAAACAGAGGATCTTAAGAAAGAGACTTGGAGAGTTAGAAAAGGTCTCAGACATGTCTCTTTATTAATTCAGGCAGATTCAGGTCTCAAGATTCAAATTGATTCAGCATGATTTTGCCTACGCGGCGTCTCTCTGTGCGTCGGTCGTCCCTCGACAACGCAGTCGACGTTCCCCCACTGATGCACAGAAAACTGGATGCCTTTTATACCAGCATAACTGTTGAGTTAACATCTTCATGGAAACATACACAGCACTTTGTCCCAACACGTGTCCCATAACAGACTGGCAGATGCTAAAGGTTGGAGACACACCCCTTATCTGTCCCATATACATTCACCATTGACACTCCAAAGTCCAAAAACATACACAGCATATAACAGGGCAAATTACAGGGCGTATTAACATATGAATGAAACTTTAAAAACACAGGGTAGAAGCCCACAAAGGCTCTGTGTAACTTTTCTGATGGGTCATGCTCACATCCTGTCTCCATCCTCTCTACATCTATTCAGTATTAGGACCTGTGCACACAAGAACACATGCAGGTAAAAATGACAAAATATTTTATCAGAAGTGCTTTTCGTTTAGAGGGTGACGGTGTTTTTGAGGCTTAAAAACGTAAACATCTGAAACCACCCTCCAGAGTGGAAAAGTTGAAAACGCTCCACCTTAGTGTTTCTGTCTACACTGCCCAAGACGCAAAACTCTGGTCAGATCTGCTCACGTCTCGTACACGTTTATGACATGTATTTCACCACCGAGCCGCCTGGCATGCACACCCAATCGAATTTCACACACTTTTGCGTCACCGTATGCGCGCAGATTTCCTCCCGAAAACGCTCGTCTAAACGCTGAATAAAAAGCGAAGACGCGACGCCACTTTTACGCCTTCTGTTCAGACCGTCATCCTATAAACGTGGCCTTAGGTGTTTTTATTGCATGAGGTTGAGTGCGGTCGACTCTCAGCTCGTCTCCATGGAGATAGATAAGTTTAATGCTTTAGTGTGGAACATTTTCAACCCGAAACAAGTTACATAGTGTGCTCATATTACGCTATTTTCTGATCTATGTTATAATGTTGTTTCCTGATCAAACGCCAATTAAATTCATTAAAGACAACAGAATATAACATTTAACAAAATACAATAATCAACATAAAAACAAAACACAAAAACAGAAAGCAACACCCACAACAAATACAAACTAACAAAAACACACACACTGACACAAATTTAATTAAATTTTTAAAAAAGTAATGCGGTAGGTCAGTTTATAATTTTAATTCCTTTTCTCTCACTCTTTCTCTTTTCCCCCCAGTTGTTAATAAACATTTTTTTGTCACTATACTTAAAGGTTGCATAGAAGATTTTCCAAGGAAAGAGAAAAGCAGCGACTGTTTGTCCTTTTTTAAATGTTGCGCTTCGCACCTTTTCCCTTCTCTTCTTCTTTTAGCAACGTCAAAAACTGACTTTCTTTTGTGGCGAACCGGTCGTGAATTCTTCTCTGCCATTAAAACAAAATTTGTGCAAACTGAGAGCTACAGTTCAAAAAAGACGCCAAGAACCGCTAAACATGAACCGCGAACATAAACCACACAATCCCAGCCCGTCGGCAAGTCAGCGACGCTAGAAAAGTAGGGAATTTGATTGACAACCTAACAGCCAATAGATAAAGAGGTAGCCTTGTTTTCTATTGGCTGATGTTTATCTGCCCTCACTACGTCCACACTTGATAGATTTTTCTTTTCTTTTTTATTTTTTTTTGGTCATCATAATTACAAGGCTGCTTCTTCTTTATAATTCTATTTTTAACTTTCATTGACAATTTGAAAAAAAATATTTTTAAAAATCCTCCATACAACCTTTAACTAACATTATTTATTAGTTGTGTTTTGTTTAGTTTACACATGTTTAACACACAAACCCTGCATATTTAGACCGAGTTCTTCTCTCCAACAGAAGATGTCATCGTGTGGTCATACGGGAAGCGATTTAAACTCCGCACACCTTCGCTAGAATCATTTGGACGACTTCAACCCTGGAATTTCCCATTTATACTAAAGTAAAAGGAGCTGGAACAGAGCATTTAGAGTTTCGCAGACATACTAATAAACGGGGATTACTCAAACACGTGTGAATGAAACAAAACACAACTCCAGGTCCGTTTTTGACAAGGGAATGACGTTAAAGCCGAACCTAACGCTGACAAGAATCCATTTTGTGTAATCTAAAACCTTTAACTGTGAATCTGCCCCAGTTTGTTCTCATGTATAACTGCATGTGCACATTTGGACCACAGTAATTAACGCTGCTGGAGACGATGTGCTAAAAAGGTTAAGGGGATGCTGTTTGGCACTCGGGCTATGTTTAGACGCCAGCGCTTGGCCTTGTTTTCAGAAGATGTCACATTAAAAGCATTGGTAATTCAGCTCTGACACTGTTTACTTGGGCTCGGAGAAGGCAGATCTTGAAAAACACCCGGGGAGCGGAGAGAAGCGGAAAACAGTGGAGACAAGGATGGTCCTTGATGTAAAAAAATGAGTAATGTTTTATATTATATTAGCATACGTCAGAGAATGGGGAGGTTGAAGATGGTTGGAAGGTGCCCCTGAATTGTACCCTTTATGAAAGTTAGTTAATCTATGTACATTAAAGAAACAACAACAACATTTTGTCATTTTATATATATATATATATATATATATATATATATATATATATATATATATATATATATATATATGTATGAATTACACACACAAGTTACAATATATCTCAACACATTTGTTCATATATATGAACAAAACATGCAAAAATGATGTGGTCTCAAACATAGTCCACTGGTGGTCTAGCCAGGATGGCGCCACCTAGTGCCTCTGCTCAGTTTTATTTCTCTCCAGCGACTAGGTCAGGACTCAAAATACACTAGACGGTTCACAAAAACCCCAGAAGTGCGAGTTCAGGCACCAACCAATCAGCGAAGATTGATAAATTCAGTGTTGTCAATGATTCCCGAGATCGAGGATTTAAAGTCGGAACAAAGAGAATGTTTGGTGAATTTTATCAAGGGGAAAGACATTATTGCCCTTCTTCCTACGAGATTTGGGAAAAGCTTAATATACCATTTAACCTTGTTAGTGGTGCATTACATACATCACGACGAAATAACAGAGATTGGTTAAATGAAAGAAGTACCTGCCTACTGTCGAGAAAATGAAATCTAAGGCTGCGAGGTCAGACGGTTTGTACGAAGTGAAACAGAGTGAAACTGGCTGATGAATCAGGCCAGGAAACCCCTCAGTAAATGTGCCACAACTATTTCAGGATTTTATCTTTCATATCTCAATGAAAGACACAGTTAAGGCCTTTCTAAAAGTGATTCTGAGTGATTTTTGAACAAATTCTGTAGCTTTTTAAGTTTCTTGTGTTGCACTGCTTACAAATTATGTTCATGGCAGGTAAGGAAATAATTCATATTAGTTACAGATTCTACAGGACATGCGAACAAGAAAAAAATATTTAAAATACGATTTCATAGTAAACTTTTGCGAACAAATGTAGTTTTAAATGATTAACTAGATTCAGGAGCAGGACCACGCCTCAGTCCGCCCTCTCCTCTCACCAGCGAACCACAACGCACCTCGACCACGCCTCGAATTTCCCAGAAGCCTTTATGTAGCAGCCTTTCCCATCATCCCAGTTTGTCTCGGCGAACTCGACCTCACCCTCCCATCCCCTATCTTGTCTTTCAGTCATAAGACCCCTAGAGGGAGGGTCCCGTCCCTGCTGGGCCAATTGAAGATTGAGACAGAGCCCCACCCATAGTCTCAACCCAGACATCCCTGCCTCGCCTCGTACATTATCACTAAACGTCTTCGCACTATGTCGTTGTTGGTGTGGTCCCAGCAAGTAAAATGAGGATTATATTGATATAATATAACAAACAATAAAACGTGAGTGACACAGAAGCGCAAGATATAAACTCAGGAAATAGAGAAAATAATGAGAAGACTTTGTTCCATACCATCACATTATCACTTTACCATAGAAATTGTCCTCCTCAAATAATAACACCCAAAACCTCAAAAACCTTGCTATTTATCCAGACATTCTTTGAAAGTAAAAAGGTGAGAGTAGTTCCTCACTTGTGTCTGTTTACATCCACACAGCGCACGGGTCGAGGTGAAGCGGTAGTGACTCTACTTCCTGCGAACTTTATCTCCAATCTTTTATGCTTTAAAAATCACATATTTGAAGTTTAGCACCACATTTCACAAATAATAATAACACAATTTTGACTTGTATCTAAACTAGAAGTGCAGTGCTCTGATCTTTTGAACACTTGAGAGTCTCAAAGCGAGTGGTTTTACTCTCGACAGGAAACAGCTGAGGCGATCGCGCTCACAACTTTATATCCTGTGGCCCGCAGACAAATCCCGCTGCAGTCTTTGCGATCGGAGATTTTAAGTCTCATCAGATTCTCCTCGTGTCTGTGGTGTTCGCTTTTTGTTGTTTAAAAATGGTTTTAGACTGAAAAATCCTGTAGTATGTGGTGTCCTTTAGCAGCAAACCAAATGCAGGCTGTACATAGAGGTGAGCTAAAAATACAGTTTGATAGTAAAAATAAGGCGACATCTCACTGAATAATATCACTGCTGCAGCTGTCATGTGTTAAACCTGACTCTGGATGTACTATTGTTTTTTTTCTCTTAGGTATGAAAGTGATAATTACATTTTGTGTGGGGGGCAGGTCGAGAAACACGGCAATTAAAAGATATTTAAAAGTATCATTTTAGTATTAAAGAGTTCATCTCACGCTGTTTTCCTCATCACAAACGGACCTGGAGTTGTGTTTTGTTTCATTCACATGTTTAATCCACAAATCCTGCACATTAGAACGGGGAAAACGATGTTCCACCTTGTGATGTCATGTGGTAATAGACTATTGAAAGTGCTCCACTGTGTTTTTAAACAGCTTAGTCCATCACTAGAATCATTTGGATGATTTCAGCCCTGGATTTTACAATTTCAACAGAACAAAAGGTCAGATGTAGCTGTTAACTTGCAAACCACCTCTTCATGACATCACATGGTGTAACAGAGCATTTTGAGCTTTGGAGATGTAAACAGATGAACGATGCAAACATTACTTACATGTTTTTGAGGAGGAAATGACATTATAACACAGGCATGTCCAATAATGTGGCCCTCAGACATTTTTTTCTTGACCTTCAGGCTTCCGGGTGAATTGGCCCAAATTACCTTGCATCAATTAAAAATGAACTTTTTACTGCAAGTTTTTTTTTTTTAAAATCTACCTTGATAAAGTTAATATTTAATATTTAGTGTGTGGTGTTAAGGATCTTAGCATGAATAAAGACTGGTGGCTCATCGTAAAACATGCACATATTTCAATGATTCACTGTATTGAGCATCAGTCTGTGGCCCTCTGATTTGTCTGTGTTTAGATTTGTGGCCCTTGGTGAAAAAAGTTTGGACACCCCTGTTATAACGTAACCATTATGTTATTAAAGCTCACAAGAGTCAATTTTGCATGATATATACAGTGTTGGGGAGTAACAGATTACATGTACCGGAGTTATGTAATCAGAGTACAAATTATGAGTAACAGTATTCAGTTACAGTTACTGTTTCAGTGAGTGGTAATTGGATTACAGTTAATTTGTTGAAATAAATGGGATTACATGGTGGTATTTTCCTGTTTTCACATTTTGGACTATATCCCTTTTTTTCCTTTTTTTTTGTTTTTAACCAAGCCTAAACCAGGACTAAAACCAGATCTAAACTAGATCTAAACCAGGTCTAAACCAGGACTAAACCAGGACTAAAACCAGATCTAAACTAGATCTAAACCAGGTCTAAACCAGGACTAAATCAGGACTAAAACAAGTCTAAACCAGGTCTAAAACCAGGTCTAAACTAGATCTAAACCAGGTCTAAACCAGATCAAAACTAGATCTAAACCAGGTCTAAACCAGGTCTAAACTAGATCTAAACCAGGGCTAAACTAGATCTAAACCAGGTCTAAACCAGATCAAAACTAGATCTAAACCAGGTCTAAACCAGGTCTAAACCAGATCTAAACCAGATCTAAATCAGGTCTAAACCAGGTCTAAACTAGATCTAAACCAGGTCTAAACCAGGTCTAAACTAGATCTAAACTAGATCTAAACCAGAGCTAAAACGAGGTCTAAACGAAGTCTAAACCAGGTCTAAACCAGGTCTAAAACAGTATTTAACAGTACTTTTTATTTTCTTTTAGCAGACAAAACATCTTATGTTACAATATCCTCGTCTTTGCTTCTCTACAGTAAACCAAGTAATCCAAAGTATTCAGATTACATTACTCACTTTAAGTAATTTAATGGATTCCGTTACAAACTACATTTTGGGGTATGTAATCTGTAATCTGTAGGGGAATACATTTTAAAAGTAACCTGCCCAACACTGGATATATTAAACTATAACATAAACAAATAATGATTTACCATTTTGTTGTAAACCATTTTTTGATCTAATAAGTCTTAATAATACGATTTCCATTGATTTCCTGTAAAAAAAAAATGCAGAAATGGCCTCTTTTTTGTGGCATTTTGCTATAACACGCAGCAGATTTTCATATTTTTATTGTTGAAAAAAGGCTACATGACATTTTTAACTCACATTTTACAGAGCAGTGGGTGGGGATAGGGGGTAGGTGAAAACTTTTTTTTTTTTTTTTAGCCACATGCCTCTTTACAGCTTTACTCAAACAGGAATGAATGAATCAAAATACAATTCTGAGCTAAATAATGATGATGGATCATAATAACATGGTTCAAAGCTCATAAATGTTGAGTATTTTACCCTTTTAACTCACTGAATTCACCCTCTAGAATAAGGCAGAAAAAAACACTATTATCTCATTAAATTTAGTCTTTTTTTTGGAGCACATGTCTCATTTGCGTCAGTCAGGTGACCTCCAAGTGTCCACGGCGTGCTCTTGTGTAGATTACCCCGGGCTTGTTCACACAAATCAATAGCTCTCAAAATGTGCTGGGAGACAGTGGCCTTCATATTGACCCTGCACCTGCCTCTGCTAAAGGAACATTTTATCTCCTCTGACGGACGGGAGAATCTGCTTTTTGTGAAAACTCATTCAATTATAAATCCAAGAACAGAATTCAGAAATGCATTGAATTTATTGTACTTTATCGTCAATTAAATGTTCTTATTGTATGATTTACAGTGTTGGGGAGTAACGGATTACATGTACCGCCGTTACGTAATCAGAGTACAAATTATGAGTAACTGTATTCCGTTACAGTTACTGTTTCTGTGAGTGGTAATTGGATTACAGTTACTTTGCTGAAATAAGTGGATTACAATGCGGGTATTTTCCTGTTTTCACATTTTGTGCTACATCCCATTTATTTATTTTTTTTTATTTCGGTAATTCCACTCATTGCCGGAAACCCAAACAGAACGCGCGCAGTAAGAGCGATGGAAACGTCATGTTAAAGTTGGCGGTGTCAGTCACACAGTGGAAGCAGCAGTGCATTGGTAAAAAACGCATTTGTGTCTTGGAAATTCTTCTCCCGATGTGAGATATATATATAAAAAAAAACAAATATAAAATCGCCTACAACTTAAATGTGAAACAGGAGCTACTGGCACTGGTGAAAACAACCTGCATAGACTCATAATATCTGCACTACTGTCCTATACACAAACACAAACACACACAAACACACACACACACCTTCATCATCGTCATCAACCTGAGAACCCGCGGACCACGTCTCCTTCCGTAGTTACAGCGCGGACACCACCGTCTCGTGTGCCGCGTGTGGACCGTGTTTTCTCGCGTAAACCGCACTTCCTCCTGTGCGCCTCTAAACCAGAACTAACACCAGGACTAAACCAGGACTAATCCAGGACTAAACCAGAACTAACCCAGGACTAAAGCAGGACTGAACCAGGTTTAAACTAGGACTAAACCACGACTAAACCAGAACTAAAGACCTGGTCTAGACCTGGTCTAAACCAGGTCTAAAAATCAGGACTAAACCAGGTCTAAACAACATGACACCTAACAGTAGGTTGACATAATTTAAGGTGATCTCATATAAAAAAATTATTTCTCTATCAATAATATTTTTGAATCTGGTGAAGGAAAGGCTGATCTTGTTATTTGTCTTTTAACAGACAAAACCTCTTATATTAAGATCTCGTGGTCTTTGTTTCTTTACAGCAAACAGTTGCTTATTCAGGGAGACTTGGGCTCAGACAATTTGAAGACAACAAACAAGAATTTTCAGGATGTGGTTGCTACATTCATGTTGTTTAAAAAAACATGACAATATCAAGTAATCCAAAGTAATCAGATTACGTTACTCACTTTAAGTAATTTAATGGATTACGTTACAAACTACATTTTGGGGTGTGTAATCTGTAATCTGTAGGGGATTACATTTTAAAAGTAACCTTCCCAACACTGATGATTTATAAAGATGTTATTGCCTTGTTTGGAATCACAGACTGTGTAACGAAGTGGACTAAGGCTCCAGTCAAATGAAGCTTACTGAGGCCGGCAGACAGATGAATGACACAAGGTTATTCACATGTTTTTGAGGAGGTAACAACATTAAAACATAACCATTGTGTTATAAAAGCTCACAAGAGTCAATTTTGTGTGATATATTCAACTGTAACATAAACAATGATTTACCATTTTGTTGTAAACACATTTAGATCTAATAAGTCTTAATAATACGATTTCTGTTGATTTTCTGTAAAAAAAAATGCAGAAATTGACTCTGACGTGGCATTTTGCTGTAACAACCTGCAGATTTTCATATTTTTATTGCTGAAAAATGACATTTTCAGCCCACATGTCTGATTTGGAATTTGGAGTAAAACAGTCAAATGAAGCTTACTGAGGCTGGCAGTTATAGGAACGAATTTGGAGCCAAGGAATTTATTTATGGACCAAAATATCAAAAATAAAAACGTAACGTGGCGGCCAGTGAGTTAGCTATGTCCGTTTATTGTCCATTTAGAGTTGTAAAAAGTTTATCAGATATTAATCGATATTAAAACTAGTATCAAATGCACAAAACTGAGTAGACGATACTAGAATCTAATGCTGTAGTCTTTTTAAAGGTTCTATTTTAAGCAGAATAGATTCTTGTGAGTTTTAAATCATGTTAGGATGTTGCTACCTCCTCAAAAAAGTAACAAACCAAAACTGGAGTCCTGTTTTGTTTCATGCACATGTATGAGTAATCCTTTATTATCAGTCTGTCTACATCTCCAGAGCTCAAAATGCTCTGTTCCACCTTGTGATGTCATGAAGCAGTAGTTTTCAAGTTAGCGTCTACTTTTTACTTTTTGTTCAGTACACTGTAAACCCGAATAAGTTACCAGAACTCAAAACATTTTTGGCAGTCAGTTACCTCAATTATTTTAAGTTGATGAACTTAAATGTCACAATCTTCCAGAACTCAAAAGATTGAATACTTGCTACTTGTACCTTTTGATAACAGCTGAATTAAAAGTGCTCATTCAACTCAACTCAAATATTTGAAGTTAGAGTTTTCGAACCACTGGAATAATGTAATAATGTGAATTTCAGTAGATTTTTGTACACACATTGTACACACAATCCAGTATATCTACACACATTATAGTACATACAGACATAGTATACACACATTATACACACCTAGGAGGGGGATTTAAACCCAGGTTCCCCATGTGAAAGTCAGGCGATTTACTAGTTTAATCAATATAATATAATATTTATATAGTTCAATAATACATACATTATACATTATAGTATACACATAGTACATTATACACATATTAGATATTATTTTTTAACTACTTAATTCGACTAAGTTGTACCTCATCTATGTTTTTAAGTTACGCTCACTTATACCTAAAATAGTTCCCTTTAATAAAAAAATATTAGTTCAAATTTTACTCAAAAGAAGAAAATGTTACTGCAACTTGACCTAATTAAGTTAGTAAAACTATTTCTAAAACTTTGAGTAAACACAACTTAATCTATTTACTGTTTACGTTGAACGTTCGGGTTTACAGGGCTGAAGTTATCCAAATGATTCTAGTGAGTATGTATAGAGTTTAAAAACACAGTGGAGCACTTCCTGCATTACCACATGACATCACAAGGTGGAACAGAGTGTTTTCGGCCCAAATATGCAGAATTTGTGTGTTAAACGTGTGAATGAAACGAAACACCTTCAGGTCTGTTTGTGATGAGGAAGAAACATTATAACATAGATCAGAAAATAGCGTAATATTAATCCTTTAAAAGAATCCGTCTGTTCTAATGCAAGACTGAAAAGAAAAAGACTGAAAAATGACTCTGTGAAAGTGAATGTGTGGGTGAGTGCAGGTGCTCATTGTAGAATTGTCAACCTATGGCTTGGACATTTTTCGTACTGAGAAAGAAGTCGGTTTGCTTTGATTGAATGTACTTTTGAAGGACAGTTTGTAGTGTGTAGTTTGTACCTTTTCTTTCATAAAGCGGTGACAGTTGGTGGGCTTTTTCACGGCGCAGCAGCACAAAGACGGCGATTTAACGTCACAAATCAAATTATGTTATTGAAAAAAATTGCCACCTTTCTAAGCAATATATTATTTTTACTTCGATGGAGTATTAACTGCAAAACTGTAACATAGTAAGATCACTGTGTTTCCTTGTATTGTTTTGAAAATGCTCTACTCGTCGAAAACAAGGTATTAACGTGTTTTATAAGCAGTGTTGGGAATAACGATGTTTAAAGGTTGTATGGAGGATTTTTTGTTTGTTTCAAATTGTCAATGAAAGTTTAAAACACCATTACAGAGACGCAGCAGCCTTGTAATTATGATGACCAAAAAAAAAAAAGAAAGAAAATCTATCAACTGTGGACGTGTTGAGGCCAGATAAACATCAGCCAATAGAAAACGAGGCTGACTCATTTTCTATTGGCTGTCAGGTTGTCAATCAAACTCCCTACGTTTCTAAGGTAACTATGTAGCGGGTCTTAGAGGCTTTTTCTAATTGTGGCTCTCTCGCAGTTCGCATAAAGTTTGTTGCGATGGCGGACGAGAATCCACGACCAGTTCGCCGCAAAACAAAGTTGGTTTTTGAGGTCACAGAAAGAAGATTCTCTTGGAGATTCCTTCCAGCGATGGCGCGACTGAAGCGGACGAAGGGTCTAAAAACTGAGGTGTCGGTCTCAAAATTATTTCTAGAGGGACCTGTGGAGGAGGAAGGTGGTGTCACGCATGCACTACATTTGAAAAAGGACTGTCGCTGTATTTCTCTTTCCTTAAAAAAAATCCTCTATACAACCTTTAAGAATAAAGGCACTACATTTTTGGTAACAGAGTAATCTACTTAATTACACTCCCCATCGTTACAACACCGTCATCGCTACAGCTGGGTGGAACAAGGCGTTGCGGTGTCAAGCTTCATGCGATGACGGACACATGTCATCATCAGCAGGAGCATGGGAGAGATCAGGAGAGAGCACCCCCAACACGATTGGCTAAGAAGTTAAGTGGGCGGAGTCTCTACTCACGGAGCCTTGTTGTTTCTTTCCTGTGCACAAACGAAACGAAAATGTGACAACGGCAAGACAGGGACATTCAAAGGTTTTCAAACTGGAAATACTGACACTGTTTCTCCCTCATTGAAATAAAGGGCAAGAATGTGTATGTTAAAAAAACTTCAGTTCGCTTCTGTCTCAAGTAACTCAGATCTAACTAGAAAAGCAGTCAGAGAGCGCAGACCTCCGCCAAGGACTACCCCCATTTTTTATATAAATTGTGATAAAATCAGTCTTCTGGATCAGATCCGGATCAGCCTTTGGAATATGAAAGAGGATCCCATTGTCCATCCCTGAGTCAAATTTCATGGGGTTTGGTCAATAATTAACCGAGATATTGAGAAACAAAATTTTTGGCCCCATTTACCACAATGTTAACTAAAAATTCTAAGTGTTCCAGAATCCAGGATTTCTTCCGGATCACCCCCAAAATGAAATCAGTTCTTCCTTTTCACATTTCCAACAAATCCTGAAAATTTAATCAAAATCGGTCCATAACTTTTTGAGTTATTTTGCTAACAGACAAACAAACAAACAAACAAACAAACAGACAAACAGACAAACGCCGGCAAAAACATAACCTCCTTGGCGGAGGTAATGAAGCGCCTCACATCGTCACATGTGACACACCTGTCACTGCTGTTAACCATATACCGTTTAATACACGCTGAAATATAATGTTTTTACTCTTCATTCAGTTACTATAAACTTCTTTGACACAATAGTACATAACATGAAAAATAACTGCATAATTACTTTGCCGAGTAATTCATTATTTTTACAGCTTTACTGGGGAAGTAATTTGTAACATTAACTAATTAATTAAGTAAAATTAATTAATTAATCATTGCATTTACATAGTGCCTTTCAAGATACCCATAGCGCTTTACAGTTCATTATTCATTCACTCAACACTCAGTGATGGTAAGATACTACTGTACCCACAACTGCCCTGGGGCAGACTGATGGAAGTGAGGCTGCCAATCTGCGCCATCGGCCCCTTCGACCACCACCATCACACACTCACACACCACTTTCATACTAGGCAATGAGGGTGAAATGTCTTGCCTAAGAACACAACAACAGTTTTTGGCACTGGCGCCCCCCTGTGGCACCTGGAATTCCCAGTGTCTCCCATCCAAGTCCCACCCAGGCCCAGCCCTGCTGAGCTTCTGAGACCTGACGGGATCAGGCTTTGACAAGCTGGTTGGCCAAAATGACCAACACTGTTTATAAGTTTCACTTTAGTTTTTGTCACTCTCCTCTCTTTGCTCTCCGGGCGACATCACTGCCCCTTCAGAGCACTATCACAACACAATCAACACATAAAAACACTTGTAGAAGCATTCATGTTTATTAAAACTCCGGGTTTCTTGGCGTTTGATCCGGTCACGTCGCTTCCTCCAGAGGCTGTTCCACTTGCGCTCCGGGAGCTGTGAGCAGGACACTTGGCTCTGCTTCAGACGAGCCGACTCCAGGGAAGTGCTACAAAGTGATTTTTGGAGGAAGGATACTGGGAATTGAGAAACACCCAAAGAAATGAGGTTTGGATGAGGCTAATTTTGATTTGATCAGATTGGTTCCCTGCAGCATTTCCTGGTTGTTACTCAATTAGATCGGCTCACTTAGGATTGACTTGGCGTCTTGGATCTTTGCTGCCAAATTTTTCACTGCAGATTTGGACTGATGAATTTGACAGCTTTAATATATATATGAATTTTTCATTTTGGAATATTAAATAAAATATACACTTATACACAGTGTTGGGGAGTAACAGATTACATGTACTGGAGTTACATAATCAGAGTACAAATTATGAGTAACTGTATTCAGTTACAGTTACTGTTTCAGTGAGTGGTAATTGGATTACAGTTACTTTGTTGAAATAAATGGATTACACGGCGGGATTTTCCTGTTTTCATATTTTGGGCTATATCCTCCTTTTTTCTTTTATTTTTTTCGGTTATTCCACTCATTGACGGAAACTAAACCAGGTCTAAACCAGGTCTAAAGCAGGACTAAAGCCAGGACTAAAACAGGTCTAAACCAGGACTAAACCAGGTCTAAACCAGGACTAAACCAGGTCTAAACCAGGACTAAAGCAGGACTAAAACCAGGACTAAAACAGGTCTAAACCAGGACTAAAACAGGTCTAAACCAGATCTAAACCAGGTCTAAACCAGGACTAAAACAGGTCTAAAGCAGGACTAAAACCAGGTCTAAACCAGGACTAAACCAGGTCTAAACCAGGACTAAAACAGGTCTAAAGCAGGACTAAAACCAGGTCTAAACCAGGACTAAACCAGGTCTAAACCAGGACTAAAACAGGTCTAAACCAGGACTAAACCAGGACTAAAACAGGTCTAAACCAGGACTAAAACAGGTCTTAACCAGGACTAAAACAGGTCTTATCCAGGACTAAAACCAGGTCTAAACCAGGACTAAACCAGGACTAAAACCAGGTCTAAACCAGGACTAAAACAGGTCTTATCCAGGACTAAAACCAGGTCTAAACTAGATCTAAACCAGGACTAAACCAGGACTAAACCAGGACTAAATCAGGACTAAAACCAGGACTAAACCAGGACTAAAACCAGATCTAAACTAGATCTAAATCAGGTGTAAACCAGGACTAAAACAGGATTTAACAGGACTAAACCATGTTGTGTGGACGTGTCTCCTCCTCTTCTATCAATAATATTTTTAATTTGGTTCAGTAAAGTCTGGGCTTTTTATTTTCTTTTAGCAGACAAAACATCTTATGTGAAGATTTCCTCGTCTTTGCTTCTCTACAGCAAATCAGATAATCCAAAGTATTCAGATTACTTTACTCACTTTAAGTAATTTAATGAATTCTGTTACAAACTACATTTTGGTGTGTGTAATCTGTAATCTGTAGGGGATTACATTTTCAAAGTCACCTTCCCAACACTACTTATACATCAACAGAAATTCTGAATAAAAATAATTAAAATATGTTAGAGTAAAAAAAAATTCAATATCTGATGAAAGTTATATAGTGCAAATGTAATTATTATTATATATAAATATATGGAGACTCATAAGAAAATAAAATAATAAAATGAAATTGCCAATCAAATCCAAACAGTTCTTGTGCACATCTTGAGGACCAGATGAGCCTTCTTGTGGAACATGATGCTCTTGGAGATAATGGTGGTTGTTTTGGAGCTGGGGGAACATAATAGATTCTGAAGAAGTTGTGATCACACTTGTGTCAGGGCCGCGCAGGAAGCCCCCGTGTTATGAATTCAACCCTGTTTCCTGGAAGCGTTACCGTGACAGATAAAGTTCACCTCCTCAACCCCATTAGCTCCAATTACTGTCCTCTCACCTCGTATTAAAAGGACGGTGACCTATGGCTTCCCGTGGCGCTTAGATCCTAACCTTGTTGAGCGGAGAAGATAAGATGCTTGTTTGTTGACAAGGCAGCTTATAGGTAAAGGGTACAAAAATTAATAGAATGTAATTTGTTTTCTTTCAGTCTACCTCAGACAAGATGTGGGGACAACAGGAACTTACCACCAATGAGTGTGGGGTGAATGAATAAAGCATGAAATTGTAAAGCAGCTTTGAGCGTCTAGAAAAGAGCCTCATAAGACCAGTGGTGGATGAAGTACCCTATTTTTTTGGACTATAAGTCACACTTTTTTTCATGCTTTGGGTGTTTCCTGCGACTTATACTACTTGTATATTAAAATTTTCGCACTGACAGCCAGGAGAGGGCGCTCTAGGCATGTGTGTCAGTATCTGCTGCTCCTATTACTCCTTCACTCGACTGTGCATGTCTCCTGCAGAAAGAGCCTCTGTTCTGTCTGTATCATGTCAGTCGTTTGCAACGATTGTCTGTACCACTGAAAATTTAAAATTTAAACAAACTTCTAAAGACAACTGAGAAGACTGAACACAAATGCCCCCAAAAGAAAATAATATTTTGCAGATTACAAGCTGCAAGTAGCGAAATGTGCATCTGAAAACGATAATCGAGCAGCAGAAAGAAAGTTTGGAGTGAGCGAGAAACTTGTGACACTGGGAGGATGCAACATGCAACTTTCCTGGAAGTCACTGGATGAATCGACAAAGCCTGAACTTCAGTGACAAATGAAACCATCCTGTCAGGATTCAGAAAGGCTGGAATAATTCTAACTGGAACTGATGCTGAGTCTGACAACAGCTACACAGAAGAGGAAGCGGCGCTCTGTTTACCTCCGGAGGTCACGGAGTTGCTCAGAAGTGACACAGAGGATGAAGAATTAAATGGATTTAGTGATTTGGAGTGAGATGGAGAGTTTGATAAACTTGTTCTGTTGTTTATGCTATAATTATCTGAACAACTGTTCATATGTGACGTTAACAGTCTGTTGTTCTCTGTTCTATTTTTATTACTATAACTTGCGTTTCAAGATGAAATGTCGGTTCCTGGTCTCTAATTTTGTAAAGTAAATTTCCACCAAAAAGTGTGACTTATAGTTCAGTGCGACTTATGTTTTTTCTTCTTCATTATGCATTTTTTGGCTGGTGCGACTTATACTCTGGAGCGACTTATCGTCCGAAAAATACGGTACTCAGTTTTGATAGTACTACTTTCATATTTTTGATAAGTAAAATGACAGATACCAGAAATCCTCAGAGAGAAGAAATCCTCAAGTAAAAGTAAAAATACCACATGAAAAATCTAAGTATTAAAGGACTCGTTTAAAATTGTACTTCAAGAGTAAAAAGCAACAAAAGTCTTTCTCCCAGATTTTGAGATATAACAAAGCTTCAAATGTAGTTATTTTGAAACAGATTTGTGCTTTATCTATTCCGTCTCCGTTCTTTAGTCAACCAAAAATGTCCTCAGTTGACTCCAAGTCCTAATAATAACAAAAACGTAAGTGAGAGAAACCATGTGTTACGGCTGTCGTCTGTAATCCTTGTTCCATTCTGTCATGGCGATTGCGTCACCGTCCATAAGCAGAGACGAAGAGGATGTTTTTATGTGTCTGACAACTCGACAAAAACATACATCTGCGATAAAAAATGAGTGTGTTTAATTTTACTGTTGGGAAGTGCTTTGATTTTACTGAGTTTTGAGAGTAGAACCCATGAATACACGGGCTAAAAAGTGATGAAAAAATGAGCATAAATGTTGGTTGAATGCTTTGGAAAATTCTCAGAAACAAACTTATTAGAAACAACTCCGGGCTTTTCGTGGAGATGTTCTTTTTTGAGGTCTGGAAGAGGCTGAATCATCCTCGAACCTTGTTTTAGTTTGTTTTGGTCACTATAAACAGATCATTTAGCGACGGCATTTCCTGTTTTTTTTCTTAGAAGCGTGATTGTCATTAATTGTTGACGTCGGCAAACTGTATTCAAGAAAACCAACAATGAAACATGTTTGTGCAATTTGGAAATGTTAGGAAAACCACAAAAGAACCAAACCACAACGAGTTCTTGGAATGTTGGGTTTGCGTAATACTAAATCTCAATGGAGACGTAAAGTTTCCATTAGAGTTAGAACTATTTTTATATCAATTTGAACAATATCCAAACATTTTGCCGTCTTCTCCGCACAAACATGGCAAACGTTTTTATAAAAATTGTCAATAAACAAATGTGAAGCATGAAGAGATAAAGCCATTTTTAGCAAACTTTGATGTGGTCGATGGTGTTCATGTGGGGTCTGGAGGACTAAAGGGGGAGGAGGGGCGGGTTCTGGAGGTCTAAAGGGGAGAGTAAGGGGTTTAGGGTCTGGAAGACTAAAGAGGAGAGTAAGGGGGTTTTGGTCTGGAAGACTAAAGGAGAGAGTAAAGGGGTTGGAGTCTGGAAGACTAAAGGGGGAGAGTAAGGGGGTTGGGGTCTGGAAGACTAAAGGGGGAGAGTGAGGGTGTTTTGGTCTGGAAGACTAAAGGGGAGAGTAAGGGGATTTGGTGTGGAAGACTAAAGGGGAGAGTAAGGGGGTTTGGTCTGGAAGACTAAAGGGGAGAGTAAGGGGGTTTTGGTCTGGAAGACTAAAGGGGAGAGTAAGGGTGGGTTTGGGTTTGGAAGACTAAAGGGGAGAGTAAGGGGGTTGGGGTCCAGAAGATGAAAGGGGAGAGTGAAGGGGTTTGGTCTGGAAGACTAAAGGGGAGAGTAAGGGGGTTTTGGTCTGGAAGACTAAAGGGGAGCGTAAGGGTTGGGGTCTGGAAGACTAAAGGGGAGAGTAAGGGGGTTTTGGTCTGGAAGACTAAAGAGGAGAGTAAGGGGGTTTTGGTCTGGAAGACAAAAGAGGAGAGTAAGGTGGTTGGAATCTGGAAGACTAAAGGGGGAGAGTGAGGGTGTTTTGGTCTGGAAGACTAAAGGGGAGAGTAAGAGAGTTGGAGTCTAGAAGACTAAACGGAAGAGTAAAGGTGTTTTGGAAGACTAAAGGGGGACAGTAAGGGGGTTTTGGTCTGGAAGACTAAAGGGGAGAGTAAGGGGGTTTGGTGTGGAAGACTAAAGGGGAGAGTAAGGGGGTTTTGGTCTGGAAGACTAAAGGGGAGAGTAAGGGGGTTTTGGTTTGGAAGACTAAAGGGGAGATTAAGGGGGTTTGGGTTTGGAAGACTAAAGGGGAGATTAAGGGGGTTTTGGTCTGGAAGACTAAAGGGGAGATTAAGGGGGTTTGGGTTTGGACAACTAAATGGGACGGTGAGGTAGGGATGTAACGATATCCAAAACTCTTGATACAATATTTTCACGATACGCATCTCATGGTACAATATTTATTCTGATATTTTGTGGAGGGTAGCAAAATTGTGAATATGCTGCTTTTCTCTCATCATCATCCAAATAATTAAGATTTAAAAGTGATTAATAACACTGGACTGAAACGAGCAAAGAATCAGTGTCTATGTACAGTGTGTCCCAAAAAATTTGACATAATTTCACCAATAATTTTGGCAATTTTTGTTGACACAACCTCAAATTTTCACAGAACTTATAGAAACACATCTACATTGTACTGATGGTGTGTGTATGGACGCCATTATCTTTGAGAGGATAAAGTGTCTTGTATCTAGTATCTTTAGTCCTCACTCTCCTCTTGAGTCCAGCAGACCCTCCAAACCCTCCTCCCGTTCCTCTACGGATGTAACAATAACCGAAATATCGTGATATTGTGTCATCAAAAGTCTCATAATAATATCCATCACAATATATCGCATTACAAGTTTCTTTGATTAAATTCATTCTTATGGTGCAGCAACAGCTAAAAAACAGAACTAGAGGGTGTCCTAAAAAGTCTGACATAATTTCGCAGGCCAATAATTTTAATAATTCTTGCTGAAATAACCTCAAATTTTCACAGAATACATAGAAACAGATCAGGACTTTATATTTAATGTTTATTTTTTGTTCTGTTTTTAGGTTGAGCTGTTCACTTCCAAAGAGAAGTCATTTTACGTTTTGGAATATGTACCCACACAGTCACCCAAGACTGTGCAGCCTTTGGAAAAAACTGGAAAAACTTCACCAACTGGCAAACAAACTTGGACTTGGTACCAAAAATTTAACGAGGAAGGCTGATAATGCAGGGCTAAAGGATTACACATGTGTGAGCAGATTCCAAAATGCAAAATGACCTCTTAATGGGAGTAAATGGCACGGCTCAACCTGAAAACAGAACAAAAATAAATCATTAAATCTAAAATCTTGATCGTTTTCTATACATTCTATGAAAATTTGAGGTTATTTCAACAAGAATTACTAAAATTATTGGCCTGCGAAATTATGTCAAATATTTTGGGACACCCTCTATTTTTTTTTTAGCTGTTGCTGCAAAATAAGAATGAATTTAAGCAAAGAAATGTGTAATTCGATATATTGTGATGGCCCAGGATATGATTGCGAGGCTTTTGACGATATGATATCATGATATTTTGGTTATTGTTACATCCGAGGAGGGTTTGGAGGACTAAAAAGGAGAGTGGGAACTAAAGATACTAGATACAAGACATTTCATCCTTTCAGAGATAATGGCATCCATACACCATCAGTACAGTGTAGATGTGTTATGTAAGGAAAAAAAAATGTACAGCAGTGTAGTATAGAAAATGGATGCTTGAATGGATGTCATAAATAGTACAATGACGGTCATTTTCGTTGCCATAAGAAGCATGTAGTATTACACCTTTTACCTATTTTGTTATAATCACAGTATTTTTCAACACATAACATGTACTTAAGTAGAGCCTGGTTGCAATATGTGAGTTTTATGCCCAGGCTGTGTGAGAATTGCACTCCATGTACCTTGTACCTTCTCAGATTCATGCTCGAGAGTATATCCAGAAATATAAATGAATGAATATAGTTTAAAAATTAACTATTAAAGGGCCCGTACTATGCCTGTAATGATAACAGATTTGCTGGATGATTAATTGACCAAGAAATTATTGTGATAAATGATAATATTGACATTTTGAGACCATTTTCAATTAAATGTAATGGAATAACAATGGAATAAAAATACAAATGCACCAGATCGTCATTTTGATCTTGAAGTGTTCGTATTAACCCGCTCTTCATGATCCTATTTTCCAATTTTACCCGTCAGAAAATCATATTCATAATATAGAGCCTGACTCCTCAGTCCTGTCTGGTATTGTGTTGGTGTCTAATAGGATTTCAGTGGATTTCGTTCTCTCCTGGGGGTGCGGTTTGTTGTGTCGATCAGGTATGGGTGTATGTTGGCTGCTGAGGTTTGAGACATTTGCTTTTGAAAATGCAGCGAGTGTTTGCACACTCACTGCATTTGAGGCATGTTCGCCGTTGAGACATTTCCCACTCTCTCGTGTTGATTTGGCATCGTGACTTGTTTTGTCACACGGCGATGAACTGTTTTGGTGCTTTGGCGGCGACACTAGTTTTGCAGCTTCATTTTTAACCGCACAGACAGCAAAACTTTCTGCACTCAGGCCGCTGTCTTAACCAACAAATAATCTGTCCATACAGCCCATGGGATACAGTCCATGCTCCTTTGGTCTACACTGACACGTTCATTCAAGCGTCGTTACGCTAAGGCAGGGGTGTCAAACCTAAATTCACAGAGGCCAAAATTAAAAACTGGGACTAAGTCGTGGGCCAAACTAAATATTTATTTTAAATTTCAATAACATCTGCATGTTTTCTCTTCTTTCGAGATATGTAATGACAAACTTTTCTTATTAAAATAAATGTTTAATGATGGTTTTGCTTAAACATTGAATCCAGAACAAGCATGATATAAAATAACAACAACATTTAAATAAATGTCTCTATAGCCTATCTGTAGCCGGTGGGCAGCTCTAATACATATTTGTTGTGATCTCCTGGGTCAAATATAATTATATCAAATATATAATTATATCAAACTCAAATTTGACCCCCGGGCCTGAGTTTGACATGTCTGTGCTAAGGAAACGAGTAGAGAGCGATTAGAAGCCTTTTGACATTCAGTCTCTTTGGTAGAGAGAGTGAGAGAGACAAGGAAAACAAACAAGCACACAAATAGAAATTATTGCGGCTCATTAAAAGTTGGAGTACGATTAATTGATTTATTGATTATCATTACAGACCCAGCCCATAATATGTTATAATGTTGTTTCCTCGTCACAAACATACCTGGAGTGGTGTTTGTTTCATTAACACGTCATTCACACACAAACTCTGCATATTTGTTTTTTCTCTCAAACTGAAAACACTAATGTCATGTAAAACAGGACGTGCTCCACTTTGTTTTTGAACCACCAGAATCATTCGGTTCATTTCAACCCATTCTCTACCACACAAAAGGTAAAAAGCAGCTGTTAACTTGAAAACTACCACTTCATGAAATGTGTTTTTAAGCTTTATAGACATAGACAGACTAATAATAAAGGGTAACTCAAACATGTGTGAATGAAACAAAACACAACACAAACACAAATATCACACGCTCACAAGAGTCCATTTTGCGTAATATTGGACCTTTAGCTCTATTAACAGTTCTGGCAAAATTATAGCTATTAGTTCTGCTACATTAGTTTTTGAGAAATTAAATGTTGATTAAATGATCGTGTGAAATAATGTGCTAACTGTGGTTTCAGAAAACACCAGCTGTTTTTGAGTGTTTGTGTTGTTTATAAAGTAGCACTATTAACACTTCGAGAGCTGTGATAATTACGTGAAAGACGCAAGGGAGGGTTAGCTGAATTACACAAAGACCAAGTGTTTGACTGCATGGGCTGTGGATTCATTTTCCCAAACCAAAAACACCAAATTATCACAGAAACAATGTCTTAAAAATGTAAAAACAGAACTAATTCATTTAAAATGTGTTTAGTTATTCCTCATTTACCTCATATATTCCAAGTATCCTAATTATTCACAACTCTCAGGGACATTTTTTTGCCATGAAAAGTACTATTATGTATGTAAAAGTAACAAATAGCATGCTAACACACACTTGCTTTCTATTTAGATACAGAAAGCACACAGTAGACTTGGCAGCAGACTGATTTAGCTTAAATACAAAAATCTAGTGCACGGCCTTTAAGATTGAATTGTCAATACTGTTGTTTGGTTAATAGGTGATTTTTTATGGAATTTAAACTCTAAATCTTACAGGCCGTTCTTTTAAAGTGGGACTAAACACCTAAACTCTGCCCAAAATCACATTTCAAACAAAAAGCTGCTAAACTAGGCACTACCTGGACGACACTCGTTTAAAACAAGTCTTTGTTCAATATGGGCCTCACCGCAACACCCACCACCACAACACTGACCACCGACTACCACAACACTGACCACCGACTACCACAACACTGACCACAGACTACCACAACACTGACCTCCGACTACCACAACACTGACCTCCGACTACCACAACACTGACCTGACCCACACGACTACCACAACACTGACCACCGACTACCACAACACTGACCACCGACTACCACAACACTGACCTCCACTACTACCTCTAAACTACTAGCTGAACTACCTCACCTGCCTCTTCTGACCACGTGTCTAAATGTACCAAATGCAGCAGCAAACGTGCCTTGTGAACAGAGCATCTAGAAGCCGTGAAACAGTTTTTAATGTTTATCAGAAAATAACTACTCAGTATTCTGTTTGAGTGTAATTTTTGGGATACTGGGGGCTGTATTCCGCCCTCCGGTTTCCCCATCGATTTCCACTGCCCAGGGAGGGGCACCGCCATGATTTGTGCATTGAATGTCACAATATATTATGAATTTTTTCGGGGTTTGGGTGGGCCTATTGAGATTTGGACCAAGGCACGTCGGGGGAGGATCACTAGCGCACATTTCGAACCAGTCGAAATTGAAAACCGGAGGTAGAATGTGGATGGAGCCCGCTGGTACTGCAGTAATCTGACTGACTGAAATTGTCATTTAAACCATCAAAGCTCCAAACACAATGAAAACAGTTCATTCTTAAAAGTGACACTGGGCGCAGCCGTCTTGAATTCTGTCTCTGAATGTTTGCTCAGTCTCCTCTGAGTTCTTCCAAGTTTCACGAGGTGCGTGTCACTAGGCAACGTTCTCGAACCTCTGAGATGGATAATTGAATGCCCCATAAAGCAGTGAGTGACAGGGTAGAAGGGTTTGGAGATCTAAAGAACAATGTGAACAGAAGTGTGTGAACAGGAATCCACACTTCAGACTCAGCCATGTGTTTGTAATCACCAGACTCTAATCAGGTCAATCTTTTGAAATTCTACTTGAAATTGCAAATTGACCTAGTTTGCACAAAAATTGCCTAAAATGAGGAGCAGTAGAGGAACAGTAGATCATTTTATTAAAACACCTTCACAGTTTAGTAGCAAAAGAAAATGGATTTAATGTTTTGTTCCACTTTAAATATGTGTTACTGTGACAGGTTTAATCTACATTGCTTCTCTGTCTCTCAGGAAACGCAGCCGTCCTGTGGTGCACCTGCTCCACCACCGTGTTCCGCTCCGTCACAAAACGTTTCGTCAAGACCCTGGCGTGCTCGGGGATTGGCGCCTGTCTGGTGTGCGTGCCCTTTGACCTGGCCCTGGGCTCCAGTCCCCTCTGCTGCTGGTGGATCCACACCATCATCATCTGCAAGTCCTTCAAGTTCCTCCACAAGCTCTTCTGCTCCGTCACCGTGCTCAGCTTCAGCGCCATCGCCCTGGACAGGTGAGGAGCAATATATCTGAAGATGACAATCAAAAAGGTGGAAGGTGTTCACATTTGGTTAGATTTGGTTCTGGTTTGGCTCATGTGTATTTGTGATGAAGAAATGTTTGGCCCTTTTCTAGTTCTGGCTTAGTCTTGGTCTAGTCTTGGTTTAAACCCTTAATGTCGACTGTCACAAATATGTGACAAACCGTTTGGATCAAGATATAAGCCGAGATCGCGGCTGCTTTCCCCCAGTGCTGGTTAGTGCATATGCAGGACCTTCCTAGGAACCTTCGACTTAAAGGCAAAAACACACACAAAACATTTTTTTATGTACATTTATATAAATTCAGGCGTTAAGGGGTTTCTGGGATTCTGGGTTTATGGTGCATAAGGCAACTGGTAACTGGGTTATTTTCCTTCTCTGACTTGAAAAAATTCTCTGTAATACAGTTTGAACTTGTAAACTCTACTTCTAAACTAAAACTGTGACGTATTACAACAACAATAATCAACACAAAAAGTGAATCTGAGGGATCAAGTACCTACAACTATCAACTACTAAATGATGTAAACATTTGATAAAGGTTAAATCTGACAATATTAACATGTTAGAAACATTCATTTGAGGTCAGCCCCATGTTCCTTTATTTCTAAGATTTTTCTCAAACTTAAACTCTAAGTCGAGTCATTTTTATTTTTATACTGCATTTATAGAATAATAAGCGTTGCTTCTCCCCACTCCTTTTCGGAATGATTGATTTTTAAATTGATTTTTATTTTAGTTTGGAGATTATACTTGTGATGAGCAATGTAAAATAATTGCCTTTATGTAACTGTTGATTTCTGCATAATAATGCAATTTATTATTTATGGAAACACTCAAATAAACTTATGATCAAAGGGATTATTCATTACATAAGGGTGAGTCATTGTACAGTTGTAGGGAGTATTATCTGTTACAATAGGGTGAGTTGTACAGTTGTAGGGAGTATTATCTGTTACAATAGGGTGAGTTGTACAGTTGTAGGGAGTATTATCTGTTACAATAGGGTGAGTTGTACAGTTGTAGGGAGTATTATCTGTTACATAGGGTGAGTTGTACAGTTGTAGGGAGTATTATCTGTCACAATAGGGTGAGTTGTACAGTTGTAGGGAGTATTATCTGTCACAATAGGGTGAGTTGTACAGTTGTAGGGAGTATTATCTGTTACAATAGGGTGAGTTGTACAGTTGTAGGGAGTATTATCTGTCACAATAGGGTGAGTTGTACAGTTGTAGGGAGTATTATCTGTCACAATAGGGTGAGTTGTACAGTTGTAGGGAGTATTATCTGTCACAATAGGGTGAGTTGTACAGTTGTAGGGAGTATTATCTGTCACAATAGGGTGAGTTGTACAGTTGTAGGGAGTATTATCTGTTACAATAGGGTGAGTTGTATAGTTGTAGGGAGTATTATCTGTTACAATAGGGTGAGTTGTACAGTTGTAGGGAGTATTATCTGTTACAATAGGGTGAGTTGTACAGTTGTAGGGAGTATTATCTGTCACAATAGGGTGAGTTGTATAGTTGTAGGGAGTATTATCTGTCACAATAGGGTGAGTTGTACAGTTGTAGGGAGTATTATCTGTTACAATAGGGTGAGTTTGTACAGTTGTAGGGAGTATTATCTGTTACACTAGGGTGAGTTGTACAGTTGTAGGGAGTATTATCTGTCACAATAGGTGAGTTGTTGTACAGTTGTAGGGAGTATTATCTGTCACAATAGGGTGAGTTGTACAGTTGTAGGGAGTATTATCTGTTTACAATAAGGGTGAGTTGTACAGTTGTAGGGAGTATTATCTGTCACAATAGGGTGAGTTGTACAGTTGTAGGGAGTATTATTATCTGTTACAATAGGGTGAGTTGTACAGTTGTAGGGAGTATTATCTGTCACAATACGGTGAGTTGTACAGTTGTAGGGAGTATTATCTGTCACAATAGGGTGAGTTGTATAGTTGTAGGGAGTATTATCTGTTACAATACGGTGAGTTGTACAGTTGTAGGGAGTATTATCTGTCACAATAGGGTGAGTTGTACAGTTGTAGGGAGTATTATCTGTCACAATAGGGAGTTGAGTTGTACAGTTGTAGGGAGTATTATCTGTCACAATAGGGTGAGTTGTACAGTTGTAGGGAGTATTATCTGTCACAATAGGGTGAGTTGTACAGTTGTAGGGAGTATTATCTGTCACAATAGGGTGAGTTGTACAGTTGTAGGGAGTATTATCTGTCACAATAGGGTGAGTTGTACAGTTGTAGGGAGTATTATCTGTTACAATAGGGTGAGTTGTTGTACAGTCATTTCAACCTAAGGTCCTTTATATTATATTATTATATTATATCATTTATATAATTGTAGATGGGACACTTTTTTGCTTTTAAAATAGATTTTGGTGTGAATTATTTCCATCATAATCACAAGAATTCTATTAAAAAACATATTTCTTCATGTTGTCTGCACTGAAATGAATCATGGGATATGTAGTTCCTGATGTTAGTTTTCCTCTACATTAACATCAACTGCTGCTGGAGAATAGTTTGGTTGTACTTGACGACCAGCTTGGAAGAAATGGTGTTAAAATCTGATGCAAATTGATGATAAAGGAAATGTGGGAACATATGGCCTAATTTTGGAAAAAAAAAAAAAAAAAAAAAAAAGACTTTAGAAATGAGAGAACATAAGGCTGAGGGAACACAGGCACACTCCTCATTCATATCATGTTTACATTTCCTTCGCGAATACGGTTTAGCATTAGCCACACTGTTTACATAAAAATCAATTCAGCTGGAACGCTCTGAGGTTAGAGCTCGCCGCGTTACATCCCAGTTAGCGGTTTCCCGGAGCGCGGCATTAGTCCCAGTTTAGTTCCAGGGTTTGACGTGGTGGAAGTGTGAATGCATTCCCGTTGACAGTCTGGGTGTAAATTGCGTAACTCGACATTCACAGGTTTTATCTTCCTGTTATTTCCAACATGAGGAGGACGCAGTTACATTCAAAGTATAATATAATACTGCATATAACACTTTGTTTTAAATAATAACCACTATGACAACGATTCATTTCATCATCTAAAACTCCTGGATACGTCAAATTAGAGTTTATGAGGAGCTCCAGCACTGCACAGTATTATTAGCGCTTCATAATTACTACTCATAAGTATTAGTCATGTATAATGAATCTGTTAATTATATAGAATAGCTGAGAGGTATTTTGCAACATGAATAGATTTGATTAAAGGCGGCATATGCAGAATTTTAGAGGGTTTATCCATGGTTATTTACTCAACACTACTGGGGTTTTGTTTTGCTTCATTCACTAACAGCCTGTCCACATGATAACGTTTTTTGGGTGAAGTTTGTATTCGTTTTGGTCTTTCATCCACACGGAGTCGTCGTTTTGGTTGGGCGAAAATGATGTTTTTTGAGACCGGGTTCCAGAGTGGAGAAATCTGTGTTGTCGTGTGGATAAGCAAACCGCAGCTTTTGGAAAACAAGAGCGTTTCCGAAATGGGACGGGTGTAGCCTACGGAGCCGCTCCCATCGCCCAGCAACCGATTACAAAAAGATTAAAAGATTACGCACACGGATCAATAACAAAGATTACATGCGAGTAATGAACAATTAAGGTTTAATTTTAGCAAAACAAAACAGCTATATTTCTGGGATACATCTAAAATCGGCTAATTTACCTTAAAGTAAAAAAAAAAAAAAAGAGATCTGCATTATTAAATATTATTATCATTGTTAACAGCGCCACATACAGGTGCGGCATGTGTATTACATCGTTTTCACTCCGTGCTCCGTTTTCGTCTGGACATGAACATTTATTGATCCGACACACAGTGTTGGGAAGGTGTATAACCCTACAGATCACAGATTACATACACCAAAATGTAGTTTGTAACGTAATCCATTAAATTACTTAAAATGAGTAACGTAATCTGAATACTTTGGATTACTTGATATTGTCTTGGTTTTTAAAACTACGTGAATGTACCAACCACATTCTGAAAATTCTTGTTTGTTCTCTTCAAATTGTCTGTTGAGCCCAAGTCTCCATGAACCGGTAACTGTTCGCTGTAGAGAAGCAAAGACCAGGACGTCTTTACATAAGATGTTTTGTCTGCTAAAGGACAATAAAAAGCCCAGACTTTCCTTAACCAGTTTAAAAATATTTATGTCCACTCTACTGTTAGCTGTCATATTGTTTAGACCTGGTTTAGTTCTGGTTTAGTTCTGGTTTAGTCTGGTTTAGTTCTGGTTTAGTTCTGGTTTAGTTCTGGTTTTAGTCCTGGTTTAGCCCAAAATGTGAAAACAGGAAAATCCCGCCATGTAATCCATTTATTTCAACAAAGTAACTGTAATCCAATTACCACTCATTGAAACAGTAACTGTAATCGAATACAGTTACTCATAATTTGTACTCTGATTACGTAACTCCGGTACATGTAATCTGTTACTCCCCAACACTGCCAACATGTGTGTGGATGCGAATTTTTATCAGCCCGTAAAAGAAAAAATCCAGGAGTGTCGTCGTGTGGACGCAGCCTAAGATTTCAGTAAACCTGAAGGTCACAAATGGCTCTTTTTAAACATTTTCAGTTATGAAACCTGCTCTCCTGTACAGTTTTTAAACCCGTAAACCATCAGCGTCTATTCTGAGCACTTCTGCTCTCTGTTCAACAATTGCATGGCTCTATTAGCGCACAGGCCACTCTGCCAAACGGCTTTAATTATACTTTCATTGTTCGTTCAGTCCCACTGCTTAAAGCTTAGTTCATGCCAACATTTTCAGTTTTCCTAAATGTCGACTTTAGGTTAGAAATAAAATGCCAAGATGTAATTTTAAAAAGCCCTACTTTTTGTTATTTATTTTTTTTATTTTGAGAGCAATAAGGCCATTTTTAGTTTGCTTACAGACTTGATATTTTGCACTTTTGTAGCTAAGGCCTTAAATTAAGCATATTTTTATGTCTAAAAAGTTGTTTATACATGTTTGCTGTGCGTTTTGCATTAAAGAATATTAATTTTATTTAAATTTTTGTTTGTATTTCTGGTCCTGTAGCTTTTATTACAGCATATGACACAGCAACAGCATGCAGCTTGTGAAATAACAGGTTGTATAATTGAAAAAAAGGATGTATAACACTTCATTAGGGGGTGAAAAGGAGGAGTTTTAATCGCAAAATTAAGCCAAAAAAATCCAGGCGATGATTTTTTGTGTTATACAGGATCTTTAAATGTGACTGTGATGTTGTGAGGAGAATTAAAAGAGCTAAGTTTGTTCTGAAATTGATTTAGTGATGGGGTTTACCTGAGGGTGGTCTGTCTAAAGCAGCTGGAGACCTTTAAAAGTGATGGCCGCTCCTGTTATCTTCACACAGATAACTGCACTTTGACAGATTGGCTTTGGACGAGCAGAGGAGGTCTGTTTGTCTCCGTCTGCCCCCGTGGAGAGCAGGAGACCCATGTCAAAATATGTGACGATGCTTTTGTTATCAGAGCAGCCTTTTTCGTTTATTGGTGATGATTCAAGGCTCCAGTTGATTATAGTAAAGTGTTAAATGGTTGAATATTTACCAAAATGTGTGTAAACTTTAAAGCAGTGGTCTCCCAAACATTTTTTGCGCCAAGAACCGGTTTTATATCAGACAATATTTCACGGACCGGAGGGGGAGAGGGCATGGTTAAAGTCCTGGTTAAATCCTGTTTTAGTCCTGTTTTAGTCCTGGATTTAGACCTGTTTTAGTCCTGGATTTAGACCTGTTTTATTCCTGTTTTAGACCTGTTTTAGACCTGTTTTATATCTGTTTTAGACCTGGTTTAGACCTGTTTTAGACCTGGTTTAGTCCTGTTTTATTCCTGGTTTAGACCTGTTTTAGACCTGTTTTAGTCCTGGTTTAGACCTGTTTTAGACCTGTTTTAGACCTGTTTTAGTCCTGGTTTAGACCTGGTTTAGACCTGTTTTAGACCTGTTTTAGTCCTGTTTTAGTCCTGTTTTAGACCTGTTTTAGACCTGTTTTAGACCTGTTTTAGTCCTGTTTTAGTCCTGGTTTAGACCTGGTTTTAGACCTGTTTTAGACCTGTTTTATATCTGTTTTAGACCTGTTTTAGTCCTGGTTTTAGACCTGTTTTTAGTCCTGGTTTAGACCTGTTTTAGACCTCCTGGTTTTAGACCTGCCTGTTTTAGACCTGTTTTAGTCCTGGTTTAGACCTGTTTTATGTTTAGACCTGTTTTTAGTCCTGTTTTAGTTTTTAGACCTGTTTTAGACCTGTTTTAGTGTTTTGTCCTGGTTTTAGACCTGGTTTTAGACCTGTTTTAGACCTGTTTTAGTGTTTTAGCCTGTTTTAGACCTGTTTTAGACCTGTTTTAGACCTGTTTTTAGACCTGTTTTAGACCTGTTTTAGTGTTTAGACCTCCTGGTTTAGACCTGTTTTAGACCTGTCTGTTTTAGACCTGGTTTAGACCTCCTGGTTTAGACCTGTTTTTAGACCTGTTTTAGTCCTGGTTTTAGACCTGTTTTAGTCCTGGTTTAGACCTGGTTTTAGACCTGTTTTATATCTGTTTTAGACCTGTTTTAGTTTTAGACCTGGTCTAGGGTCTATAATACATCATTTTCTGATCTGTGTTATGATGTTGTTTCCTCATGACAAACACACCTGCAGTTGTGTTTTGTTTCATTGACATGTTTAACACACAAACCCTGCGTGTTTAGGCTGAGTTCTTCTCTCAAACAGAAAACACCCGGTCTAATGTGTTGTTATGTGGTGTTACAGGAAGTGCTCCATGACATCACCAGGTGGAACAGACTAATAATAAAGTGTTACTCAAACCTGTGTGAATGAAACAAAACACAACTCCAGGTAGAGCTGCTCGATTATGGAAACAATCATCATCACGGTTATTTGGTCAATATTGAAATCACGATTATTCAAATGATTATTTTTAGTTACACGATGCATTTATTCAGCATTTCTCTCTCTTGTTATTGATTAGGGGTGTAACGATATCCAAATCTTTCGGCACAATATTATCACGATATGCATCTCACCGTACGATATTTATTGCGATATTTTGGAGAGGCTGATATAATTGTAGATGGGACACTTTTTTGCTTTTAAAATAGATTTTGGTGTGAATTATTTCCATCATAATCACAAGAATTCTATTAAAAAACATATTTCTTGATGTTGTCTGCACTGAAATGAATCATGGGATATGTAGTTCCTGATGTTTATAAGCTGTTGCTACTGTAAAACCATGAATTTAAGCAAAGAAACTTGTAATTTGATATTATCTACACAAAAATAGGTTACAAATATGAACCGTAGAGCAGTGTTGCGATGTATAAAACATAAAATTAATAAAATATACTTTGAACATGAAATAAGTCATAAAAAACATAAATGTATCTAAATAAACAAAATATCCAGCTGTTCTACAATCTCTGTATTTAAAAAAATAAAATAAATACCCAAAATAAACTTTAAACTTGAATAATTTCAACTTGATTATGTGAGTTTGGAGATTGTTTGACACACAAATCCAAATTGCCATCAGTATTGACCAAAATAATCCTGATAATTCCATAATCGAACAGCCCTACTTTTTCTGATGCAGCTCAAGATTTATTTATTCTAAAGCTATTCAAGAAAGGTTCATTTCCATTTCAGTATCGATACTCGCTCAAATGAAGTTTCGATACTGCTTATAATACCGTTTAGAATCAGATTTTCGATACTTTTGACAACCTTATTATAACTAGATATTGAAACTATTCTATTCCGCGTACATGGGACTTTAATTTTTACTTCATAGTCGCTGCGGTCTCGCCTCATGCCGTACGCCAATGCAAAGATGATGTCTCCATGGCAACTAATACAGCCAGAATACTATCAATTATTTATTCTGAAGGAGGCTCCGCGGGGCAGCTTATATGCACTCGAACGCATCGTGACGTACGGGCCATGAAAAGGAATGAGAGGACGTTGTTACAGTGCACAATAGGGGAATAGTTTTAGACGAGAGGCGACGTAGGTTTATTATTCTCGGTCCAAATCACAGAGGTTTGGTCGTGTAAGTGCGCTCTTGTGACCGCCCACATTTGAATGAAACTAGCTGCAAAGATAGACAGCGAT
The DNA here is from genome assembly GCF_026225935.1 of Boleophthalmus pectinirostris. Lineage (NCBI taxonomy): Eukaryota > Metazoa > Chordata > Actinopteri > Gobiiformes > Gobiidae > Boleophthalmus > Boleophthalmus pectinirostris. The sequence goes on along the minus strand of NW_026571036.1, from coordinate 10,835,353 downwards.
TTGACTGGAATAACAAAGCGAGCATTGTTGACCGTTTATTTTTATTATCGTTTCTTTGTGTGCGTTGTTCTGTGCTTTGCTATGGTCCTTATTGTCCTTTTTGGGTCATTTTAAACTTCGAAATACGCTTTTAAATGGACAAAAGTACTTCGCATACTTAGACATGGATGGCAGCCAGGCCTATTAATAATAAAAACTACACTTATGCTCAAATATGCACACAAAAGAATAACATCAGTGTAGCAGACCATGGGAATAAAAACTTTAACTAGCCTCAAAAATGATTTAAAGATGTATTTTCTATGTTAAATTCATTCTGAGATCCACACAGGTAAAGCTGCTCATTGTTAATCAACTAAATCAAAATAAGACAGAACTAGGGATGTAACAATAACCAAAATATTGTGACATCGTATCGTCAAAAGTGTCACAATAATATCAAATTACAAGTTCCTTTGTTTAAATAAATGGTTTTATAGTAGCAACAGCTTATAAACATCGGGAACTACATATCCCATGATTCATTTCACTGCAAACGACATGAAGAAATATGTTTTTTACTTGATTTCTTGGGATTATGACGGAAATAATTCACACCAAAATCTTGTCAAGGTATTTTAAAAGCATCTATCTATCTACAATTATATTAGCCTCTCCAAAATATTGCAATAAATATCATACCGTGAAATTTGGATATTGTTACATCCCTTGACAGAATAGATCCAAATGTGTTATGTAACAGCTTTGTATAAATACAAGCTCAAACATTCTGGGACTTTCTAGGCCGACTACGACTATTAAACAGTGTTATTACATCTATTTATGTGTATATTCTGGTTGGACATACTGTATAAATCAGGGGTCTGTAATCTTTTTCCTCCTGTGAGCTACTACAAAAATGTCAAGAGAGTTACTACTTTTAATGGATGAAATTTGGTGAATAGAAGAGCCACGGTGAGCCGTAGATGAGGTACAGTTAGATGCCTATAAACATAAACTATTATCCATTTATTAGTGCACAAAATTGGGCATCAAAGTCATACAAATACATTGGTAATAGGCATTTAATTAATAAAATTTGACTTACAATAAGTAGAATTCAGAAATCCTTTGGCAAGCTACTTGGAAGGGAGTAGATTGGTATAAATAAATATATTTATATGTCCAGAATATCGACTCCACTGTTCTTTCTAGAATTGGTGCCAGTATCCAATACCAGTATCGGTTTGGTAAATCCACACTCAGGGGCCACCAGCTGCTCGTCTTCATAAAGATCTTATTTCTAAAGCTAGAATTGCCACGTTTACATGACAGCTTTAATTCTGAATAAAAATAACTTAATTCTGAATAAAACATAATTCTGCTTTAAAAAGAGCATGTATATGAATTAAACTTAATTCCGAAGTAAGTGGGTGGTTTGTTTTGATTTTAAAGTTGAATTAATTCATTCCTCGATCATGTAAATGTTTATTCTTCTTAAAAATAATTCCGGTCGTTCAGTGCATGCGCGTTGGTTCGCCTTTCTGACGCGATCCAGCTCCACCAGTCCTGACTTCGGACTTTCATCCGCTGCTCTTTGGATTTGCCAGCGGGATGTGGGAGTGGACTGAGGTAGAGCAGCCGCTGACTCAGTTTGTCTTCTTCCTCCCTTCTCCCTGAGAACTGACACTCCAACACTCTCCTCCTCGGTTGACAGACGTAAAGCATGATGACCGAATTCTTGAACTGCTGCTTAAAAATTTTGGATCGTGTTTGTGTCTGTGGCGTAATGACAAACCGAGATGACAAAAAAGCCGGTAAGCAGCTGAAGTGTGTGTTTTCTTTCTGTCGATGTAAATACGTTCGTGTCTCTGTCCAATCAGAACCCTTCCCAAATCCCAGACATTGAGTGGAATTAAGTTAAGGCGATTTAACCTGTTTTCCATGTAAACCTCAATTCTGAATTATTATTTCCATGTAAACTCAAAGGAGAATATTTTAATTCCAGACTATAATTTAGAACAATTAATTCAGATTAGAAAAACATCATGTAAACGTGGCTAAACGTGTTCCATTAAACTTTCTTATCTCCAAGCCAGATTACAGTGGAGAGCAACACCTCTCACATTACGAATACATGTTTAAAAATCTTAAAAAATATCATTGTATACATGGACATGCAGATACTTTTAATGCCATACTGTGCAGCATTCCAGGAAAAGCAGTAACATCTTCTAGGAGACAAACTGGTGGCGAGCCCTTCATTAAAAAAACGTCTGGTAATTCATAAATTACCGCCTCACCTCTGTGTTACCTGCAGAACATTTGCACGGGAGAAGCAAAGTCGGTAAATTACTTAATTTTACTGAAATTGACACAGAGATTGAAAAAGAAAAGAAAGCGGAAAGAAAATAAAGAGATAGAAAAGACGCGCAGTTACAAGAACAAACAGTGAAATACACAGGACTGTTGTTATCTCCGGACGTCTGTGTTTGGTGAAATATTGTAGGTAATTTGCGGCGGGATTTTTTTTTACTTTACAAATTACAGAGAGGCACATCCACAATCCTGGGTCTGGTTAGGACTGAGTCATTTCAAGCACCACTCATCCTTTCTGTTCATTTTAATGAGGCTCATTTATGTCTTTTCATCTAGTTTTTATTTAATTATATTAGAGGAAGTGGTGGAGTGGGTTTTTTTTAAAGTGGGGGGCGGGATTCGTGACGTGATCCAAGATTGAATCAAGACTAAACCAGGGCTGAACCAGGTCTAAACCAACACTAAACCAGGATTAAAACAGGACTAAACCAGGATTAAACCAGGTCTAAACCAGATCTAAACCAGGACTAAATCAGGACTAATCCAGGACCAAAACTGAACTAAACCAGGACTGAATGAGGACTAAAACAGGACTAAACCAGAAGTAAACCAGGTCTAGGTCTAATCTCGAGAGAGAACCCCTGTTTTAGTCCTAGTTCAGTCCTGGTTTAGTCCTCCTGGTTCAGCCCTGCTTCAATCCTGGTTCAGTTCTGGTTCAGATCTGTTTTAGTCCTGTTTTAGACCTGGTTTAGTCCTGTTTAGTCCTGGTTCAGTCCTGGTTTAGACCTTGTTCAGTCCTGGTTTAGCCCTCCTGGTTCAGTCCTGCTTCAATCCTGGTTCAGTTCTGGTTCAGTCCTGTTTTAATCCTGTTTTAGTCCTGTTTCAGTCCTGGTTCAGTACTGGTGCAGTTCTGGTTTAGTCCTCATTTAGTCCTGTTTTAGTCTTGGTGCAGTCCTAGTTTAGTCCTGTTTTAATCCTGTTTTATTCCTGGTTCAGTCCCGATATAGTCCTGGTTTAGTCCTGGTTCTGTCCTGGTTCAGTCCTGCTTCAATCCTGGTTCAGTTCTGGTTCAGTCCTGGTTCAGTCTTGTTTTAGTCCTGTTTTAATCCTGGTTTAGTCCTGGTTTAGTCCTGATTTAGTCCTGGTTCAGTTCTGGTTCAGTCCTGTTTTAATACTCGTTTAGTCCTGTTTTAGTCTTGGTGCAGTCCTGGTTCAGTCCTGGTTTAGTCCTGCTTCAATCCTGGTTCAGTTCTGGTTCAGTCCTGGTTCAGTTCTGGTTCAGTCCTGTTTTAATACTCGTTTAGTCCTGTTTTAGTCTTGGTGCAGTCCTAGTTTAGTCCTGTTTTAGTCCTGGTTCAGTCCTGGTTCAGTCCTGGTTCAGTCCTGTTTTAATACTCGTTTAGTCCTGTTTTAGTCTTGGTGCAGTCCTGGTTCAGTCCTGGTTTAGTCCTGGTTTAGTCCTGGTTTAGTCCTGATTTAGTCCTGTTTTAATCCTGTTTTAATCCTGGTTTAGTCCTGGTTCAGTCCTGGTTTAGTCCTGCTTCAATCCTGGTTCAGTTCTGGTTCAGTCCTGGTTCAGTCTTGTTTTAGTCCTGTTTTAATCCTGTTTTAATCCTGGTTTAGTCCTGGTTTAATCCTGATTTAGTCCTGGTTCAGTCCTGGTTCAGTTCTGGTTCAGTCCTGTTTTAATACTCGTTTAGTCCTGTTTTAGTCTTGGTTCAGTCCTGGTTCAGTCCTGGTTGAGTCCTGTTTTAATCCTGTTTTAGTCCTGGTTGATTTATCAGTTCAAACTTGACTTTTTTACCCTCTGTCTTTGCAGGTACTACTCCGTGCTTTACCCTTCGGAGAGGAAGATCTCGGACGCTCGCTCCCGCGACCTGATCATCTACATCTGGGTGCACGCGGCCGTCGCTAGCCTCCCCGTTTTCGCCGTCACCAATGTCACCGACGTCTACGCCACTTCCTCCTGCTCCGCAGACCACGCCCACTCCATCGGTCACATGATCTACGTCCTGATCTACAACCTCACGACGCTGATCCTGCCGCTCGCTCTGGTCTTTCTCTTCATGTTGCTGATCCGGCGAGCGTTGAGCGCGAGCCAAAAGAAGAAAGTCATCATCGCCGCACTGAGGACGCCGCAGAATAGCATTTCGATTCCGTACGTGTCGCAAAGGGAGGCGGAGCTACACGCGACGTTACTAGCGGTGGTGTTGGTGTTCTCCGCCTGTAGCGCCCCCTACGGAGTCTTGGTGATATATCGGACAATTTTAGTAGACTCTAAAGACACGCCCATGCTGCTTTACCTTACAGCGCTATGGCTTCCGAAAGTTTCTCTTCTCACGAATCCGATTTTGTTTTTGTTGGTGAACAGATCGGCGCGGCATAGCTGGTTGGACTTGCTAACCAGGATTCACAGAAGGTACAGCCGGAGAAACGCGGTGACGACGGGCGCGCTCGGGTCTTTAGGCGTGGAGGGCGGGATCGGAGAACCTGTCGGACTGGAAACCGCAGGGAGATCGGGCAGTCAGCTCCTGGAAATGTTCAATATCGGACAGCAGCAAATCTTTCGACCCGAGGAAGAGGAGGAAGAAGACGCGGAAAACGGGTTAGAAGGTTCGTCCTTGCCCAAAGAGAAAGTTGGAAGTCTGAGGAGCTTGGACGTGGCTCCGAAAAAGGACCAAGGATTAGTCAAAACGAAGGAATACCCGGGCCCGATCGTGATACCAGCGCGTTCCTCGCCCGGACACACTTGCGCGTACGCTTCTTCTTCTCAGGTGGCCCCCGCTACGCCAGCTACGCCCACCGACGCCGAGGATGCCACCCAGTGCGGGTTCGGTCCGTTTGAGCTGCCCCCACAATGGTTACCAGAGACCAGGAACAGCAAGAAGAGACTACTACCCCCTCTGGGTAACACGCCGGAAGAGCTGATCCAGACCAAGATGCCTCGCCCCAAACCGGAGCGAAGGATCAGCCGCAACAACAAAGTCAGCACTATACCAGCGGTGGAGAACTAGAAGACAAAACTAACTGTGTGGTTTTTGTTTTTAAAATCAATATTTGAGTGAATGATAATTGACTGACAATGACTCCAGCAGCTCAAAAGTAAAGTGTGAGTTTAACTTGTACAAAACAATGTTAAGATATTGTTCAGTTTTTGTGGCACAAATGGACCTTGGAGAAAAATGTGAACGGTTTAAAGGTTGTATGGAGGATTTTTTTAGTTTCAAATTGTCAGTGAAAGTTCAAACTAGATGCAGCAGCCTTGTAATTATGATGACCAAAAAACAAAAGAATGAAAATCCATCAACTGTGGACCGCATTATCTATTGGCTCTTAGGTTGTCAATCAAACTCGCTACGTTTCTAGCGTAACTGACTCATCGGCGCGCTGGGATTACGTGGTTTACGTTCGCCACTTACACTTTCCACATACGCAAGATGCTTTTTACTTGACCAAAGCATCGGTTCTTAGCAGGCTTTTTCCAACTGTAGCTTCCTCGCAGTTTGCACATAGTTTTTTTGCGATGGCAGACAAGAATCCACGACCAGTTCACCGCTAAAGAAAGTCCGTTTTTGAGGTCGCTGAAAGAAGAAGAGAAGGGGAAAAGGAGCGAAGACAAACTAAGGTGATTCTTGGAGATTCCCTCCAGCGTTGGCGCGACTGAAGCAGACGAAGGGTTTAAAGACTCACGCGTTGGTCGCAGTTAGCACAGAGTTTGTTGCGATGGCGGACAAGAATCCACAATCAATTTGTCGCGTAAGAAAGTCAGTTTTTGAGGTCCCTGAAAGAAGAAGAGAAGGGAAAAAGGAGCGAAAACAAACTAAGGTGATTCTTGGAGATTCCTTCCAGCGGTGGCGCGACTGAAGCAGACGAAGGGTCTAAAGACTCACGCGTTGGTCGCTGAATTACTTCTGGATAGGTAACTTCAACAGCGATTCTGAACGTGCACCGACTGTAAACAAGCATGATTTCTAGTGTGAGGAGGAGGCAGGTCTACTTAGGGAGCTGTGGAGGAGAAAAAGCACAAACAGTCGCTGTATTTCTCTTTCCTTGGAAAATCCTCTATACAACCTTTAAGTTACTGCAGTATAAATAAGTGAAATGTGCCAATGCGCTTGAAACAGCTTGAATCACTCAGTTTGTGTTTGGCGCAACAGTCAACCTACAATGTCCCTGTAAATCCCAGGCTAAGTTAAAACATTTATTGGTTATTTTGAAACTGAAATACACTTAGTTAAATTTGGCATAGTATTGTTATTGCCTATACGAGAATGTTAAAAATATCTATTTGTTTCATTCAGGTACAGGAAAGGAAGTAATGCTCCAGCTACCTAATGAAGTAATTACATAGTTTGTTCCTTTACTGACCCCTTGTGGCTGGAATTTGCAACGTTGCTTTTAGATCTTATACTAAAATGAATCGTGACCAAATAGAAGTTGCAATTTGAATGGAGGCAATTAGCAAATCGCATTGGCTACAGTTTCGCAAACATCAAAATGTCCTGTCTTACTCTGCGTTCGATTATCTTTCGACTCACACTTGGACGTCGGATTTGATGTCATGTCTGAGCTTGAAGCGTGTTATTATGTTTTGCATGTCCCCTTAGCAACCTTAGGTACATTAAAACCTGTTAAATCAAGTATTTGTTCAATATTGGCCTCACCCCAACACCGTGATAGACAGTGACACAGACGTGGTGCAGTCATTTAAACCAGCAACGTGTCCAAACACAATGAAAACAGTTCATATTGCTCGGTCTACTTTTTCCGCCACCGAGGTCCGAGTCGCACCGTCCCAGGAAAAGTTGCGTGCCATGCGTGTCGCTACGCAACTTCCTCGGAAAAACGTTTCAGAAGGATAATCGAACGCAGGGTTATTCGCCACAAAAATCGGCTTAGCCTGTAGTTTATGTCTGTAAAAACCTAACGTGTAATGGGATTCTTGTTTTAGTTTGTCAGCTCATATTACAGTCTTTCTTTCTGTCAGTCATTCTGGATGTGAAAGGTGAACTTTGAACAGAATCTTATTATTAAAACACAAATCACAAATGTAATTACAATCACAATGCTCGTCAGAATGAGTTCTCCGGGGTCCTGTTCTAATAATAATAATGCATCAGTTTTATATATTACACTTTTCTGGACACTCGAAGACACTTTACAGAGCATTATTCATTCACTCTATACGCACACACCACTTTCAAACTAGGCAATGTGGGTGAAGTGCCTTGCCTAAGGACACAACAACAGTTTTTGCGACCGGCGCCCCCCCCGTGGCACCTGATGTTCCCAGCGGTCTCCATCCAAGTACTAACCAGGCCCGGCCTTGCTGAGCTTGTGAGATCTGACGGGATCAGGCTTTGACAAACTGTTACAGCCACAGTAGTGCTGCTCTTGCTGAAAGCATTATTATAAATGAAAAATACACTTTTTTCTGTTTGTATTCTGTATATTCACAAGTGCCTGAATGTCGCAGACGACTTAACACAGAGTTTCTGTGTTCCAGTAAGATGTCTTATCAGCCGACTCTTAAGTGGTCCCACTGTGATTTTCGTTTGGAGATTGAAAAGTTTGCAGAGATTGTTAAAAAACTTTTGATCTCTTTGGCCCTATGGAAGAATGTTGGGTCTATTGGTTTTTATTGGTTGAAAAAAATACTGCTACTACTTCTTCTTTAGTAAGTTATCCACGTCTGCTCACAGTGATCAAATATTTTATTACCAAAAATGTTTTCATGCCGTAGATTTGTTGGATTTAAAGCTGCCATCTGATTTTGGCAGAAGTGTTGCCCCCGCTCCTCTCACCCGGCTCCTCTGTTAAGGACTTGCGTTTGATGTGGAGGTCACGTGACTTAATGTTTTGGCAGCCATACTGGAGGTTAAGGTTGGGGTTGATCTAGAAGGTGTTATTCAGTTACTACAATATAATCACGGCTACTTTAAAGAGCACAAACAGCATAAAACTGTATGAAATCACCAGCTCCTTAGATCAGCCGTCATTAGAAAGATTTAATGCTAAAGTCGTCCTCCTCGGCTGTGGAATAGATCCCTAATTCCAACACTCGCTCTGTGCCCAACCTCCAATATCCAGATATTTATAACAACTTAATTCATTCTACATCGTCCTACACCAACCAAGAACTGAAATGTTACAAGGGGTTAGAGGCTTATAAATATTTCGTAGCGGGATGCGTGAGATCTTTGTTGATCACCAAGCTGTTACACAAATACTACACATTGGTCCAGACAGATTGTTTAACCTCCGAAATGGCTTCATAAACAACAGGTCGCATGCTTTTGTGATGAAGACGCAAAATCTTAACACTCTCTGATCTTCTTCTGTCAGGCCAAAGCTGGCATACTGTCAGACAACAGTAATGCAGATACGGTCAAGTGGTTAGGCCTGTCACCATAACACGTTTTGAAGCACGATATATTGCTACTACGATAAACAATAATACTGATGCAATAACAATAGAGCAGGATAATCCCAGTAAACCATTTTTAAATAGTCAGTACCATTAAAAGCCTTGGTCTGCAACACATAAATAACAGTAATTAACCATAGAATTCACTTTTTCAGCTTTCTACAGCTCAAATCAATTTTTATTACAACAAAAATATCCCCATTTTTCTAAGAAACTGTACATAAAAAAATTGTAGCTTTAAGCTTTAGTATCTGCTTGTTTAAACATCTAAACATTTGTGGGTTTTCTGTTTGGATAATCCTTATTATAAAACACAATAACACAGTACTCCAGTCCACCAGCTACATTTACTTTAGCCACTTGAGCCACTTGACTGACACAAAATATTACTGAAGTGACTACTCCTACTACACTTCCCACTGAGTAATTGTACAAAGTCAGATTTGGTTTCTTTTCTATTCTGTATAATTTACTATTCACAAACCAAACCAAAATGTTAATCCAAATAGTTACTCAAAGTTGTATATTAGGGCTGAGTATGATTTAAGAAGTTGCCGATACGATACTTACATAGGCAACGATAGTCAGTGTTGGGGAGTAACAGATTACATGTACTGGAGTTACGTAATCAGAGTACAAATTATGAGTAACTGTATTCAGTTACAGTTACTGTTTCAGTGAGTGGTAATTGGATTACAGTTACTTTGTTGAAATAAATGGATTACACGGCGGTATTTTCCTGTTTTCATATTTTGGGCTAAACCAGGACTAAACCAGGACTAAAACCAGGACTAAACCAGAACTAAACCAGGACTAAACCAGGACTAAACCAGAACTAAACCAGGACTAAACCAGGACTAAAACCAGGACTAAAACCAGAACTAAACCAGGACTAAACCAGGACTAAAACCAGGACTAAAACCAGAACTAAACCAGGACTAAAACCAGGACTAAACCAGGACTAAAACAGGACTAAATCAGGACTAAACCAGGACTAAAACCAGAACTAAAACCAGGATTAAACCAGGACTAAAACCAGAACTAAACCAGGACTAAACCAGGACTAAACCAGGACTAAACCAGGACTAAACCAGGACTAAAACCAGGACTAAAACCAGAACTAAACCAGGACTAAACCAGGACTAAACCAGGACTAAACCAGGACTAAAACCAGGACTAAACCAGGACTAAACCAGGACTAAAACCAGAACTAAAACCAGGATTAAACCAGGACTAAAACCAGAACTAAAACCAGGACTAAAACCAGGACTAAACCAGACTAAACCAGGACTAAACCAGGACTAAACCAGACTAAAACCAGGACTAAACCAGGACTAAAACCAGGACTAAACCAGGACTAAAACAAGGACTAAAACCAGAACTAAAACCAGGACTAAAACCAGAACTAAACCAGGACTAAACCAGGACTAAACCAGAACTAAACCAGGACTAAACCAGGACTAAACCAGAACTAAAACCAGAACTAAACCAGGACTAAAACCAGAAGTAAACCAGGACTAAACCAGGACTAAACCAAGACAAAAAAAAAACAGGACTAAATCCAGGACTAAAACCAGGACAATATCAAGTAATCCAAAGTATTCAGATTACGTTACTCACTTTAAGTAATTTAATGGATTACGTTACAAACTACATTTTGGGGTATGTAATCTGTAATCTGTAGGGGAATACATTTTAAAAGTCACCTTCCCAACACTGACGATATGATACATATCTCGATACAGTGCACTTTCGATTCGATACGATATGGTTCAATAAAGAATAAAGACTAAATCATGGCTGTGATGCTAAAAAATCTTTGTTAAACCACTTCTTGTGCAAAGTTAATATGAAACACAAACATTTTAATCATCAAAACAGCCAATATGTCAAATAAATAATAACATTCCTTTCTCTAAACAATCAAAAAAACTGTACCGCTGTAACAAAATAATTTAGTAAAATATACCAAAAAATACTCTTGGTGAGCCCACGATATCGATACTGTTTAAATCTCTGTTAAACCACTTCTTGTGCAAAGTTAATATGAAACATTTTAATCATCAAAAGAGCGAAAATGTCAAATATATCGAATAAACCAGTTTCCTTCCACTAAACAAGCAACAAAACTGTAGCACTGTAACAAAATTATGTAGTAAAATACACAAATAATCAATATATCGATACAGCAGCCCATGATATCGATACTGTATCATCACATTAAATGATATCGATATTTCAATATTTTTGCACACCCCTAATCTTCACCAAATACATTTTACTCTTGAGGACTTATTTGGATAGTTATATTTGTACTTAAGTAATATTATTTTACAGTTATGTTTGTGTTATTCTGAGTACGAACGACTTTTTCAATGTTTAACTGAAGTAGTTGCATCCACCGAGGCTCGACCCACAATCCTTTGCTTGAATGAATATTTAACTTTGAGACGGAGCTTTGATGTTGATGAAGTATTTTTTGGTAGTTGGCTGCGACTCTGTACAAATCCAATCAGCCCGACTGATGCACTGACACTGGCGTCTTTTTCCAAAGCAAATAATCGTGTTGAGGACGTGCACCTCCTTTGATATTTTGTACTATAGTTTTGCTGTAATTGCACTGTTAATAACACTTTTGTCTCTTCTCCTAATCTTTGTAGGACTTTTCACACTGTTTGACCGAGATTTTCAATTTTCCAAAAGATTTCTTCTACTGTGGCTGTTGTTTGTACGTTCAAGGTTAATGTATGAAAATCGGGTCTGTATTGTATGCAACTTCATGTTATAAAATTGAAATGACAAAAATGATGGTTTGTTATGTTTTCTGTATATTTTTGTTAAATAAAAATAGAGGTTATTTTACAAAATCCAAAACATTTATAGTGCAAGATGTAGCCTAAATAAATACCGTATTTTCCAGACTATAAGTTGCTCCGGAGTATAAGTCACACCAGGCAAAAAATGGGTAATGAAGACGAAAAAAACAAATATAAGTCTCACTTTTTGGGGAAATGTATTTTGTAAAATGAGAGACCAGGAACTGACATTTCATCTTTAAAGGCAAATTATAGTAAAAACAATACAACAGAGAACAACAGACTGAAGAGGCGTTAATATGTTAACGTAACATATGAACAGTTCTTCAGATAATTAAAACATAAACAACAGAACATAAGTTTACCAAACTCACAATCTCACTCCAAATCACTAAATCCATTGAATTCTTCATCCTCTGTGTCACTTCTACGCGACCTCCTGAGATAATCCATAGATCCATGAGGTAAACGGAGCGTCTCTTCCTCTTCTGTGTAGCTGAATCCCGACACGATGGTTTCGATTGTTATTGAAGTTCAGGCTTTGTCGATTCATCCAGTGACTTCCAGGAAACTTGTATGGTGGACCCGCCCGGTTGCCGTGAAGCTGTGTTCTCCATCCCCGCTTTCCGCCAGTCAATCACAAGTTTCTTGCTCACTCCAAACTTTCTTTCTGCTGCTCGATTACCGTTTTCAGCTGAATATTTTACTATTTGCAGCGAGACAGCGGCAATTCTACAGGAGGCATGCGCAGTAAAGTGAAGTGACAGTGGTACAGGAGTAGTAGTAGTACTAGATACTGACACACAAGACTGGAGCCTCTCGCGGCTGTCAGACTGAAAATTTTAATATATAAGTTGCATCAGAGTATAAGTCGCAGGACCACCCAAACCATGAAAAAAAGTGTGACTTGTAGTCCAAAAAAATACGGTAAACATGACAAGTGAATAGCAGTGGTGGAAAGTACAATACCTAAGTACAAATTTTAGGTATCTGTACTTTGCTTAAGTTCATTTTTTACAGTAGAGACGTTTTACTTTTACTTATCTGTACTTTCTACTCCACTACATTTTAGATCCGGACTGAAAAGTAAAAAATTTTTTCTTCATGGTTTGAGACCTGCTGAAATGGCTAAGACTTTAATATTTTAGTACATATTATTTGAGTTTCCATCACAGCTTTGAGCAACATAATGCACAAAAACAGCTAGAAATAATAAAAAGTCAACTTAAATCACTTAAAATCTGCAAAATTCTTTATCAAAATCACTACATTTCATCCTTTTAATTGTTCAGATATTCAACATTTTAAACAGGTACCTTACTTAAGTGATTTTTTCATGATACTTTTACTTGACTAACTTTTTACTTAAGTAACAAAATTGAGTACTTCATCCAGCACAGGTGAATTTTAGGGGTGTAACGATATCCAAGTCTCACGATACGATATCGTCACGGTATGAACCTCACGCTACGATTTTTATTGTGATATTGTGGGAAAGCTGATGATATGGTGGGGAGGCTCATGATTAGGGATGTAACGATATCCAAATCTCACGATATTTCAATATTTATTGCGATATTTTGGCGGCCAAACAGCTAAAACTGTTAATATGCTACTTTTTCCCTCCTAAAATGCTTTGACAAGACTTAATCCAAATAACTAAGACTTAAAAGTGCTTAAAACTGTTATTTCTTCTTGTAGTCTGCACTGAAATGGAGCAAAGGATCATGGTCTATGTAGTTTATAGTTAGCTATTGCGACACCATAACTCTTAATTTAAGCAAAGAGACTTGTAATTCGATATATTGTGATGGTCCACGATATTATAATAGTAAATAGACCCAGAAATAGATTTCATACATGTACATCCATAACAGATCTCTGCTCCTCTGCCCTTTATCTAATGCACTGGGTTTGGTTAATGGTAGATGCATTAGACACAGGAAACATCACATTTTTTCTCTTTACGTGTGTGTGCAGTGCATCGATAAACAGGAAGCAGCCATTACTAACATGCCAGCTCTGTTCAATTAAACATGTCAGCCCGAATCTGTGTTCACCTCGCTTTACTTACAGGTAAATTCTGTAACTGGACCTGTCAAACTCTGTTCAGCAGGGAGATGTTATTGGTTTGTCTGGAATGTTTCACACAATGGCAGGGTTGGGCGAATATTTTTTCCATGGGGCAACATGAGAAACAGAAAATATTGTGGAGGGCTGGGCCAAAATGCTTAACTCAATTCTAATAAATAGCATAAATAGCATTGTTCTGACACACTGGTAAGACTGGTAAGAGTATAAGGCTACGTTCAGACTGCAGGGCTTAATGCTCAATACAGATTTTTTTGTGAAATCTGATTTTTTTGGCGAGGTCGTTTCCAGTTTCCACATTTCCAGTTAAATGTGACTTGTACTTGACCTCAAGTGTGAACTTTAAACGCCCCAAAACTGTCCTGCATCGAGTGTGCTCAGTGTTTACGGAAGTCGCCTAAACGCTGGGCTTGTCTCTCAAAATACGGTCCAGTTCTTGGTAAAATGTTCAGGTTACACGTCCACGGCCGCTTCGTTTGTTTGAGTCTTTAGCCTCCTTGTATTTTGGCTCACAGGCTCTTTATTTTTCTTTGACATTTGAGCCAAGACTGTCTGTAGCCGCGCTCGGACATTTCTTTGGCAATCATTTCAAAAACCGCTCGGTTCCGATAAGACGCCTCCAATTTGGCCTGAATACAGCGATCCCCCCAAATATGAATAAACTCGCTAACCTCGCTTTCCCTCCATTGACTGGACTCCGAGCCTAATGTGTAGGTGGATGAATGCACTTTGGCCGTTCAGACTGAAGTCACATGACAAAAGATCGGATATGTGTCGGTTTTAGGAGCACATATCCAAGTGGCCTGGGTCGCATTTGAAAAAATCGGATCTGTGTCGTTCAGACTGTCATTAAAAGATCAGATACAGGTCACATAGGGGAGAAAAAAATCTGATTTGGGTCACTTCAGTCTGAACGTAACCTATGTTATGACTAAGCAATGAAAAAATTAGGTTGTCTTACAAAAAAAGTAATAAAAAAATCACTTCTAAAATAAAAGTAATGCAGCTTTAGTCCATACATGAGGTAAAATGACTTAAATATGTTTAATTTGTAATTCCAAATGAGCTTCAACGGGTCGGTCAGAGTCAACCAAAGAGCCGTATGTGGCCCGGGAGCTGAACTATGGCATTAACCCTTTCTATCTTCATGGAGACCAAACCAAACCAGATAGAAGTTACAGGTCAGATCTGTGGAGAGGCGACCCCGCTCACAGTCAGAAGGTATTTTTGAGCTGTAAAACCACCTGTAACTGAATAAATGTAAAGTAGAGCTGTTTAATGTCATACAGAGCAATGACAAATCCATAGAAACAAGCAGGTGACAGACCTTCCACCGAAAAAGTTACACAATACACCTTTAAAACTCCTCCTTAGCAAACCGAGCCAAAGCGACCTGGACCCGTCTTCACTTTAGACGATGGACACACTTGGCAAATCAGGAAAATTCCACTCCAGGTACAGTATAAACCCAGGACTGAATTGATATTTTAAAACATGAAGTGTATTGAATAAAACACATTCATGGCAGGTCTTCATCGTTTTCTTTTATTGACATTTCCCTGTTGCCGTGACGATCAATTGACCAAACACGGCCGAAGTATTAAACTATAAACACAGGAGTGAGACACACGGTGAAATCTCCCATATTTGCACAGTCGCTCTCTCTCTGCACGATCTTTTATTGTGTTATTTCTGTTTTGGTGAGGGAGTGACTCATGCATAACACAATAGTAGCTCCCCCCGCGCCTGTCACTGCTGCTAGTTGTAAATAAACTCTGCTCTGCAAATATTTGTCGAGCTATATCCCCCGGCCAGCCTTAAACCCATAATCCTTTGCGGCGTCCTCCTCTCTCTTTGGTTTCGACTGGTCACATCGTGCAGAGAAGTTAAAAAAACGATCAACATTGCGTGGTTATTTTGATGGACAAACAGGCCTCAGAGCAGCGCAGGATGTTGCAGAGCCAGACGACGAAACACCAAAACCGATGCATTTTCAGTTTGCAGAAAAGAATGACCAAAGTGCAAACGAAAATATGGCAATTTTGTGTGAATTTTCTGTAAGCGATGGGGCGTTTGTGCTTTTGAAACTAGAACAAACTATGGTGCCTTGGAAAAAACGCAAACATGAAAGCAGCTGAGTCAGAAGAAGAAAGTATTGAATATATTTTTAGTGATACTGTCATGAAGAAACTAGCCTGATTCACCTCGCAGTGTGTTAGAATTTGTTTGCTCAACGGTAGGCAGGTACTTTTTATCATTTAACCAGTCGCTGCTATTTGGTCATGGCGTATGTAATGCACCACTAACGAAACTAAGGCTACGTTCAGACTGCGGGGCTTAATGCTCAATTCCGATTTTTTTGTGAAATCCCATGTTTTTGCGAGGTTGTTCACATTTCCAATTAAATGCGACTTGTATGTGACTCCAGTGTGAACAGTAAACGGCCCGAAAGTGTCCCGCATGTGCACTGGAGGACACGACGACGTCAACCGCAGCGAGCGTGATCTGTGTTTACGGAAGTTGGCGCGAGCATTGACTGCCCCTTGATAAAATTCACTAAACATTCTCTTTGTTCCGGCTTTAAATCCTCGATCTCGGGAATCGTTGCCAACACTGAATATATGGCTCTTCGCTGATTGACTGGTGACTGAACTTGCACTTCCGGGGTTTTTGCGAACTATCTATTGTGTTTTGATTCCTGACCTAGTCGCTGGAGAGAAATGAAATTGAGTGGAGGCACTAGGTGGCACCAGCCTGGCTATGAAGAACCCAAAACAGGACCCAAAATGCAGAGGTGCACTTCAGTTATTTAATGTAACAAAACCAAAAACCAGAAAAAAAAAAAAACTAATCCAAAAATCCATAAATAGAAACTACAACAGACATGACAACAACAAAGACAGTGGACCAACAAAGGGCAGAGGAGAACACAAGGTATATACGCACACAGATAGAGTTTTCTCCCCGACAAAACCCACAATGTCGCCGAAACGTTCTGCACTGACAAAGGCTCCTGCGGTCGCACCCAAAAGCTGAGCCGGTTCTTTCTCCTGTGGTGTTTCAGTTCTGGTTTAGTCCTCCTGTTTCAGTCCTGGAATCAGTACTAGGTTAGTCCTGGGTTAATCCTGGTTTAGTCTTGGTTCAGTCCGTGGTGTAGGCAGCGCAAATGTTGGATATAATCTCGGGTTAAGGGGCAGGTGCGGTGTAGTACTGCATGGGTTCGGGTCTCCAGAAATGGACCCGTGCAGGACTCTGCGCTGTAGGCTCCATTACAGAATAAATGAATCTTCGGTTTGTTACATAAAGAAGGAGGAAAATAACAAAAGGACGACAGCATCAATAAGTTTCAAGAAGGATGCAAAAAGAGTTGTAACTGTTTGAGAAAAGTGTATAAAGTGTGTGGTAAGGGGTTTTAAAATAAAAGAGGGACCACTGTACTGAAGTTTGAGATGTTTCTTCTCGTCATTTACGCATACGGGTAAGACGTCTTTCTTTTTTTTTTGCCAAACCATAGACTGTATATATGAATGGACAATATGCCAAACAAAGAATCCGTCCATATATTATTCGCCGCATCGTTTTATTAGCCGCAGGGTTCAAAGTGTGAGAAAAAAGTAGCGGCTTATAGTCCGGAATTTACGGTAAGTACTTTTAGCTTAACAAAAAGAGGATTTGATAGTACAGATTTCATTCATTTTCATATTATTACCGTTTATATTTTTTTACTTTTTGTTATTATATTATATTGTAACGTGTGAGCTACTGTGTCCAAATAATTTCCCTTGTGGATCAATAAAGTTTGTCTAAGTCTATTTTTAAGCTGTTAAAACCAAAGCAAACGTCTAGACTCATTAGCGACAGCCCCAGCGTACACACTCGAGCACTTCCTCCTCTTCAGACGGTTAAATCGATGTTAATAACAATAGCCCACACATCCAAATGAGCTATTAGCAATTCAACTCTGTAAAATACCCAATATACAAGTAAACAGGGCAGTAATCTCCTTTGTGTGGGTCACATGCAGCGCTCACACAAAGGAAACTATTGTCCGGAGATTTGGTCAGAGCGAGGGATGGCGTCAGTCGCATTATATCTGTCGTCACTGGAGGATATAATTAGGGCTTTTTGCAATGTTAAACTCAAGAATTAGGTAAGTGCGAGTACTTCAAAATGGAAATACTCAAGAGTAAATGATGTAATGCTGGACTAACACATGGAGATCAATGTGCACTGTCACATATTTAATAAACAAACATAAACATTTGAATATTTGATTGTAGTTTAAATGTAAAATTGTGAAGTATTGCAACTGTAACTACTACAGTGAGGTACTTTTAATATATTTGGTTCTACTGTACTACTTATAGTGGGATATAACACTACTGCAGTGCTACGACTATAACTTCTATTAATGCTACTACTACTACTATACTACAACTGACTCTGCTGTTGTTACTGTGACTACTACTACTGCTACTACTAGTACTACTACTACATTTACTACTACTACTACTACTATTGCTGTCACTCCTGCTACTACTACTACTACTGCTACAATTACTAAGACTACTACTAATACTGTTGCTATTTCTACTACAACTGCTGTTACTACTACTACTACTACTACTGCTACTACAACTACAACTGATGTTACTACTACTACTGCTACTACTACTACTACTACTGCAACTGATTTTACTACTACTACTGGTATTGCTGTCACTCCTGCTACTACAACTACTGCTACAACTACTAAGACTACAACTAATGCTGTTACTACTTCTACTACAACTGCTATTACTACTACTACTAGTAGTACTTCTACTACTACAACTGATGCTACTACTACTACCACTACTACTACTACAAACTGCTGTTACTACAACTACTACTACTACTACTACTACTACTACTACTACTACTACTACTACTACTACTACTACTACTACTACTACTACTACTACTACTACTACTACTACTGCTGGTACTGCTACTTCAACTACAACTACAAGTGCTGTTTACTGCTAAGACTATTGCTACTACTAAAGACTGCTAATGCTACTACTACTATAGTACAACTAATACTGCCATTGTTATTGCAACTACTACTACTACTACTACTGCTACTACTACTACTAATGCTGTTACTACTGCTGGTATTACTATTACTACTACAGCTACTACTACTGTTGTTACTACTGCTGGTATTATTACTACTACTAGTGCTACTAAGACTACAACTGCTACTACTAAAGGCTATACTGCTAATGCTGCTGCTACTACTACTACAACTGCAACTACTAGTACTACTTCTACTACTACTACTACTACTACAACTGCTGCTACTACTACTACTACTACTACTACTGCTACAACTGCTGTTAGTACTACTACTACTACCACTACTACTACTACAACTGCAACTACTACTACTACTTCTACTACTACTGCTACTACTAAAAGTGCAATGCAAAATTCCACATAAAAACTTTTTAATTAGATGCGGACAGATCTTTAGTGAACTTATACTACTGACTTTACTACTACTACTACTACTAACTGCTGTTACTACTACTACTACTGCTGCTACTACTACTAACTGCTGTTACTACTACTACTACTACTACTACTACTACTACTACTACTACTACTACTACTACTAGCTGCTGTACTACTACTACTACTACTACTACTACTACTACTACTACTACTACTACTACTACAACTGCTGCTACTACTACTACTACTACTACTACTACTACTACTACTACAACTGCTGTTACTACTACTACTACTACTACTACTACTACTACAACTGCTGTTACTACTACTACTACTACTACTACTACTACTACTACGCTGTTACTGCTGCTACTACTACTACTACTACTACTACTACTACTACTACTACTACTGCTGCTGCTGCTGCTACTACTACTACTACTACTACTACTACTACTACTACTACTACTACTACTACTACTACTACTACTACTTTTACTAACTAACTACTTTTTACTACTACTTAGATAGATGCGAACAGCTCTTTAGTGAACTTACACTGACTTTGTGATCATGATTTACATTTCTCGTCATTTGTCGTCATTATGAAAGCTCTGATTGACTCTGACAGGAAATACATGCATAATAATATTTTAATGTTTGCAAATGTATGCCGGGGGATTTCCAAATGGACTCCTGTAAATGTGTCTCCTCACACGGTAATTATTCCGAATTGTAACCTCTGGTATTTGCGTCCGTTCTAAGTGAAACGCGGAGATTCAGTGCGCGTACGGCGGAGCATACGTGACATTTCCCCGTGAAGACGAGTGGGCTGATAATAAGTCTTAAAGCAAAGAGTAGAGTAGGATTATTATGTGAATGTTGGAGTAGCTGCGATTAATCATTGTAAAACCCGCAGCGAATGGAACGGCAGCTCTGTTTGTAGAAATGTGAATGTTGTGAAATGTGAAAGAACAGCGGTAAATGTGCACTTTAGATAACAATGGAGTAAAAAACAGACCTGTGGCGCTATTTTCTGATCTTTGTTAGAATGTGATGTACTTTCTTCATCAAAAACACACCCAGAGTTGTGTTTTGTTCCATTCACACAAGTTTAACACACAAATCCTGCTTATTTAGGCTGATTTTCACCTTAAGAAATCATGCGTGCTCCACTGTGTTTTCAAACTTCACCTTCACTAGAATCATTTGTTTCCGATCTTTGCTGAACAAAAAGTAAAAAGAGCTGTCAACTTGAAAACTACCACTTCATGACATCACGAGGTAGAACAGAGCGGTTTGAGCTTTGGAGATGTGAACAGACTGAAGGCCGTTTTATAGTTCTGCGTCGACTCAACGCACTCTGCCGCCATCACCTTGCCGCCGTCGTTTTTGATTTATGGATCTGCGTCGAGCCGCGACGTAGAGCCCTACACTCCCGCAGGATCCGACGCAAAAAAGTACGGTGCAGGACACATTTTGAAAGCTCATTGCAGATGCGGCCTGGAGGGGGACAGCACAAAAGGTTAAAGGTTGTATAGAGGATTTTTTTAAGGGAAGAGAAATACAGCGACAGTCCTTGTGATTGTCATTCAGAATTACTGTTGAAGTTTCCTGTCTAGAAGTAATTCAGCGACCGACGCGTCAGTTTTTAGTCCCTTCGTCTGCTTCGGTCGCGCCATCGCTGGACGAGATCTCCAAGAATCACCTCAGTTTGGCTTTGCTCCTTTTCCTCTTCTCTTCTTCTTTCAGCGACCTCAAAAACGGACTTTCTTTTGGGGCGAACTGGTCGTGGATTCTCGTCCGCCGTCGCGACAAACTTTGTGCGAAATGCGAGGAAGCGACAGTTCAAAAAAGCCTCTAAGAACCGCCGCGGAAACCACGTAATCCCCGCGCTCGGACGAGTCAGTTACACTAGGGAGTTTGATTGACAACCTAACAGCCAATAGATAAAGAGGGAGCCTCTTTTTCTATTGGCTGATGTTTATCTGTCCTCAACACGTCCACAGTTGATGGTTTTTCGTTCTTTTTTTTTTGGTCATCATAATTACAAAGCTGCTGCGTCTCTGTAATGGTATTTTAATCTTTCACTGACAGTTTGAAACTAAAAAAAATCCTCCATACAACCTTTAATGTAAAAATTGTGCCCAGTCCCTGTCTCAAATAACTAAATAAATAAATAAACAAACAGTGCGGGAGAGAGCAGGTGGGATGATAAACTGCAGTCCTGCAAACTAAATATGAGTGTAAAGTAAAAGTGTAAAAATAAAAATGTTTGTCTATCATACATAATGTGTGCTGGATATTTTTTTTTTCCATTAATAAAAACATTTTAAGCGGCCTGAACTTGTGGATGTGGTTGAAGCTCGCACACATTTTAAACAATTCCTTTCTGCTTCTCCGTGTTCGATAGAGCTTAAAAAAGCGAACATCCCCATCTTGCAGGATTAGCGGGAGGGGACAGGACAAAATATCACAGATGTGGGCGGGAGCGGGAATGAAAATTACAATTCTTTGCAGGCGTAGGTGGGAGCGAAACTGAAAATTTTGTCCAGACCTCTACTTGAAAACTACCACTTCATGAGCGTTTTGAGCTTTGGAGATGTGAACAGACTGTAGGATGTTTTATAGTTCTGCATCGGCTCAGACTTGTCGCCGTCATTTTAAATTTATGGATCTGCGTTGAGGTCTATGCGCCGTGAAGTAATTCAAAACCACAATGCTAGGAGGCGAAGATTTAAAAATGGTGTTCGTGTTTATAAAATGAAGCGGGATAGATGAGTACTGGAAATATATGAAGAGTGGATGTAGAGAGAACCAATCACAGCCCTTATTGTCTGCGTCGATTTTCCTGGCTGTCTGTGGCGGTTCAACCCGTAGTTACAAAATTTTGGAGGTGCAGACTCTGCATTGCGATGCAGACGATTTGACGCACAATCATAAACTGGGCTTAATCATAAACTACGGAAGCCGAGAGGGGTCACAACAAACGCAAACGTCGCAACAAATACAAATGCGACAACACACCAAAAAAAGCCACAACGGAAATGATCGCGGGACTCTATTTTAATGCAAACGCCGCAACAAATACAAACGCCACAATACAAATTCAAATGCCGCAACACATTAAAAAGCCACAACGGAAGTGATCACGGGACTCTATTTTCCGACGACCGACCAAGCGGCAAGTGAAGAAGAGGAACTACAACGTGAAACGAATAATGATGAAACAATAAATTACTTTTACTTACATTTCCAACTTCCCCGTTCATTCCGTTTACTTTTCACGTCGTAGTTCTTTTTCGTAGTTCTCGGTCCGTCGGAAAATAGAGTCCTGCGGTCACTTCCGTTGTGGCTTTTTAATGTGTTGTGGCTTTTTAATGTTTTGCGGCATTTGCGTTTGTGTTGTGGTGTTTGTATTTGTTGCAGAGTTTGCATTAAAATAGAGTCCCGCGGTCATTTCCGTTGTGGCTTTTTTTGGTGCGTTGTGGCTTTTTTGGTGCGTTGTGGCTTTTTTGGTGCGTTGTGGCTTTTTTTGGTGTGTTGTGGGTTTTTTTTGGTGCGTTGTGGCTTTTTTGGTGCGTTGTGGTTTTTTTTTGGTGCGTTGTGGCTTTTTTGGTGCGTTGTGGCTTTTTGTTGTGTTGTCGCATTTGTATTTGTTGCGGCGTTTGTGTTGTTGTGACTCCTCTCGGCTTCCGTAATAAACGGTTACTAAAGCGTGTGTAAATGAAACAAAACACAACTTCAGGTATGTTTTTTGAGGAGGTAAAAACATTCTAACATGACTTAAAACTCACAAGAGTTTTGTAATAGTAGAGGACCTTAAACACACAAACCTTGCACACTGGAAAAAACAATAACTAGCTAAATTAAAATGACTTAAATTCAGAACATCTGACTTTATTTGAGTAGATTGAACCTGGCACGTAAAATGATCTACCAATGGAATAAGTGTGTTTTCCTTAATTCAAGCAAGGTTTTGTTTCTTAGTTTAAGTGCAAAAAGTTGTTGTTTTTCTTATCTCAAGGATAGCCAGATGTATTTTCATATTTTAAGTACAAAAAGTCTTGTTCCACTGGCAGATAATTTTACTTGTCAAGTGAAATTACTCAAATTATCATAAAACTTTCTTAATTCAAATCATCTTAACTTGGCTAGATTTTGTTCTTTGTTCTTCTCTCAAACAGAAAACACTTTGTTCCACCTTGTCATGGCATGTGGTGATAGAGAAAGTGCTCCACTGTGTTTTAAAACTCTTATTTCTGTGATTGAAACTCTTATCTGTGCCAAACTGTGACGGACCAGGAACATGTCTCCAGTGTGCGATGAGTCAAGACGCTTGCCCAGACTCCAGTGTGAATGCCAAGTACAACATGAACTCAGCCGTGTCCTTTTGATACGGTATTTATACTGGCCTCTAATGCGCTGAAGAGATACAGACTGTTAAAACCTTCTTCAGAGAAACTTGAAAACTACCACAGCATGACATCACAAGGTGGAACAGAGCATTTTGAGATTTGGAGATGTAGACAAACTAATAATGCAGCGTTACTCAAACATGAAATGAATGAAACAACTCCAGGTTTTTGTTTTTTTTGAGGAGGTAACAACATTATAACATCATTTAAAGGTGCATTGTGGAACTTTTCTAGTGGAAGGACGGTCACATGCTTTTTTTCTACTGAGGCTACGTTTATATGATGAGGGTCTGAACAGAAGATGCTAAAGTCTTCACTTTTTATTCTGCGTTTAGACGAGCGTTTTCAGGAGGAAATCTGTGTGCATACGATGGCGCAAAAGTGTGTGGAATTCGATTGCGTGTGCATATCAGATTTCTGTGTACTGTATGTCTGTGTCGTAAATGTGTACGCAACGTGAGTAGATCTGACCAGAGTTTTGCGTCTTGGGCAGAGTAGACGGAAACACTACGGCGGAGAGTATTCAACTTTTCCACTCTAGAGGTGGTTTCAGATTTTTACGTTTTTACGCCCCCAAAAACGCCGTAAATGTCTAAATGAAAGGCACTTCCGATAAAATATTTTGCAAGTTTCTCGTGTAAACAGGCCCTGAGATGTTATTGCTTTGTCTGAAATGTTTCACAGTTTGGCTTTAAAGATTTCTATCTTCACAGAGACCAAACCAGACCAAGTTACAGGTCAGATCTGTGGAGAGGCGACCCCGCTCACAGCCAGAATGCCTATTTTTTGAGGTATTTTTGAGCAATAAAACCACCTGTAATTGAATAAATGTAACATACATTTTTACTAGAATCATTTGGATAATTTCAGCACTGGAGTTGTCAATCTCTACTGAACTAAAAGTAAAATGAGCTGTTAACTGCTGAAAACTGAAAACTACCACTTCATGACATCACAAGGTGGAACAGAGCATTTCACGCTTGGGTGATGTAGACAGACCAATAAGTAACATCATTCTAACATGACTTAAAGCTGCATTGTAAGATGTTATTGCTTCGTATAAAATGTTACACAGTTTTTGGTTTTAAAGATTTCTATCATCATGGAGACCAAACCAGACCAAGTTACAGGTCAGATCTGTGGAGAGGGGACCTCGCTCACAGTCAGAATGTTTGTTTTTTGAGTTATTTTTGAGCAATAAAACCACCTGTAATTGAATAAATGTAAAGTAGAGCTGTTTAATGCCAGACTGTGGAACATTCAAGGCAGAGCAGTGACATATCCATAGAAACACGCAGGTGATGGACCCCCAACCAAAAAGTTACACAGTGCACCTTTAACCACTGAATGTAAAATGAACGTACCCCAAAAACTAACAAAACAAAACTCCATACGCTTTCACTAGAATCATTTGGATAATTTCAGTTCTGGAGTTGCCAATCTCTTCTGAACTAAAGGTAAAACGAGCTGCTTAACTTAAAAACTACCACTTCATGACATCACAAGGTTGAACAGAGCATTTTGAGCTTTGGAGATGTAGACAGACCAATAATTAAGTGCTTCTCAGACACGTGGGAATGAAACAAAACACAACTCCAGGTCTGTTTTTGAGGAGATAACAACATTATAACATGACTTAAAGCTCACAAGAGTCAATTTTCCCGTAATATAAGACCTTTAAACGCTCAGTGCAAATGTCCTGTCATCATCTCTTCCTTATCCTCTCATCATCCCTCTCTCCTCCTCATCCTCCTCTTCCTCATCATCAATCATCAGTGTCCAGTAGCCCAAGGGAAGACATCTCCTAACATCTAATCTTCCACACCCATCATCACAGTGTAATAAAGCTTTCCAGTGTTTCTCTTTGTTTCTATCATTCCGGGTTGAAATTGAACCCACTGTAAATAATGACACAACTTCACTTCATCTCTACGTTCGGCAAGCTCACATTATTTTGATTTAAAGGTGCACTGAGTAACTTTTCAACGGATATGTCATTGCTGTGCCTGGAATGTTCCACGTTGTGACGTTAAACAGATCTGTCTTACATTTATTCAATTACAGGTGGTTTTATAGCTCAAAAAATACCTGCGTGAAATACTTTTGCTTTTACTTGTACATTTTTAAACCTGTACTTTAATATTTTGTGTTCTTTGTTAATTTGGGACGGTAGAGGAGAATTCGGCGTAACATTTATTTTGCCTGTTATTATAGAATAGAAATAGTTACTTTTTATGTTATATATATGTATTTACGTTTTTTGTTTTTTATTTATGTTCTATGTATTACTGTCCGAATAAACATTCATTCATTCATTCATTTTTACTTGAAGTAGCTTTTTTCATATGATTCTTTTACTTTTATTTGAGTATTTTTTTTGCTCCAGTGTCTGAGTATCTGTGCTTTTACTTAGTTTTAGTTGCCTGGAATATTGGGTGTGACATTAAACTTTATCTAACTCCATGGGGACACAATCAAGCAAATTACAGGTCAGATCTGCGGAGATATAGGCTCACTCACAACACATTTTTCAACTTGTTTTTTAACAATAAAAATGGTACAAATGTAACTGAATAAATGGTGAATAGATGCTTAATGCCATACTGTGGGACATCCAAGGGAAAACAATGATTGTATGGAGACAAGCAGGCAATGTACGGAAACCCTGAGCGGCAAAAAAAAAAAAAAAAAAAAAAAAAAAAAAATTCTACTACTTTTTTTGCGCTCTCTTTATTAGTTATATGAGAAGTAAGATTGATGCATCACTGATCAAACTACAGGCATAATTTATTTTTATTTTTTTTTATTGCATTTTAGTTGTACTTTGTTGATGTTCTACTGATGTTCTGTGGCAAAGAGCTGCACTATCATGTAAGGGGGAGTTTGAGTTTCAAGACAGACAAATTATTTTTTGTTTTTGCTCGTGTTATTCCTCATGGAGTGGTGCTCAAACTGCTCAGTGAAACTAATTTTTTTCCGGGCCCAGACACCGGGTGCTGCGCAAAGGCAAAGCCGCGGGCAGGTGAGTGGATTTAGGCAGCGTGAGATCGTGGATACACTGTCTGCGATCCCCTTGAGACCGAGTGGAGGGGCACTTTGAGCACCACTCCACGAGGAAAACATGAGCAAAACAACTCCAAACTGTTTACGAGATAGTGCAGCACTTTGCCACATACAATAAACAGAAGAACAACAAAAAAGTACAACAGCACAACCAGTGGGCAATAGAAAAACAGCGTCTTATGTCCGTAGTGTGATCAATGATGCATCAATTTTACATCCATATAACTAATTAAAAAACAAACAAACACTTACCACTTTGCCCTGACGAAGACCATCTTGCTGGTCAAAATGTGTTGGCGTCTCTTCATGCAGTAAAGGACTTTCAATATATTCAGTCGGAGTGCCTCGGGTTTGTACCTTACCCATTCTTACATTTTTCAGTAAGGGTAATTTTCTGTTCTAAGACCACCTGTACTGCTACTTTTTGCTCTTTTAAATATTTTTTTCTCTTTTTTTCTTCATCAAACAAACTTTTTTGAGTTGTTGGTGCAAAAAAAATAAATAAAAAAATCTTAGAAAACAGAGCCAAAATGACATGCCTCTTTTTTTTTTATTTATTTTTTTATTTGCCGCTCAAGGCTTCCGTACAAAGCAGACTGTCCTTGAGAAAAGTTACACAGTGCACCTTTAAGTAACATAATTGAGTACTTCTTCTTACTTCTTATGAAAATACATCTTGCTACACACGAGGTAAGTATGGAAGCCGAGAGGGGTCACAACATACGCAAACGCCGCAACAAATACAAATGCGACAACGCAACAAAAAGCCACAACAAACCAAGAAAAGCCACAATGGAAATGACCGCGGGACTCTATTTTCCGACGGACCGATCAAGCGGCAAGTGAAGAAGAAGAAGAACTACAACATGAAACGAATAATGATAAAACAATAAATTACTTTTACTTACGTTTCCAACTTCTCTGTTCCTTTACTTTTCACGTTGTAGTTCTTCTTCTTCACTTGCCGCTTGATCGGTCCGTCGGAAAATAGAGTCCCGCGGTCACTTCCGTTGTGGCTTTTTGATGTGTTGTGGCTTTTTAATGTGTTGCGGCATTTGCGTTTTTGTTGTGGCATTTGTATTTCTTGCAGCGTTTGAATTAAAACAGAGTCCCGCGGTCATTTCCGTTGTGGCTTTTTTTGTTGTGTTGTCGCATTTGTATTTGTTGCGGCGTTTGCGTTTGTTGCGACCCCTCTCGGCTTCCGTAGGTAAGAGAAACACAACTCTTCGCACTTAAAATAAGAAACTAAATCAAATGTTGCTTGAATTAAGAAAAACGCACTGCGATCATTTTATTTGTCAAATTGAATCCACTCAAATAAAGTAAAATGTTATAAATTTAAGTCAATTTAACTCAGCTAGATATCACTTGTTGCAGTGAATAGAACCAAGTCGCACTATTCTATTTGAACATCTCATTTTATAT
This sequence comes from Boleophthalmus pectinirostris, assembly GCF_026225935.1. Taxonomy (NCBI): domain Eukaryota; kingdom Metazoa; phylum Chordata; class Actinopteri; order Gobiiformes; family Gobiidae; genus Boleophthalmus; species Boleophthalmus pectinirostris. Next base: position 10,807,313 of record NW_026571036.1, on the reverse strand, counting down.
TGTTTTTTCTGTGTCTGCAGCAGGGGATTGTGGGTGATTATGTCTGCCTGTACAAACAATGTAGAAGACAAAGCTCTAATCTATTCAAACAATTAAAAAACCTGTTCATTTGTTCGCTGATATTGTCATGTGACTCGTGACATCGGCCTATTTCAAATCTCCAGTGACGTCTGTTAATGACAATAACACTCATTAACTCAAATCTCCTTTCCTCCCCTATTCCCAAATTAATAAAAACGTTATGGTGAGATAATCCTACATGAGGTAAGACGAGGACAAAGCTTCAAGGATTTCATTGGATTACAATAAGAGTATAAAGATGTTATAGTTGTAAATGCAGAAGGAAGGAATGAAGTTGTAGTTTTCACACACTAGTACTCAAAATGTATCTACTACTTATACTTATACTTATACAAAATATATATGAAAAGAATATGGGCATAGACGAGCTGGTCTCTAAACTGTCAAACTGTGTCAAACTCAAATTCACAGAGGGCCAAAATTAAAAACTGGGACTAAGGAAAACAACATCTGCATGTTTTCTCTTCTTTCGAAAAAGTAATGTTAAACCTTTTCTTATTAAAATAAATGTTTAATAATAGTTTTGATTAAACACTGAATCCAGAGCAACTATAATATAAATGTTACGTCGCCTTTGCTAGGGGAGAAAGGGAAGGTAACAATAAAACCAAGATGTTAAGGTTTAACTAAAAAATTGTGCATTTATTATTTACAGTGTTGGAAAGAAAAAAAAACAACTGGTATTTAAGGAGAAAATAAAAAGGATTTAAACAAAATAATCCAATAACTAAGGAGCCCTAACTAAGTACAACATAACAAAATCTAACTCAAGTTGTACTGCGAACAAAAAAGTGTCTCAAAGAACTAACGGAGGCAACAGCCGGCCATATAACAAAACACAAAATGAGACACCCAAAAGAATCAAACAAAAAGGGCGAACTGGCCGCAGGGATCCAGCCGCCCCGAGCAGGCGAAAGATTGTCCTTTTTAAACCCCCGCTACCACAGGTGGCATCCGCGGAGTGGTGGGGGCGGAGGGGTGACCGACCAATCCTCGACACGCTGCGACGCCAGCCTCCGTCCAGCGTCTGGTGCTCCTGCGCATCCGGGTCCAGGGCTCGCGGACCCAGTGCATCACGCACACAAAAGCAAACAGAGACGAATGGGAGCAGACGAAACAAATATCTAAGGGCCGGAGGTTGTAACACTCCCCCCCTTAAGAGTAAAAAGGGGAGAAAGAAAAATTATTTAGTTATTAGTTAATTAGTTATAGTCTTGCACCATCAGCGCCTATCGCATTAGTCGTTGGTAATGGTTGTACATATGAGATAAGAACACATAATAAATTCACTTGTTAGGACCACGCCAACAACGACATAGTGCGAAGAAGTTTATTGATAATGTACGAAGCGAGGCAGAGATGGCTGGTTTGAGACTCTAGGTGGGGGCTCTGTCTCAATCTGTAATTGGTCCAGCCGGAACGGGACCCTCCCTGTAGGGGTCTTATGACTGAAAGACAAAATAGGGGATGGGAGGGTGAGTTCCAGTTCGCTGAGACAAACTGGGATGATGGGAAAGGCTGCTACATATAGGCTTCTGGGAAATTCGAGGCGTGGTCGAGGTGAGTTGTGGTTCGCTGGTGAGAGGAGAGGGCGGCTGAGGCGTGGTCCTGCTCCTGAATATCAGTTAATCATATTAACTACATATAATAACAACATTTTAAATAAATAATGTCTCTGTAGTCTATCTGTAGTCGGCGGGCAGCTCTAATACGTGCTTGATATGATCTCGCGGGTCAAATATAATTATATCACGGGCCAAATTTGGCCCCCAGGCCTGAGTTTGACATGTCTGCAGGAGAGATTGGCAGCAGGTCTGAATATTATCCATATGTTTTTAATAAAGATGTATGGAGTCTAAAAACACAGTTGGAATGTGGAAGAATTGAGATGTTTTCTGTTTCAGAGACGAACTATATTTGCAGGATTTGTGCATTAAACATGTGTGAATGAAAAACACAGATAAGAAACAGAGATCAGCGTAATATGAGCCCTTTAAATCATACAAATCACATATATATTCGCTACCTAGTCAACTACTTCTACTACTAACAGTTAATAGCAGCCCAATTAACAAGCTATAAGCCCAGTCTGTTACCATGAGTACTTTCAACCACCCCTAAATACTCCAACATCTTTCTCAGTTTACATATAGAAGCACTAATGGCGATTAAGAGGACCGGGGCAGGCTTCATTAGCGTCGTTGCCTGGACACGGGTCACATGACGAGCATCAGATTTGGAGTGTGTTGTGATGTTTACCTGGGCTGTGAGGGGAGACTGAGGACACAAACAGGAAGTGGAGCTGACTGCAGAGATCAATGGCGAGATATTTCTGTCCAGCGATAATATTAGTTCAAGGGCCCAGACACAGTTTTCTGATCAAGGTTATAATGTCGTTTCCACATCAAAAACAGAGCAGTGAGCTTTGGAGATGCAGACAGACTAATAGGGTCACTCAAACATGTGTGAATGAAACAAAACACAACTCCAGGTCTGTTTTTGAGGAGGTGACAACATTATAATGTGGCTTAAAGCTCACAAGAGTCAGTTTTGCGTCATCTAGGACCTTAAACGTTGTAATTTTCATTTCATCTTTCTGTTTAGACTCTGTTTATACGGTGACGGTCTGAACAGAAGAAGCAAAAGTGGTGTTGCGTCTTCACTTTTTATTCCATGTTTAGATGAGCGTTTTAGGGAGGAAATCTGTGTGCATATGGTGATGCAAAAGTGTGTGGAATTCGATTGGGTATTCATGCCAGGCGGCGAAGTGGTGACGCTAAGTGGTGATTTACGTGATGTAAACGTGTATGCAACATGTGCAGATTTGACCAGAGTTTTGGTTTTGGGCAGTGTAGACGGAAACGCTACAGTGGAGCGTATTCAACTTTTCCACTCTGGAGGGTGGTTTCAGATTTTTGCATTTTTAAGCCCCAAAAATACCGTCACTCAGCTAAGGCTCAGCTCGGTGACATGGGAGGAGCTCGGAGTAAAGCCGCTGCTCGGGCATCTGTTCCGGATGCCTCCTGGGCGTCTCCCTCAGGAGGTGTTCCGGGCATGTCCCACCGGGAGGAGGCCCCAGGGAAGACCCAGGACACGCTGGAGGGACTTTGTCTCTGGGCTGGACTGGGAACGCCTTGGAGTCCCCCCGGAGGAGCTGGAGGAAGTGTTCGCTGTGAAGGAAGTCTGGGAGTCCCTGTTTAGACTGCTGCCCCCTCGACCCGGCTCTGGATATGCGGAAAAAATTGATGGTGTTAATAAGCTTTTTTTTTACAACTAACAGGCTAACAGTGCACTCCATGATTATTGGAAAATGAACCACTTATAATTAGATGCAGATGGTACACAGCAGGTTTATTTTTGATACTTTTTTCTGTTCTTAGTAGCAAAACACTACAGATATTTAGAAAATATTTTCAAAATTGAATCAGTTCTACAAAAATAAGACAATTTAATTATTAAATTTAGCCTAAACCATTAATCCCAGAGTTCTTCCTAGTGCATGAAGAGGTTTTAGATGTCATCCATGCATGTTTGGCTATTTTAGTGATCTCTCCCAGGCCCTGTTTGGACCCTCTTCATGGTTATAAATAAGATTCTGACCAATTCTCCCCCCGCACGCCTACTTCAGCCACACTCCCTCGAGACACTTTCCACAAATATACAAAAGCATGACACAAAACCGTACACGGCAACTTCTCAAACCTGATGCATTTGCCTGTGTATTGACTTTAAAAACACAGAGGAGCACCCGTCACAGTATTATCACCCTGTGTAAATATTCACAAGGTCAGTGATAATGACCCCAGAGTTCTTCCTGGTGCATAAAACACAACTTCTTTCTAGAATTGTATGTAATTTATAGAATACGTATTTGTACACAGTTGAGTTGAATTTTGGAGGAAGAAAAGTATTATTTATAAAGTCATGTTAAAGTTACTCCAAAAATGAGTGTCACATCAAGTAACGTATTTTTCGGACTATAAGTCGCTCCGGAGTATAAGTCACACCAGCCAAAAAATGTCTCATGAAGAAAAAAACATGTATAAGTCACACTTTTTGGGGGAAATTTATTTTATAAAATCAGAGACCAGGAACCAACATTTTATATTGAGAGGCAAACTATAGTAATAACAACAGAACAGAGAACAACAGACAAACGTCACATATGAACAGTTCTTCAGATAATTATAACATAAACAACAGAACAGAACAAGTTTACCAAACTCTCCATCTCACTCCAAATCACTAAATCCATCGAATTCTTCATCCTCCACTTCTGAGCAACTCCACGACCTCCGGAGGTAAACAGAGCGCCGCTTCCTCTTCTGTGTAGCTGTCGTCAGACTCAGCATCAGTTCCAGTTAAAATTATTCTGGCCTTTCTGAATCCCGACAGGATGGTTTCAGTGTCACTGAAGTCCAGGCTTTAATCCATCCATCCAATGACTTCCAGGAAAGTTGCATGTTAATTAATAATAATTAATATTGTTGCACCCTCCCGGTTGTCAAAAGTTTCTCATTCATTCCAAACTTTCTTTCTGCTGCTCGATTACCGTTTTCAGGCTGCAGATTTCGCTACTTGCAGCTTGTAATCTGCAAAATATTATTTTCTTTTTGGGGGCATTTGTTCAGTCTTCTCAGTCGTTTGTTTAAATTTTAAAATTTTCAGTGATACAGAAGTAATGGTGCGATCGACTGACATGATACAGACAGGACAGAGGAGATGTGCAGTAGAGCCAAGTGACAGTGGTACAGGAGTAATAGAGCAGCAGATACTGACACACAAGCCTACAGCCTGTCACGGCTTCAGTGTGAAAATGTTTAATACATAAGTCGCACTGGAATATAAGTCACAGGAAACACCCAAACCATGAAAAAAAGTGTGACTTATAGTCTGAAAAATAGGGCACCCATACATCTGTACTGGGGCAAGACAAATTTGACTCAGATTAGTCCAGTGCCTTTCACATGACGCTTTCACAGACTTCACCTGTGTATCATTGTACAGACTTGTTCTGCACCCCTTGCCTCAGCTTGCCTCTGTATTTGGGGCATCGTGACAATCTGAGCTGAAAGAAATGTCAAGTTGAGAAGCAGTGAACGGGGACAGTCAGGAGAGGTGTGAACGTGAGCGAGGGATCAGAGAAAAGAGGTCAGCCCCGCATAAGAGCGAAGCAGCAGGGCTGTTTTATAATGTTGTTTATACTTAAATGTTCACACTGTGTTAACACAAAATAGTTCAAGGAAATGTGGGTGAAGTGTCTTGCCCAAGAATACAACAACAAGATGCGAGGTGGATGTGGGGATTGAACAGACTTTTTTCTCCTGTGAATACTGCAAACAAAGTTAGTCAATGTAATGTTTTGATTATGTATTTAAAGATGTTTTTGCTAAATATCCCATTGCCAAAATAAATAAATTAATAAATAATGCAAACTGATGGTTAATCATCTTTTACATACGTCAGGCTGTTAAAATGAAACTAAATAATTCCATTTGGGATCAAGATTGTGGAAGATATTTCACTTTTTGTGACTTCTGGAGAATGAAATGCATTGACTTCATGAAACAAAGTCACACATTACATTTTTTAAATAATTTGATGATAAGGTGAGATGTTGATTGTGCAAATAAGAAAAAGTATACATTTATTTTTATTTTTATATGAATTCTCTGATGAAAAAATGCACCTGCTCTCACAACACAACTTTTTTGAAGGTGTGATTGAAGGTTGTAGGTGCTTTTTGTAACTTTTCTGGTGAAGTAAAAAGTCAGATCTGTGGAAATGTTAGATGCCAAGATACATACTGTGTGTTTAATGTTGTATACTAGAACCTTCTAGGCAAAGTGAAATTTCCCCAAAACAAATGGCATAATGAAGTGAAAACAATATTATGCCAAAAATTCTTTAAACTTTTTTAATGTTCCCAATTTGTCCCAATTTTTGTCCATGATGTATTTGACTAAAATGTGTCTTGCCCCAGTACAGAGACAAGCAGCTCTTGAGGTCAAAATAAATCTGCATCTAATTAGAAAGTATTTTATCAAACAATAATCATGAAGTGAAGTTATCCTAACCACCATGGTAAAACTCTAGTCTAGTTGCGGAAAGTGCTTATAAACTCATCGTGGTGAGTAATCAGGATGGTCTGAAGGCATAAAGTAAAAAAAAGAATAACTTTGAAACTCTGCAAACTGTTTAAAATGAAATGGTTCTGTTTTTCACATAAAAAAAATAAAATAAAGGTACAGGTACAGCACCTTTAAAGCTCCTATGACAGGTTTGACTGTTTATTATACTAAAACACAGTTCAGGTAAGTATTTTCAAGATTTTAACAAAAACATTCATGCTTGTTTTTCCAATTTGGCAATTTTTTTAGGTTGGAAATCGTGACAGTGGCTCCGCTCACCCCTTGTCACCCTTTTCACTCCTGGCTTTTCTTACATTGTTGGCCAGGTGGGCTATTCTAATGCACTGGAAAGATCCTCACCCACCCACCCACTCACTCCCAATGGATAAAAGATGCCCTCTCATTTATGAAACTGGAAAAAATATCACTCTCTCAAAGGCTCTGGCTCTAAATTTACTGAAGCCTGGTTACCTTTTATTGATCATGTCGTGTCTCTGACAGTGGAGGTGACCCTATGAGCTGTGTCGTCTTATCAAGTGGTTGATATATCTAAGTTAAATGTTTTAGTAGTACATATTCTGTGTTTTTTGTCTTTTCTGTTTTTTGTTTCTCTTTTTTCTTCCCCCCCCCCTTTTTTTTTTTTAAAAGGTGTGTACATTGTGAACTATTAACATTGTATACTGGCCTTGAATATTATACATCTTTATATAATTTGTCTTTTATATTTTGAAAAAGCATAAATAAATCATACATTAAAAAAAGGAAATTGTTACATTGCACTCTAGGGCAATTCATACCACTTAACTAAACTCCTTTAATCTACACAGAAATTATTATCTGACAAATACAAATATAAGAAAACACCTTTATTTTGTTGAATTCATGTTTAAAGTATGAGAATAAATGTGTTTCTTCCGTGTAAACTGTGCCGAACGTTTGAATTCTCCCATGTGACGTCATCATTTCTCATATTTTTCAACATTTCTATCCAAATTGCTTCAACTCTAATTTATATTTTCAGCAGTTATAATTCCACCAAATGAAATCGTCACAAAAATCCGTCATACGCACTTTAATCCGACAGCTCTGCCTCTCACCTGTCCCCATCTCCAGAACAGAACAGAACAGAATAGAATGTTCTGGTGTGGACGCTCTGACCGAACTGACGCTGTGTGTGATGAAACCAGAGTGGATCTCAGACAGCGGTGCGCCCCCTGCTGCTCGTCTGCCGCCGCTGTCACACTGACCTGACACCTCCAGCACAGGACCCACACACTGCAGTAAAACCTTATTATTTATCACTAGTTACTACCTGCTTTTATGTTTTTTAGAGCCTGTATTATGTAAAGTCAACATTCTGGAGCTTTCTTCCATGTTACAGCGTCGTTCCCATGTGATGTCACCCATTCATGTTGGACTATTTTAATGATCTCTCCCAGGCCCTTATTTGAACCCCCCCTTACGGTTATAAATAAGCCTCTGTCCATGCTCCCACGAGACAGTTTTCCCCAAATATACAAAAAGGATGACACAAAACTGAACACTGCGATTTCTCAAACCCGATGGAATGTGAAGTGGTTTCGTTTCGGTCGTCGTTTCTCTGAAGGGGGGGTGACTAGCACAGAGAGCAAAGGGAGGAGAGACTCAGAGCATCAAAAATTAAATAAACAATTAACTAAGGATGCGTTCAGACTGCAGGGCTTAATGTTCAATTTGGATTTTTTTGTGAAATCAGATTTTTTTGCGAGGTCGTTGTCAGAATAATTTTATTATCCCATATTTGCTAAATACTTGTGTGATATTCTAGGCCTATGAGTTAACCATTTATGTACTACAATTCTTTGATTTATAATGTACCAATCACTTGTATGAAAATGAATAACCTCTGTGTGTTTGACAACTGTGTGCAGTGTCCTATCGCTCTTGTGAACCTCGAGATGATTCCTCACATGAAGCCAACTCCCACTGTCACACATGCAAGAGTTATGATGGTGTCTGTCCATACCTAAGGCACCTCCTGATTGTTAATCATGTTTTATGTGTTTATACTATGCTTAGCTGCATCAGTTTCTTATTATGTCTTTGCTGTTTCCCCTTCCCCTTGAGAATTATCGTTCTGTAACTAGGGCCTCCTAATGAAATAAAAAGAGGAGAACAGCCTTGAGTCATCAGAACGTGTGGAGACTGTTGGTTTTGATGCCCACTCTCTGCCCGTTCTCCTCGCGAGTAAAACTGAATTAATCTCTTGTCTTTCTTCTTGTTTTTAATGTTTAGATAAACCTAACAGTCGTTCACATTTCCAATTAAATGCGACTTGTATGTGATCTCCAGTGTGAACTTTAAACACCCCAAAACTGTCCCACATGTGCATTGGAGGAGACAACGTCACACGGAAGTTACAGAAATAGCCTAAATGCTAACAAACGCTGGGCTTGTCTCCAAAAATACGGTCCAGTTCTTGGTAAAATGGACAGGTTACACGTCCACGGCCGCTTCGTTTGTTTGAATCTTTGGCCTCCTTATATTTACCTCGCAGGCTCTTTATTTTTTGTTGACATTGGAGCCAGGACCGTCTGTAGCCGCGCTCGGACATTTCTTTGGCGATCATTTCAAAATCCGCCCAGTTCCGATAAGACGCCTTCAATTTGGCCTGAATACAGCGATCCCTCCAAATATTAATAAACTCACTAACTTTGCTTTCCCTCCGTTGACTAGACTCCGAGCCTGACGTGTAGGTGGGATGAATGCGACCTGGCCCTTCAGACTGAAGTCAATAAATCAGTTGTATATCAGTTTTAGGAGCACATATCCAAGTGTCATTCAGCCACATTTGAGTGACTTCATGCTGCAGTCTGAACGTAGCCTAAATAAGTTATGTGTAAGCAGTTAATACCCTATACAAGTGTAATTCGTTCAAGTCCAGTGGGGTTCATTTGCTCTTCTGATAATTTGTGTTATTAGGTTCTTTTTTCTGACCAAGAGTTTGTTTTCATACTTGACAGATTTGACTGCTCACTAACGATTTTCCTCAGAGTGGTCAAGCGATGTTGCCGTGACGTGTCCCCTCAGCTCTTTTATTCAGGTTTTGACGCCGTCTTCCTACAGGTGGAGGCAGGACGACAGCGCCATTGTTAGAGAATTCTATGATATAAATGTATTTCTTTGATTAAAGTCTCATTAAAGTGTTACTCATTTATATATGTAATTCTTTCACTAAAGTATTAATCATTTAAAGGGTGAATCATTTAAATATTAATCACGGTGTAATCAACATTGCTTTGGGTCTGTTTTGGTTCAGGAAGTACAGGACATGATACCAGCAGCAGATATGAATGACATGTCAACTGACAGATTAAGCTAATCTACTATGGGCGCCAACAATTCTGGGTTTGTCCCATCGTATGTTAAAACTGAAGGCCTTGGGGAACTACTAAATTGTCTATCTTTGGGATATGTAATCAAATGTGAAATGGGAGGGTGGTTCAGTTGACGATTGTTAGTTATAAGATAACATGTGAAATGTATGTCATCAAGTATGCTTATCTGTGACATGATTTTCAATAAAAGTGTGACTTGGAGAGTTGTTGAGCAGAGTCGGTCAGGGAGCTGACAGACAGTGTGCACGACTCTCCTTGCGCAAGTATAAATTTTAACCGTCTCTTTCTGGTGTGTCTTTATTTAATGTAATTTGATGTCTTAGGGTAAATTCCCTGACAGCCATCTGCAGTCCGACTTCCTCAGGACAGTATCCCAGGTGTGTGAGAGTAAAAAAGCCCCCTCTTCCCAGTTTATAGTTTACTGAATTGAATAAATGCAATGTAAGGCCGTTTAAAGTCAAACAGTTGAACATTCAGGCAGAGCAATGACATCGTGTGCCTTTAACAAAATGTAAAAATAAAACAGTCGTACATTAAATAACATAGTACATTTGATGCATGTCTTCCTATAGAATTCAGTTTACATTTCAGAATCAGACGTCACAGATAAAGTACTTGACATTCAGGAGGAGATGCGATCGTCACAGCTGGATTCCTGGAAGCAGAGATGAGGAATTCAAAGCGGGGGTGGGATTAAATAAATTATCTTCTTCCCACTCCTTTTTGTTGTTGTTATTTCTGTCATGATTGCACTAATGTCGTACGGATAACGCTCTGTGAATTTCTTACTTGCCCCAAATAAATACATGAATGAAAAACGAAAGTCAAAGAGCAAAATATTACTACGTCTATGTGTTTTTCATGGTATTATGCTGATCTTTGGTCTATACGTCAAACCTGTGAACGTCAGATGAAGTGAAACACGTTTGAATACATGAGGTTAAGAGACTGGTGCCATGGCGACCACTACTTCCCCGCTGATCGTAATGATGTGGCTTTAGCATAAATCAGAAATCTTATCAAGAGGAGAAAGCTGCACATCCTCAACACCTGAATATGTCACTATCTCTGCCAGAAATATTTGTCAAGTCAGAACTATTTACTTAAAGTGCCCATATTGCGTATTTTTTTAGTGTGTGCTATAATAGATGCATCAAGAATTTCAGACTTCCGGTCATCGCGCAATGCATATTGAGAAGAATTTTATGAAAAAGTGAGCATCAAACCACCTTGTTTGTTTTCCCAGTGGGATGTGTCTATTGACAAAGTATTTTCTAGTCTTTTGAACCATATCACTTTTGTTTCTGGTTCTGATATTGTCATATTTTAGTTTTGGGATTCGGACATCGTAATTGTGTGGTTGTTGGATCCTAACACCGGAAAACAGCTCGAGAAATGTGTTTGCGAACTCCATAAATGCAAAAGGGAATCAGATCTGTGTGACTGCAAACCTCCGTTCAAACTTTTTCCCTTCCCAACGGAATTGAAAAATAGTGAAAGGCGAAGGCGATGGGCAGGATTGAGCCACAGGATCCCATCACCTTCGCCTTTCACTATTTTTCAATTTGCCTAATAGGGCAGAAAATATGGCACTTATTTTACTACAACACTGTCATAGTTGAAATAACTCTTGACTATGGGCCTGTTTCATTAAGAACGCTTATGGGTAAAAACAACAAAATGTTTTATCGGAAGTGCCCTTTGTTTAGACTGTGACGACAATTTTGGGGCTTAAAAATGCAAAAACCTGAAACCACCCTCCAGAGTGGAAAAGCTGAATATGATCTGCCGTAGCGTTTCCGTCTACTCTAAAACTCTGATCAAACCTGCTCAGGTCGCGTACACGTTTACGTCACATACATACAGCACACAGAAACAAACATGTCGGATCATTTCCATGTGTCGGACCTTCAAGCTGCTCTGGAAAATCTAATAAACTTGCAGGAGGCTCCCAACAAATGTACAGAATCTGCAGAGACATTATTAGTGAACAGAGAAGGATCTGCAATCACCTCTGTCAAATTCTGGATGCACCGGGTTGTCACAGGCGAGTCAGATGGATATGGACGAGACCTGGGAGAACCAGTCGATGGTGGGACAACTTTGTGGAAGAAGTAGCTGATGAAAATGCATGCCGTGAAAACTTTCGTATGTCCAAAGACGCCCTTGTGGCTTTAAGTACAAGCACACCCAATCAAATTCCACAGACTTTTGCGTCACCGTATGCACGCAGATTTCCTCCTGAATACATTAGTCTAAACGCGGAATAAAAAGTGAAGATGCGACGCCACTTTTGTGTCTTCTGTTCAGACCGTCATCATATAAACATAGCCTATCTTGAAACATATGTGTACTCTTCCATTACTTCTAAAACTTCTGTATACGTCTACGTCGACTACTACTTTTTTTTTATCATTGTAACTGATTTTGAACATGAACACAACCTAAGCCAGGACATCGGCGCCTAAACCTTTAAACACATCCATGGCGAGTGCAGCTCTTAGCGGTCTTGCAGACGTGTTTACATTGTGGAGTGTTGGGCGAGAGCTGCAGAGGACGCTTCATTAGCAGAGTCTGGCCCAACAAGGGACTCGTGGAGCAGGAGAGCCCTCAGTGAACCTCTCCAATCCAGGGTGTATACATAAGGACACACTTCACCACAGACAAGAGCCGTGCAAAATGTACCAATATTAATTATAAGGGAGGTTTAAATCAGTTACTCTTTGGTTGAAAGCTTAGCCCACTATGCCATTTTCTTTTGTTGTACTTTGAAGGTAAAGTCAAATGTCAAATGTGAACCTGAGATTGTGTTGCACTGGTAACAAACCACAACAAAATAAAAAAATAATAGTCCACTGCTCGTTACCTTTTCCTGTAGACATCCACAAGAGGGACTTTAATTTCTTTTTAACTCATTTTAAATCAATATTACATTTTAAAAGTGCATTGTGTAACTTTTCTGGTAGAGGATCCGTCATATGCTTTGTCTGGAATGTTTCACAGTATGGCATTAAACCTTTCTATCTTCATGGAGACCAAACCAAAAAGTTACAGGTCAGATCTGAGGAGAGGCGACCCCGCTCACAGTCAGAATGCCTGTTTTTTCTAGGTATTTTTGAGCTATAAAATCACCTGTAATTGAATAAATGTGAAGTAGAGCTTTGGAAAAGGAGAAATTTAGTTTTTCAGCTGGACAAAAGTTTATTTTGGTTGAATACGTTTCATAGCTCATCCAAACTACTACTGGTCAGACACTGGTGAACACTTCCTTATATCTGTCTGCAGGGAGGAGCTAACTACACTGAAACTACTCTGAATCTAACACACCTACTTGTTTAGTTTCTGTTTGTTAGATAGGCCTATTGAACTTGAGTGTGGGATCATATTAGCAGAATCATTCATGTTCATAATGGTGCTTTCACACCTCTGGAAATGACCTGGCTATCCCTATTGTTTTCTTTGTTTTGATTTAGGTTTGAGGATGAAGTTGTAAAATAGGAGACAGATGATGTCAAAGGCCCATTTCACTCTGCAGTTCAATAAGCCTGGCTAACAAACAGTAACAATAACAAACAGTAAACAAGTAGGTGTGTTAGTTTCAGAGTAGTTTCAGTGTAGTTAGCTCCTCTCTGTTAGCCAGGCCGGCGCCACCTAGTGCCTCCACTCAATTTCATTTCTCTCCACTTGGTCAGGAATCAGAATACACTAGACGGTTTGCAAGAACCCCAGAAGTGTGAGTTCAGGCACCAGCCAACTGGCGAAGAGCCATACATTCTGTGTTGGCAACGATTCCCGAGATTGAGGATTTAAAGCCGGAACAAAGAGAATGTTTGGTGAATTTTTTTAAGGGAAAGACATTATTGCCCTTCTTTCTACGGGATTTGGGAAAAGCTTAATATACCAGTTAGCCCCATTAGCAGTGCATTACATACGTCACGACCAAATAGCAGCGATTGGTTAAATAAAAAAAGTACCTGCATACTGTCGAGCGAACAAATCCTAATACTGCGAGGTCAGACAGTTTCTATGAAGTGAAATCGGCTGATGAATCAGGCTATCTCTCTGTAGGCAGGCATAAGAAAATGCCCCCAGTGTCTGACAGGAACTGAAGAAGCAGCTTGGATGAGTTGCGAAACATATTCAACCAAAATAAACTTTTGTCCAGTTGACAAATTGAATTTCTCCTTTGCCAAAGCTCTACTTTACATTTATTCAATTACAGGTGGTTTTATAACTTAAAAATACTTAGATAAACAGGCATCCTGACTGTGAGCGGGGTCGCCTCTCCACAGATCTGAACTGTAACTTGGTCTGGTTTGGTCTCCATGAAGATAGAAAGGTTTAATGTCATACTGTGGAACATTACAAGCAGAACAAAGACATATCCATAGAAACAAGTTACACAGTGCACCTATAAAATGAACAAAATGTGAAAAAATGAATGGTCATAAAATATTTAACATAGTACATAGCGTATCTGTCTTCCTATAGATTTACAAGTCAGACATCACAGATAAAATCCTACTTGACATTCAGGACGTGATGGAGGGTAGTTGGAGCAGTGGTCACAGCTGGATTCGTAGAAGTAGAGAAGAGGAGTTCAAAGTCAAAGAGCAAAATATTACATCTATGTGTCTCTGCTGGCACAGGACTGAAACTCATCACAGACTTGAGCGAAGCTTTAAACTCTATAGATTTGTGAGAGGAGTTTGATTTTGTTCAAAGTGATGGGTGAACGAAGAGCTCCTGCAGTTCACATGTGAGTAATGTTGTATAGATGTTCTGCATTTTGAGCGAACATTCTTCCATAGACCTTTTTGACAACGGCCGGAAAATGTCTGTGGAAATGTCTCGTTTGCTCTCCACCAACTTCATAAAGCTGCCCCATCACCAAATCGTCATCCAACAAAGTTCACAAAGGATAAACATTCTTCCAGAAGAATTTATCCACAACTATCAAGGTATAATGTTAGTTTTGCTTTGGAGTAGTTCACTATGGCTACGTTCAGACTGCAGGGCTTAACGCTCAATTCTGATTTTTTTGTGAAATCAGATGTTTTTGCGAGTTCGTTCACATTTCCAATTAAATGCGACTTGTATGTGACTCCAGTGTGAACAGTAAACGGCCCGAAAGTGTCCCGCATGCGCACTGGAGACACGATGGACGAACATGGACATGGACGCGAGCATTGAGCACCTGGAGATTTTAAAGTTTCTCTCGTACCAGAGCCAGAACTTGAACAACTTATTTGTTTTAAGGAGGAGATTGAGAAGGAGAAGGACGAGGTTTTTGGCCGTGGCGTTTTGTGGGGCAGCGGCAGCGACGTCCGTTGAAAGGAACGTGTGGATGTGGAGACGTAGCCAAGAGTGGTGAGTGGTGATGTGCTTCACTTCAGTGACACGGAGTTCATTAACAATTTTCGCCGACTTCAGTGCAGAATAGTGACGTTTGTCGCTTGTTGATAACGTGTAGGTGGGATGAATGCGCTTTGGCCGTTCACACTGAAGTCGTATGTCAAAAGATCAGATATGTATCAGTTTTAGGACCACATATCGAAGTGTCCTGGGTCGCATTTGTTCAGACTGTCATTAAAAGTTCAGATACAGGTCACATAGGCGCCAAAAAATCCGATTTGGGTCACTTCAGGCTGCAGTCTGAACGTAGCCTAATGCTCGTCGTTGTTCCCCTTTACGTTTTCATCTTTCTTACCTTGTTAGTTGTGGATAAATTCTTCATGGACAGAATGCTTATCCTTTGTGCACCTTGTTGGTTGAAGATTTGGCAATGGAGCAAGCAGATTTATTAATCTGGTGAAGAACACGAGAAACATTTCCACAGACATTTTGCCATAGAAAACCATTAACCGGAAGTTCCACAAATCTACAGCGGAGCACTTCCGGCCGTTGTGAAAAAAGTCTATTGGGTAACATGTTCTTTTAACTTTGAAGTAAATGAACTGAGTGGATTTGAAGCTGTCATTTTCCATAGATTCAGATTCAGAAAACTTTATTGATCCCATAAGGCAATTCATTAGCAGCATCTCAGAGCAAGGCAAGGCAAGTTTATTTGTATAGCACAATTCGTACACAAAGTAATTCAAAGTGCTTTACAGAATAAGAAATACATTAAAATCATAATAAAAACAAATCAAAACATAAAATATCATGAAGATTAAAATTAAAAAACAGAGACATAAAGATTGGAGAGAAGAGTGCAGAATGAAAACCTTTCAGTTATTTGCACAGTTAAACAGAAATGTTTTGAGCCTGGATTTAAACAGCGTCAAAGTCGAGTCTGTCTCACATGTTCAGACTGTTCCAGGTTTTAGCTGCATGAACCTGAAACGCTGACTCCCCTTGTTTAGTCCTGACTCTGGGCACCAGCAGGAGGCCGGTCCCTGAGGTCCTCAGAGTGTGAGATGGTTCATATGACACTAACATGTCACAGATGTACTTTGGTGCTCGGCCATGGAGAGACTTGTACACAAGCAGAGCTGCTTTAAAGTCTATTCTCTGAGGCACAGGAAGCCAGTGCAGAGACCTGAGCACAGGACTTATGTGCTCGTACGTCCTAGTTCGAGTCAGGACCCGAGCTGCAGCGTTCTGGATGTTCTGGATGTTCTGCAGCGTCTCACAGCTCGTTTGGAGAGACCAGTGAGCAGAACATATATCTAACCTACACAGTATCTAACCTACTGGAGACAAACGCATGGATACATTTCTCCAAGTCTGATTTAGACAGTAAACCTTTGATTTTTGCTATGTTTTTTAGATGGTAAAAGGCTGCAGATGTTATTGATTTTATGTGACTGTTAAAGTTCAAGTCTGAGTCCATTATTACCCCTAGATTTCTTGCCTGATTTGAAGGTTTTAGAGAGAGAGACTGGAGGTGACTGCTGACACTGTCCCTTTGTTTCTGTGGACCAAACACTATGACTTCAGTCTTGTCAGAGTTTAGCTGGAGAAAGTTGTTTTGCATCCACACACTGATCTGTTGGATGCAGTGTCAGAGTGAGTCCACTGGTCCATAGTCTCCTGCTGCCAGAGAGACGTAGATCTGAGTGTCATCTGCAGTTCTCACTTCTCACACATAAACACACGCACACACAGTGGGTCAGTCCATTACAGTCGACCAGTGGAACTCAATAATCAACTACAAATTACAGTGCACAACATTCAGAAAACTGTACCCTTAGAATTTAACAACTTAATAGCAGAGGGCACAATAGAATTTGAGAAGCGCTTTGTCTTTCGTATCGAAGCATAAAACCGACGCCCTGAAGGCATCAGGATAAAATCAGAAGCCATAGGATGGAGGGGCTGAGCCAGGAGACACTTGACTTTGCTCCTCCCACAAAGACTGCAGCTCCCTCAGTTTGACCCCTGTGATTTTCGAGCAGGTTTTAACAATGTTCTGAAGTTTGTTTTTATCCTTCACAGACAAGGATTGAAACCAGCAAAGAAAAGAAAAAGTAAGAAGATTTTCGATAAAAGAACAATAAAAATTGTTAAGTTAGTTTGTTCAAAAAGTGCTGTCGAATAAAACATAGTTAACATGATTATATTTGAAATTTATACAAAAAAACTTACCTATTTTTTCTAGTTACTTACTACAATCTATTTCTGTACCTTTGTTTTCAACAGTTTTTCACAACTTGCCACTTAACTTCTGTAAAACTGAAATAAATAACTTGGAGATGGAGAGGCTGTGAGGTTCTGGTTCTGCTGCTGCGGAGTGTAGAGAAAAAGAGAGGGGAGAGATAATGCGTAAATATGATTGATAAGTTTAAGAAAATTGTAAAAAGTGTGGCGACTGAGTCAAATGGTTTTATAATGTGAAATTTTGTAGTTTTACTGTTGTGTATTGATTTGGTCTCAGTTGAAAAAGAGATGAGAAAAGGTAAATTAAATAACATAAAAATATCAGGTTACATGAGATAGGAAGTGCAGTTTTTCTAATTTAATATTTGCTAATTATTCATGCTTATTGCAACATGAAATGAAACCTCTAAACATGAATACGCCTGCTAGATTTTCTAACAAGTCTGTGTGGCCAGTCGCTTGTTTGTCATTCATTTTCAATATTTTTTGGCAAATTCTGCTCTCTGAAAAAGAGAAATAATTCAGCCCAGCTCTTAATTCTAACACTGTAATATTTATATGAACAAATTAAATGAAAAAAAAAATCATTAAATTAAATCAAAAGACAGTAAAATGATTGCTGAAATTTGAGCGTTACAAAGAAAAATGAAATGAAATGATCCTTTATGCGATGATTCGTGTGGTTGGGTCTGGTGTTAAATGTCACTCGCGTTTTGAATGGCAGACGGTGAAAATGAGAGAGAAGTGAAGAGAGGGATGAGGAGAACAAGTACCTGTGTCGCCATGGAAACCCTGCCCTCAACATCTGCAGCCGTGACGGTAAAGCAGCGCTCACGTTTCACTTTACGACTTAACGCCGTCCGCTGTTGTTCTTTGAGACGAATATGCATGACTCACTGCTCATTTAAATACATATAGAGAGAGAACATATGAAGGCACGTCTTTGCCAATCAAAGACACTGAAATACTAAAATTTAAAACCTGCCAAAGCTTATTTAAAGCAAAACTCAGCCTCCCCCAGATAATATTCAAAAACTCTTCTGCACAAATGACTTCAAATACAAGATGAGAGGTCAAATCAATCTTACAAAACAATTCTCTTGAACTTCTCTCAAAAGCATGTGTGTCACCAGACGTGGAGTAGACTTATAGAAAAGTTTAGATCAGGGGTTTTCAAATTGGGTGAATGTGAGCCTCTCCTTAGAGTAGGTAGAGCCCCCCCACCCAAAATCCCCCCATGAGGTGCAGAGCTTTGTGCTGGTCCTTTCACCTGGGGTCACCCGACAGTCAGTCACATTCGGGCCTGTTCCAACACTCAGCAACACTCCTGGTTCAGTTCTGGTTTAGTCCTGGTCTAGTCCTTGTTTAGCCCCTCCCCAGTGGCCTCATCTACTGAAAACTGCTGGTTTAGATCACTATTTCCCAAAGACTGCGTCATGACCCTTAGGTGGTTCGCAAGAGATTTTTTTGGAGTCGCCTTGTCTGCATGTAGGTCTGCAGTATACAGTGACTCATGAAAGAGCGAGCAGGTCAGCGAATCCTATCTGCCTGCCTTGAACAAGCGTTTCTGCAACTTAAGTTGAGAAATACTTGCTTGGTTATCCAAAAAGAAGGGTGATAAACTGCACATCAGGATACCTATGGATCCTTACTGTTTTTCATTGTTTAAAACTTGAGTAACACTAGTTGTTCAGAGAAACACGATCACTCAGTCAACAATAAAATATCCTCATTAATGTTCAATAATGGTCAAATTCACCTTTATTTTGCGATTTACGAATAATGTCTATTGACTTGGGTTGCAAAGGTTTGTGACTTTTAAAAAATGGGTCACCAGAAAAAAAAAGTTTGTGAAACAGTGGTTTAGATGACCATATCAAAGCTTGTACTAAACTGATTATAGTTTAATATAAAAATCAAATCTTACAGAAATACCTAGAAGACATTGTCTTCACAAGTAAAACACGACTATTGGTTGGACTTGTGCTTTTCTTTGACATCGCCTTTTGTTTTGATGCGATCATGGATGATTGCTGGTTTGTGCGACTATAAGCACAAACAAAACTGGCGTCTTTAAAAAAATGATAAGAAGATTAAAAAAAAGAAGTGACTATTAGTGTTAGAGGGGTTAGTATATAGAACAATCTGAGTGATCTTATTTTTAAAAAGTCTAACACTGTAGAAGCCTTTAAAAAAGAATATAAATCATCATGTTTTGAAAGATATAAAGCTCTGGTATGAATGAATTATGCATTAAATTTTTGTTTTACTTTATATTTTGTCTCTTATATATACAGTAAGTTGTAAGTGAAACTGTAAACACAAACTTGCTTTTCATACGCTGCTTTTTTTATTTGGAATTCTGTCATTGTTTAATAGGGTTACGCATTATTTTCGGTCATGATCCAGGGGGTTGTTGTCTATGTTTTATTTTGTAGTGCTGCAAAATGACAGAATAAACTACTACTAAATAAACATCACAAAAGTTTGACATTAACTTTAGTGAAACGAGTCTAACCTGTGACGTTGAAACAGCAGATTAAACACCCTGAAAAACACCGTGTCATTTTGAATATTGTGTAAGTGCTACAGAAGTGTGTGAATGTCACCAGAATCAGATGCTTAGGTCACGACTCAGGAGGGGGTCCGTGACTGTTTGTCATTATTTACAACAATAAAAAAGCACACAACATTGCTAAGCTCATGATACTTTAATTGAATTTGTATTTTTATTTCATCTTACTATTTGTCAAAGAGTACAATGTAGGTAAACTGACTTATTGTTTCTCTTGCTGCAACAGAATAGGCCTAATTTTTTTCTAGTAATACATTAAAATTGAAATTAAACACAACTACTTACGTTTTTAATGGAGGTGTGCAAAAATATCAAAATATCGATCTATTGTATTGTTTAAAGCAGGGGTGTCAAACTCATTTTGTTCCGGGGGCCGTATCCAACCTACTTTCATCCTAAAGGGGCCGGATCAGAAAAACTCATGTCAAATAAACCTTAAAAATAACAATGAGTTCAAATATTTTTGCAGGGAAACACAAATCTATTACAGAAATCTTTTTTAATTGATGAACTCTTTTACAAAATATTATAATATTATGAACAACCTGAAACTTTAAGAAAAATGCAATTTCAACACAAAGTTTTAACATGAACTTGTATGCAAATAGGAATAAGTCAATTTTTCTTGGAAAATCCTGCACTCGGCTCCACTTTTCTCATTTTGGACATTTTTCTGATGAGGGTGTCACGGTCAACAGTCAAAACGATCGTCCTTTAAGAGCGTTTGGAAAGAGACAAGTCTTCATTTGTGCTGCTCTGGTGGGAGGGGCCACGTACAGAGACACTGGAGACGCTGCTGTGATAAACACCACAGAAAATTAACAAGATTTTAGTAGAAAATATAATAAAAATATTTTAGTCAAAAATCAGCCGAGGGCCAGATTAAAGGTCTTGGAGGGCCGGATCTGGCCCCCGGGCCGTATGTTTGACACCTGTGGTTTAAGGTGATGATATCCAAATCTCCCGGTACGATATTATCACGATATGCATCTCACAATACGATATTTATTGCGATATTTTGGACAGGACTTTTTTGCTTTTAAAATACCCTGAGAAGATTTTGATGTGAATTATTACCGTCATAATCCCAAGAATTCAAGTAAAAAACATATTTCTTCATGTTGTCTGTGCTGAAATGAATCATGGGATATGTAGTTCCCGATGTTTATTAGGTATTGCTATTATAAAACTATGCATTTAAGCAAAGGAACTTGTAATTCGATATATTGTGACAGTCCACGATATTATTGTGAGACTTTTGATGATACAATATCACGATATTTCGGTTATTGTTACATCCCAAGTATTGATATCGTGGGCTGCTGTATCGATCACCAAGAGTGTTTTTTTGGTATATTTTACTCAATTATTTTGTTACAGCGCTATATTTTTGTTGCTTATTTAGAAGAGGGGTGTCAAACTCAAATTCACATAGGTCCAAAATTAAAAACTGGGACTAAATCAGGGGCCAAACTAAATATTTACTGTAAAATTTTAACAACATCTGCATGTTTTCTCTTCCTTCACGATATGTAACGATAAACTTTTCTTATTAAAATAAATGTTTAATAATAGTTTTGCTTAAAGATTGACTCTAGAGCAAGCATAAAATAAATAATAACAAAATTTTAAATAAATAATGTCTCTATAGTCTATCTGTAGCCGATGGGCAACTCTAATACATATTTGATGTGATCTCGTGGGCCAAATATAATTAAAGCCGCAAGCGGCGTCGAACGGCCCTCGCCCAACCCACGCCACGCCCGCAATCACAGCGCACCGCAAACGGCGCATCCCTCAAACGCCGTGCCCGCAAACGCCGTACCAGCAAAGTCGCACTCGCAAAAGGAAAAATGACATAGTGCGCCATTAAATGTTCTTTGCACCCCTGCTGGCCAACCATGAAAAAATGCCCATGTCAGTAATATAAAGTTTTTGCTTCTAGGCATTATTCGAATTTAATTCCCAAATTTGGTGCAGATCTGATAATGTTGAGGTTTCATGTCTATGGTAGGGGGCGCTATAGTGTTTTTTCATATGTTTTATAGTGTATTATATTCAGACTGAAATCACACATTAGTGATTCAAATTTCAGCACGATCGGACTAAGTCTGTGCGAAAAGGAGCAAATAATGTCACCTTGAAATTCGTCGAAATTTTTACCGAAATTTCCGGCTTCGTCGCACGTAAACCGTGACAGTTATCAAAAAAAATCAGCTAACTTTAGATGTTCCACTTCTGTAGATGATGTACGGTGATTTTCAGGCCTGTGGGTGAAGCGCCTTCAGAGGAGTTCGTTCAAACGCAACGCCAACGAAAACGTGGACTGAAATGTAAATCCAAGATGGCCGCCTTCTGGTTTGTCAGGGGGCGTGGCCATAATAATATTTTTTGTTTGTCTTCACATGATGAATGTGTGTACCGAATTTCGTGGCTCTATGACAAAGATGACGGGGACGTCTCCCATAGGCGCCAAATTTTTGAGTCTTTGCGCCCCTGCTGGCCAACAGTGAAAATGGTATCATGTCCATAATATAATTTTTTGCTCGTAATCATGGATAGAATTTACTTCCCAAATTTGGTGCAGATCCGACAATGTTGACGTTTCATGCCTATGGTAGGGGGCGCTATAGTGTTCACTTTTCATATGTTTTATAGTGTATTATATTCAGACTGAGATCACACATTAGTGATTCAAATTTCAACACGATCGGACTAAGTCTGTGTGAACAGGAACAAATAATGTCACCTTGAATTTAGGCGAAATTTTTACCGAAATTTGCGGCTTTGCCGCACGTAAACCGTGACAGTTATCAAAAAAAATCAGCTAACTTTAGATGTTCCACTTGTCTAGATGATGTACGGTGATTTTCAGGCCTGTGGGTGAAGCGTCTTCAGAGGAGTTCGTTCAAACGCAATGACAGCGAAAACGTGGACTCAAACTTCAATCCAAGATGGCCGCCTTCTGGTTTGTCAGGGGGCGTGGCCATAATAACATTTTTTGTTTGTCTTCACATGATGAATGTGTGTACCGAATTTCGTGGCTCTACGACAAAGTTGACCGGGACGTCTCCCATAGACGCCAAAATTTTGAGTTTTCCAGGTGGCGCTGTGTCGCCATTTTTTTATGCCCGTGCACGAAACCTATATTTTATCGAATTTTTCGCCACTTCTGAATATTGTGCCAAGTTTGGTGAGTTTTTGAACGTGTTTAGGGGGTCAAATTAGAGCTCAAAGAGCAGAAGAATAATAAAATAAAATAATAATAATAATAATTTTAGCAAAAACAATATATCCGAAAAGTTTAGAACAACATATTATACGTTTTTTGAAAGCTCTCGACCTTCCCCACGTCACCGTGGGGTCATTGGTGAGTGACGGGCACTGAGGCGCTCGTCATTCGCCATCTCGTCGAGGTCACCCATCGCCTTCCATTGACTTCCATTCATTTTAGCAGTAGTAAATATGAGCCAGGCCTTGGGTGTGGGTTACTGGGATACTGCTGTTCGTGCCGGGGGCGACCGTGGACATAGTTGCATGTCGTCTTGTCGCATTCGGACATGCGCACGTCCCTTCCCATTTGCTCCGCTGAGCGGAAGCAATAGGCCCTACGCCCTGTCGGGGCTCGGGCCTAATTATATTGCATTCCAAGTTTGACATGTCTGATTTAGTGAAAGGAAACTCTTTAATGCAGCACATTTGACATTTTAAGGGTTTTGATGATTAAAATGTTGGTTTTAATATTCACATCGCACAAGAAGTCGTTTAACAAAGTATCACAGCCATGATTTAGCCTTTATTTTCTATTGAACGGTATCAAATCGATTTGAAATATATCGAATCATATCGAATTGAAAGCTCACTATATGGAGATATGTATCGTATCGTGGGTTATGTATTGAGGTCTGTATCGTATCAGCAACTTCTTAACGATACCCAGCCCTGGTATTTAAAGACTAGTACAATGTAAAACTTTAGGTATTTGTGTTGTGGCATCAAGTTTTGGAAAACTGTCCACTTGAAGGCTCTGTGCTTGATTTTTATCCAGAATAAGTCCACTATCTGCTGTCTGTGTTTCTTTATTTTGTTTCTTTTTTGAATTTGTTTAGAATAAAAATCAAATAAAGAAATAAATCTGCTCGATGTTAACAGTCAGTGAGGTAAACGGGCCCGGGTACATGCGCTAATGACTTTTCATCACTGATATTGGCAGAGCTTTAATTAAACCCAGATCGCACAAACAAAACCATAGCTGCTAATGTATGCCTGCATATATTACCCATAGCCCTGGGTGTGAGTCTGTAATGGGCTCATTCATTATGTTTCCTTCCATTTCTGTGGACTGGTTCTCTAATGTCATTTTCATTGATGCGTCATGAAGACGTGAAGAAGTGCTGTAGCCCCATCTGCTGGACGAAAATGGGCAGAACAGATTTTATGGGTAAACTATAAGAATCTGTATGTAAGATTTAGATTTTAAATTTCATAAACATTTGTCTCCAGATACACGATGTCCCATTTTTTTTGTTTTAGGTCTAATTTTGGTGTTTTGGTTCACCAGACGAAGCAGAATGAGTCTCTCATTTTCTCTCAGACAACATGACATGTCACTCTTGTTATTCTTCTACCACCGAGTGAAATCATTAGTCAGCATCACCATCATGTCCAATGTTTTAGTAATTACAAACAAATCAAGTTATTAAAAAGCTCTATTTGATTTGAACATGGGGACACACATAGGTCATGTTTATGAAATTTAAAATCTTACAAATAGTTCCTTTAATGAATTCTTAACTTGATGTTGTGTTTTGTCAGGACACTACATCTGTGATGGCCAGGACCCTGAAGATCAACCCCTGGAGCCCACAGATGGCTGGCTCATGTACGATGATGAGAAGGTGAGCCGCAGCACTAGAACAGTGTGCTGCCAGATGAGGGAGAGCTGTGCCTACATCCTCCTCTACCAACGCCTGGACTCATAGGACCAGGAGTGTGACCGACGCCATGTCCTTGCACAGTCCACTTTAAACCAATATTTGTGTTGTTTTGGCTCAAGGCCGATCTGTGTAGGACGTCACAAGAGAACATTCTGTGCTTTTGTTTACCTGTGTTACTGTTTTACCACACAGTTCTAATGGATAACACACATTTTTGCCATTGAAGAAGTCACTAAAATTACTAGGCCAAGTAACTGTAATCTAATTACTCAATTGAACTAGTTACATCCCTTGTAGTAATCCCTTACTTTGTAACTAGTTACTGCCCAACACTGATCTGAAACAGGAAGTGTAATTACCCCAGTGCTTTGATGGCGCTCCACATACAAAATGTTCACTGCAAACTCTTGATGATTTAGGCAGTCAAAGATGACCTTTTTCATCCTTCCTGTGGATCAATACTGCTCATCGCCTTCGCCTTTCACTATTTTTCAAAACATGCATCAAGAATCTCGGACTTCCGGTCATTGTGCAGTGCTACTGGGAAGGATTTTCCGAAAGCATCAAGCATCAAACCGCCATGTTTGTTTTCCCAGTGGGATGCGTCTATTGACAAAACCGATCTTTTCTAGTATTTTGAACCATGTCACTTTTGTTTCTGGTTCTGATATTGTCATATTTTAGTTTTGGGATTCAGACATCGTAATTGTGTGGTTGTTGGATCCTAACAGTGGAAAACGGCTTGAGAAATTTGTTTGCAAACTCCATAGATGCAAAAGGGAATCAGATGTGTGTGACAAAAAGTTCGCTGCAATCTCAGGATGATTTAGGCAGTCAAAGATGACCTTTTTCGTCCTTCCCGTGGATCAGTACTGCCCATCGCCTTCGCTTTTCACTATTTTTCAATTCCGTTGGGGAAGGAAAACAATTTGAACAGAGGTTTGCCGTCACACAGATCTGATTCCCTTTTGCAGTTATAAAGTCAGATATAAATTTCTTGAGCCGTTTTCCGCTGTTAGGATCCAACAATCACACAATTAACGATGTCCGAATCCCAAAACTAAAATATGACAATATCAGAACCAGAAACAAAAGCGATATGGTTCAAAAGACTTGAAAAGATTGGCTTTGTCAATAGACGCATCCCACTGGGAAAACAAACATAACGATTTGATGCTCACTTTTTCGGAAAATCTTTCCCAGTATGAACTGCGCAATGACCGGAAGTCTGACATGCTTGATGCATCTATAGGAGTGACACTGTTTGAATGACTCTATGAAAGCTCTATGACCCCACACTCCTCACCAGGCTGAATGAATGAATAAATAAATAAACTGTGAGATAAGTGTCCCTCTGTCTGTGTTGACCTTGGTTATATTTGATGTTCCTGTTAGAGAAAGAACACGTTGGAAAGACAACGTGTTCAAAATGCAACAGCAAAGACATTGTGTGACTTCTGTCCAGTTTAGAGTCATTCAACTGAGGTACACTCTAAACAGAGAACTCCACTGTCAAAATGCTGGACTCCTGCTGGTTCTAGAGCGTCTAAAGTTGGGTGTGTACTGCACCGTTTTGACCATCTGCAACCAAAGATTTCTGATCGTGGAGAAAATGTAGAATTTTTCAGAAAATGTGAAAAAAAAGTAAATAAATAAATGTATACACACAAATATATGTTTATCATGATGGAGGCCAATAGTTTTACAAGTTGTCTTCCCTGAATGGACCCGCTCAAAGTTGTATTCAATACCAGTTTTCCTGTTTTCACCTCCACCAGCACACGCCCACTGCTCTGAACTTACTTTGTTTTCCAATTTAACTTTCTCAATCTGTGATAGACGTAGGATTCAGCTGCGGCGCACAATCATTTTGGTACAAGTGAAGAATTCATTTGCAAAAACAGATAAGTTCCATTTTAAAAAGTCACTGCACTTTACTCTTTGTACAAAAATGTTTTCAGAAGTACTTTACTGCTTTCACAATATTATGTCATTCTTAATTGATAAAACATTAAGATAACAAGATAGATAAAAAGAAAAAAAGCATAAACATGACCTAACACACACAAAACACATGACCAAAGTTGGTGAGTGTTGACGGTAAAATCTGCTATGAGCTGCTGCAAATGTCAGTTTTCAAGAAAAAAGTGTGTCAAAGGAATTGAAAAAAAAAACCCCAACAACTAAACATTATGGTTTTAGCAGTTTGACAGTTGTTTATGTCAACAACTTAAGTCCAACATCAGATCTGTGATAGTAGGCAACATTTAGAAATTTGATTTTGTCCTTTTATTATATAGAAACTTGTATTTTATTCTAATAAGACAAATTGTAAAAAGCTAAATATCTTATTGACCTGACATGTTTCAGTGGCCAGTACCACTTCTGCCTACGTCAGAGGCGTCACTGACCCAAAGGAGGACTAGGACCAAAAAGTGTGTGCACTCTGCTCAAATCAGCCCACAAAGTTTCTATGTGATAGACGACTGCAACAGTTAACTGTCTGATTGATTGATTGATTGATTGATTGATTGAGTGCATTTATTTAGTGCCTTTCAAGATAGCTGTTCAGAGCTGTTCAAACTAACTATGTCTGCTCTGTTGGTTTTATATTATACTATATAAATATTAATAAGTGTCATCTACTACCTTTCATAAAAACTGTGTTACATATAATTAAATTCCCAATTTTTTCTCAATAATTTCCTTTAGTTCAATCTTCTTAATCTGTAAAAGAGAAAAGTAAAACCAACCACTGATCAAAACAATATGATTGTGTTTGAGCATGAGTTTAATCCAACCTTTCCAGAAGCTGTCAACGGAAACCCGTCCACAAACTCCACGTACTGTGGAATCTTAAAGTACGAGATCTATAAAACAAAAGCAGGTGTAGCTGCTGCTCTGCTTCATAAAGTTGTTGACATTTTTCAGACCTGTCCTTTGCAGAAAGACTGGATCTCCTGTGGAGTGCAGCTCTGTCCATCTTTCAGGGTGATACAGGCACAAACCTGCTCACCGAGCCGCTCGTCTCTCACTCCGACCACCTAAACATCACCAGAACCTTTTTTTTATCAAATGTTTCATTTTGAAAGTACAGAGTGTAACACATATGACGTGCTGCCTTCTCATGGTGTGATTACTTACATGCACCTCTTTGACCTTTGGATGTGTGAATAAAAACTGCTCTATTTCAGCTGGGTAGATGTTTCTCCTCCTCTGATGATCAAATCTTTTATGCGTCCTTTGATAACACAATATCCCCTGCTGTTCAAACTGGCTATGTCTCTTAGAAATAGGACAGAAAGAGGAATTAACTGGGGATTGTGTGAAGAAAGATGCATGGATCTGGTTATGAGATGAATTATGTGTAGAAGTATCTCCAAAATCATATCAGTAACTTTGTGCTTACCCTGTCCTGTACCAGCGGTCTTTACCAATGACCTCTCTGGTTTTGGCTTCATCTGCCCAGTATTCGAGCATCACACAGCTCCCTCTGATCAGGAGCTCTCCTGAAGCTCCCAGAGGAACTGTGACCCCAGTGACAGGGTCCACCACTTTCGCCTGACACCACAGAACAGCACAAGTCACTGTGTTAAAGCTCAAAGAAAATACAGTTTAATTCATATTCATACCTCAGTGTGGGGCATTATGCAGCCGATAGTATTACACTTGAGGTCGTCAGTGTCCAGGGGGAATCCTAAGAAGGTGAGAGGACTATTCTCAGTGGTTCCATAACCTGTCTGTGGACAAAGTGAGTTCGCCGTAACACCGGGGCACCAGACACATCACATGACTCTTACCATCATTTCTTTCATGTTCATCTCCGTTTTAAGTCTTTTCAGAATCTCAGGAGGACACGGGGCTCCTCCCATGAGACCTATCATAAATAAAATATTACAAATAAAATGTAAAGGGAAACATATTGTAATTTTAAAGCAAGGCAAGGCAAGCTTATTTGTACAGCACAATTTGTACACAAAGTAATTCAAAGTGCTGTACAGAATAAGAAACACATTAAAATCACAATACAAACAAATCAAAACATAAATAATCATCATAAAATTAAAAAGAGAGAGAGACATTAAATGAGAGAGAAGAGTGCGGAATGAAAAATAAAAACCTTTCAGTCATATGTAGCTAAACAGAAGCGTTTTGAGCCTAGATTTAAACAGCGTCAAAGTAGAGGTCTGTCTAACATGTTCAGACTGTTCCAAGTTTTTGTAAGCCAGGCTGGCGCCACCTAGTGCCTTCGCTCAATTTCATTTCTCTCCAGCGACTAGATCAGGAACCAGAATACACTAGACTAGACGGTTTGCAAAAGCCTCGGAAGTGCGAGTCCGGGCACCAGCAAATCAGAGAAGATACATACATTCTGTGTTGGCAACGATTCCCAAGATCGAAGATTTAAAGCCGGAACAAAGAGAATGTTTGATGAATTTTATCAAGGGGAAAGACATTATTGCCCTTCGTCCTACGGGATTTCGAAAAAGCTTAATATACCAGTTAGTCCTGTTAGTGGTGCATTACATACGTCACAACCAAATAGCAGTGATTAGTTAAAAAAAAAAGTACCCGCCTACCATTGAAAGAACGAATCCTAATGCTGTGAGGTCAGACAGTTTCTACGAAGTGAAACCGTCTGATGAATCAGGCTAGGTTTTAGCTGCATAAATCTGAAACACTGACTCTCCATGTTTAGTCATGGCTCTGGGCAGCAGCAGGAGGCCGGTCCCTGAGCTCTTCAGAGTGCAAGCTGGTTCATATGGCACTAATATGTCACAGTTGCAGAGAGACTTGTACACGAGTCACTTTAAAGTCTATTCTCTGAGCCACAGGGGGCAGTGCAGAGACCTGAGCGCAGGACTTATGTGTTTGTACTTCCTAGTTCTAGTCAGGACCTGAGCTGCAGCGTTCTGGATGTTCTGCACCGTCTCACAGCTCTTTTAGTGAGGCCAGTGAGCAGGACGTTACAGTATCTAACCTACTGCAGACTACACATGCCAAACCCTGGATACAGAGTTTGCCAAAATAAACTGGCTGAATATCCCTTTTAGCTCCAAGAGGCTCCTTACCTCCTTCAACAGAAGACAAGTCAAACGTGTGGAGGTCTGTTTGGTTCAGCATGTCTATGAACATTGTGGGAGTCCCATAGACGATGTTGCACCTTATAAGAAAACTATTGAGTATAAGACGTTTCAGCGAGTATCAGTTCTTTCTACTTTACCTTTCATTCTGAATGGCCTTGAGGCTGTCGCTGCTGTTGTAGCCCTTGGAAGGAAAGATCAGTGTGATACCGTGTACGGCCATGGTCATCGATCCCATCACAGAGCCAAAGCAGTGGCACAGGGGCACAGGAGCACACACACGCGCTTCGGGCTGAGCGATTGAAAAGGAAAATTATTTTGGAGCGTTGTGTTGAATGAATTGTAATTTTAATTTATAGTAGCGGGTGGAACCACGGGGTGTCACTGCAAAGCCACAGACAAGTAGAATTTAAGGTGAAGTTGGCTGTTTTAGTTTTTAAATAGTTTGTGCGTGAGAGTGAATGTTGTTGTGTGTTAGAGCGGCCACACTATTTTTTTTTAAAACTGAGCTGTGCTACGGGGGATCAGTGTGTGAGGCTCATGACGCACAGGTAGCCACATTTTTTGGTAACACTTTATAATAACTACACCTTATTTAGCCTTAATAAATCATGAACAAAGACTTAATTAATAATGAACAAAGACTTAATTAATAATGATTCACGCTTAGTAACTACTTAATTACTACCTTAATTAGCACTTGCACTTAATTTGCCTGTGCTGTAAATAGTTACTCATAATGATTTCATACTTAATTACTCATGAACTAACCATTTGAGCATTTATTAATCATTAGTAAACTATGAGACAATGATTTACTAATAATGCAATGCAATGATAATTCAGGCAGCTGTTATCTGTTAGTCTTAAACATTTACTAAGGGTGAATCATTATTAATTAAGTCTTTATTCATGCTTTATTAAGGCTAAATAAGGTGTAGTTATTATAAAGTGTTTTTAAATGTATTAAAATGTATCCAACCTGTCTGTGGTTTTTTGGAATTTTGTGTTTTACAGCAGATCATTGTCTTTGCTCTCCTTTAGTTTGTTTTGTTGAGTTCACCAATTGGTTTATTCTTTTTCTTGTTGTTTTGTTTCAAGTTACTTCCCTTCCCCAAAACTTAATAACCTAAACTGCATCCCCAGCTCCGTACTTTTACTATCATGGCTATAACATTATTACAAACCTTTGAAACTTCTTTTTATCAAATCAGTGCCCATAAATGTATACACGTGAATATAAATATTTCATACAAATGACTTACCCTCCACCCATATCCCATTCTGAGTCCTGCTAAATATGCGTTATTAACAATATTATGGTGCGACAGACAGGCTCCTTTTGGATTACCAGTTGTTCCCTAAAAAACAAAATAACAAAT
The DNA here is from genome assembly GCF_026225935.1 of Boleophthalmus pectinirostris. NCBI lineage: Eukaryota > Metazoa > Chordata > Actinopteri > Gobiiformes > Gobiidae > Boleophthalmus > Boleophthalmus pectinirostris. Next base: position 10,776,144 of record NW_026571036.1, on the reverse strand, counting down.
ACATACAAAAAATGTGCTGATACAGAATTGATATTGTGGGCTGTTGTATCGATATATATCCCCAGGAGTATTTTTTGGTATATTTATCTTTATTAATATTGTTTCTTTTAAAAGAACATACAGTACAACAAAACACAGACAAACTGCCAGACAAGACAAAATAAAAAGTACAAGCAAGCAACTGACAATAATAAACAGTTATAGTAGTCAACCAAAAAAAATACAAATATGTATGTCCCGTCAATCAAATGGTGGCAATCTGACATTGAGCCAGGAATGGTCCCCATATTGCTTTATGTCTCTGCTCTTTGCCCATGGTGTCCACACGAATACGCTCCATTTGGATAACGGACACCATTTCACGGAGCCAGTGTTCAAAAATTGGAGGTGTGGCGGACTTCCATGTCAGCAGAATATGTTTTTTAGCCACCACCATCCCAAGCTGCAGCGCCCGCCAAACGTCCGATGTAAGTCCCAGATCATCCGTGGAGCATCCGAATATGGCTAAACTATAATCCGGTTTAATATCTCTGCAATAACAGTTAGAAAACCATTTAAAGATTGTGGACCAAAAGGTAGATAATTGTGGACAAAACCAAAAAAGATGAGCAAGTGTTCCTTCGGCACAGGAACACTTGTCACACTGGGAAGACACTGTTGGAAAAATTCTATTCAATTTTGTTTTAGAATAGTGTAACCTGTGTACCACCTTGAACTGGATAAGCTGATAACGACTGTTAATAGAACATGAATGAATTTGTGCCAATGCCTTCTCCCAGAGTTCAGCAGATATGTCAGAATTTAAATCTTTACCCCATGCCTCCCGCAGATATTCAGTAGAGACAGAAGTATTAAAACAGTTCACAAATTGAGAGATGAGATGTTTAGAATCAGGCAAAAGCTGCAGCTTGTCGTAAAATTTATGAGAGGGTGGAATTGATTCATAATGCTTGTATGTCTGTTTCACATAGTGTCGAATTTGAAGATAGCGAAAGAAATGTGAATTTGGAATATTGTATTTATCACGGAGTTGGGCAAAGGAAGCAAACTGACCGTCAATATACAAATCAGTCAGAGCTACAATACCCTTTCTCTTCCATGTAACAAACGTTGCATCTAACTGGCCAGGTCTAAATTGTGGATTTCGGCAGATTGGAATATACATAGAATCTTTAGGTAACTGAGTCCCTGTTTTAATCTGTTTTAATATGCGAAGGGAGTTCCTCAAAATAATTTTTTTCTTAATCGGCTCATCTAAAGGTAAATTTGAATACAGACATGAACAAAGTGAAATATTATCAATATCAGAAGCTTCAAGTCTAACCCAAGAAGGGGTATCTTCCTGTTCCTCATCAATCATTTCTGCCTGTTTCCAGTAAGTAAGAGCTCTGGAATTGGCTGCCCAATAGTAATGTTTAAAAACTGGGAGCCCAAGACCTCCTTCATCTTTCGACTTATGAATGTGAGCTTTAGATATCCTGTGAGATTTGTAACCCCACACAAAAGGCATGATAATAGAGTCCAGCTTTTTAAAAAAGGATGCACTTAGATAAATAGGTAAGTTTTGAAATAAATATAAAAATCTTGGTAGACTAACCATTTTGATTGCATTAACTCGCCCAATCAAAGTTAATGGTAATATTCTCCAGGCCTCAATATTGATTTTAAGTTTATCCAATAATTCTGCAAAATTTGCTTTAAAAAGATTTACAGGATCCCTTGTCAATTTCAGTCCCAAATAGTTAAAATAATCGCTTACCACACTAAATGGTACAGTGTCTAGAAATACCTGTGGTAAACTGTCCACTAATGGCATAAATTCACTCTTTCCCCAGTTTATAGTATATATCCAGAAATCTGTCCAAATGAATTTACATAGTCTAGTAGTGCAGGAATGGATGTTTTTTTGCATCTGACAAACATATCAATAGGTCATCTGCATATAATGTAACACATGTCTCAGTTCCCCCCACTGTAATGCCCTTGATGTCTGGATTTTCCCGTATCCCAATAGCTAGAGGTTCTAGTGCGATATCAAACAGCAAGGGGGACAAGGGATCTCCCTGACGTACCCCTCTGCCTAGAGAAAAAGGTTTAGACTTGTTCCCATTTGTAATAATGGAGGATCTAGGACTAGTATATACAAAATTTTTACCCACGCAATAAACTTATCACTAAAAGCAAACTTTTCCAGTGTTTTGAATAGGTACGGCCACTCTATGGTGTCAAATGCTTTATGCGCATCTAAAGAAAGCACAGCAGCACCTTTGGTTCTTTTATGATCGGAATATAGAATGTTAAGAATTTTACGAACATTGCAGAAAGAATATCTACCGGGTATAAACCCAGTTTGATCAGGATGTATGATACTCGCTATACACTTTCCTAGTCTTGTGGCCAACACCTTTGTTATAATTTTTAGATCATTGTTCAATAAGGCAATTGGCCTGTAATTCCCTGGGTCTGTATCATCCTTTCCCTTCTTCAAGAGTACACATATGTTTGCATCACATAGAGAAGTTGGGAGTAACTTATTTGTATAAACATGACGTGTCATTCTTAGTAGTAGAGGGGCTAGTTTAACACCAAAGGCCTTATAAAATTCAGGGCTATACCCATCAGGGCCAGGAGCTTTTCCAGAAGGAAAGGCTTTTATGGCTTCAAGAATCTCAATTATAGTAAACTCTGAATCCAAGTATTCCCTGGAGGTTGCATCCAACTGTGGAAAAGGTAGGGACTCAAAAAAGTTATCCATATCTTCTTGTGTGGCCTTTGTTTTGGAGGAGTAAATGTCAGAATAAAACTCCCTAAAACGTTCATTGATGTCCTGCAAAATCTGTCATCAGAACTCCAGTTCGAGACTTCACTTTATAAATAGCCCGCTTTGTCTGCTCCCCCTTCAACTGCCTAGCCAGCAATTTATGGGGCTTTTCACCTAATTCAAAATTCTTCTGTTTCAATTTTAAAATAATTTTACCAACCTGGTCTCCCAATATAGTGTTATATTCATATTGTAGCCTAAGAATGTTATTGTAGTCAGATTGAAGTTTAGATCTTTTATAAGTCTCATCTGCAGTTTTCAGTTCTTCCTCAATTTCTTTCAGACGGCCATATCTGGTCTTGTTGCGTCTCGCCTCAAAAGAGATGATTTGCCCTCTAATGTAAACTTTCAAAGTTTCCCACAAGGTTGAATCATTGACTTCACCATTGTCATTGGTCTCAAGGAATAAGGAGATCTGCTCATTGATGTATTTGTTGAAATTAGGGTCTGCAAGCAACATGGGGTTAAAGCGCCAACAATAAGTTTGCTTGGGAAGAGAAAGTCTAAGGGTTATATTAACAGGGCCGTGATCAGAAATTATTATATTATGATACTTACTACATTCGATGTTAGAAATCAACCTGGAATCCACTAAAAAATAATCAATACGTGTGTATGACTTATGGGTATGAGAGTAAAAAGAATAATCACGATCAGATGGGTGTTGAAGACGCCAAATATCAACTATTCTCTTTGATTTAATTAAATTATTTAGAGTCTGCACTGAAATTATATTAGGTGGCGATGCAGTAGAAAGTCTATCCAAATAAGGATCCAAATAACAATTGAAATCCCCTCCAATCAGCAGATAACTTGTATCATCATCTGGAACCATGTTAAATACTCTACGAAAAAAGGCTGGATCATCGGTATTTGGTCCATATATGTTAACTAACGTCACAGGAAATCTATTAATTTGCCCAGTGACAATAATAAACCGACCATTAGGATCTGTTATGCTGGACTGGAATCTAAAAGGTACTGATTTCCGAAAAAGAATCGCCACACCTCTAGCTTTGGAAGTAAATGGTGAATGATATATTTGCGAAACCCAATTGGTTCTAAGTTTTCATGTGTTGTGTATCTTTAACATGCGTTTCCTGCAGGAACACTATATCAGCTTTCAATAATTTTAAATGTGCAAATACTTTAACCACGTTTAATGGGGTGCCCCAAGCCCCGCACATTCCAGAAGACCAAGGACAAAGTATCTATGGGATTATGCATGCATCATAGTAGATAGAAAATATTAAACAAAATGCAGTTGCCTTGAAGTACAAAAATACACTTTAGTGTTTGTCTGGCAGTTAGGAACATACAAGAACAAATACACACAATCACATAGAACTTATGTGTGAACAATACCCCCGCCCATAGCTTCCCCAAACGAAGCTGAACTGCCCACATACTCACTAGGGGCCACCGGCCTAAGAGAAACGTATTTAAATTTTAAAAGAAAGAAAGGAAAAAAAAAAAAAAACCTCATAAGAAAAATCTAAAAATATCAGCACCTCAAGAACACGTAAATAATATTTATGTGCCAGCATTAACATTTATATAGTAACAGTAATAGTCATTATGTCCTCCAATTTCAACAATTTAAATAATAGTATTGGGACCTGGAGATGAAACTTACTTTAGAGTTCGTTGTCTACAAAGGTCTTAGCTTCCGCAGGACTGTTGAAAGTTTTTACTTGCCCTTGGTGATGAACGTGAAGCCGCGCCGGAAAGCGAAGAGAGTGTTGAATGTTCTTCTCTCGCAGCCTCTGTAGTACCTCCTTGAAGCTCCGTCGCTGCTCCATGACATCCGCGGTGTAGTCGGGAAAAATGAAGATTCTCTTCCCACCGTAGTCTAGGGTGCGTTGTCTCCCAATGCGCAGAATCTTTTCTTTTTCCTGGGCAAAGTGGACCCGAGCAATGATAGTGCGTGGTTTAGAGCCGTCCGTTCTGTAAGTGCGATGTGCCCTATCTATGACCAGAGGCTTGTCGAAGTTCTCGGCTCCGAGAAGTTTAGGAATCAAATCAGTTACAAAGTCCGTTGGCCTCCCCTTCTCCTCTCCTTCGGGGATGCCCACTATTTTTATGTTGTTACGCCTCGATCTCCCCTCCAGGTCCGAAAGTTTCGATCGGAGTGCTTTATTTTCTTTCTGTAATTCCCCAAGCGCCGTCTCCATATTCTCAATGCGCTGCTCGTGGTTCGCAGCCTGGTCTTCCATTTCGTCCATCCTCTTGTTCAGGGCCTCCTGTCGCGCGAAGAGGCCTTCAAGTTTCTCTCCGAACTCGTTAAAACGGACATTAATGGACCGGAGGATGCTCCTTTCTATTTTCTGCCACATAAGTGGTAGTTCGTCCTCCTCTCCGCTCTCCGTCTCTGGGCTGAACTCATGGCTCGGATCCGCCGCGCTAGCACTAGCAGTGGTTGTAGCTTCTGGCTTCTGCTGGCGACCCTTTTCCTGACGCTTACCGGGCATTTTGTCGGTTTAAAATGAAAAGAAATGTAGGCAAACGAACGACGCTAGTATTAAAATATCTTTGGAGTCATAAAAGCTGGCAAATAATACTTAAAAAATAAAAGTTATCGCGCCTCGAGGAGCCTCGCAAAAAACACGTCTACTCCCTAGCCATCTCACTAGCGCCCCGGTATATTTTACACAATTATTTTGTTACAGCGCTACAGTTTTGTTGCTTGTTTAGAGGAAGGAAGCTTGTTTGTTTGACATTTTCGCTGTTTTGATGATTAAAATGTTTGTGTTTCATATGAACTTTGCACAAGAAGTGGTTTAACAAAGACTTTTAGTATCACAGCGATATGATTTATTGAACCGAAATATATAATTTTGAATTGAAAGTTCACTGTATCGAGGTATGTATCGTATCGGCAACTTCTTAATGATACCCAACCCTATAAAATACCAATACCAATCTTCAGTAACATATAATTACTTAAAATGAAGTGTCATTTTATCAGATGATCACTCACACACACATATATTTTATAGATGTTTATATTTGGTCATATAGTTTTGAATTGCTGTATTTCATAAAACATATATATTTTTTTCCATTCCACAAGTTGCCCTTTTATTTTGAGATAATGATGGAGGTTACCGAGGTAAACTGGATGTTAATGGGATCGTCACAGGTGAACTTGCTCTGCAGATCCATCAGCTCTCTGTGGTGCCGACTCTCGCCTGCGTCCATCACGTCCTGGAAGCGCAACATTCCCGGCTGCACGCTGTCCATCAGGATCACCATCCGCAGGTCTGGAAGTCTACAGGACGAGAACAGAGACCACACTGCAAATACATGCTTTTACTGGACTTTGTAAGGGCTGTTTCACCTGGAGCTTTGGATTTGGGTTTTTGGTGACGTGTCGATCTCTGGACAGAGGCGTCTGAGGATTTCACTGAACTTTTGGGTTTTGAAACTAGAAGGGCAAATGACTGCTTTACACTGAACCTGCAAAACCAAACAAACAATTTGCTTACATTTATTACTAATACTTGGTATGGGCCAGGGGTCATCAAACTTTTTTCTCTGGACGCCACATTATCCCTCCTGACTGTGATGGGGCCGGGGTCGGGTCGGTCGTATAACAGAATTGTATGACTGCAGATTATATCCTTTGGAAAACCATCACAATTTCTTTACATATCAGACAAACTGCACGGTCCTTACACTGAACAAAAAAATAATCGGTCATCCACTGTTCTTTGAAAACTCTGCACTCTGTTAACTTTTCGTACTTTAACACTCGGCATTTTGCTGTCCTTAACTGCACTACAGAACTCTATGTGTGCGTCGACTGTCACTGTTTGATCTCGAGCTTGTCAGGTGATGAAAATTCAGCAGCAAATTCGACGGCAAATGTAAATACATCATATAAATATATTTTTTAATTGAAAAAAATACAAGATGCAGACGTGTTATTATTTGCCAAAAAGTAATGAAAAAAAATAGGCTGTAACAACTTTTGAGGATTGTCTCATAGGACCAGTTCAAGTGGTGGGGGCAGAGGGTCAAAGGGGCGTGGCAGGCCGGAGTTGGCCCGCGAGCCTTAGTTTGATGACCCCGGTATAGATCAGTGTGATTTACTCAATTCTTTGTACCTTTTTAAGAGTAAACTCCAGCTCCTTCATTTGATAGGCCGAGTTCAGTGGAACCTGCAGCAATAAATCTGATCATTTATGTTTCAGATTCATTGATCAATACATGTTTTTACTTTAGACTCAAGACGGACCAGTATCATGCCAGCCTTGGCTGTGGCAAACTGAGACAGGATCCATTCATATGAGTTGGGGCCCCACACTCCCACACGGTCTCCTGGTTTTAGACCCAGAGCCAGCAGTCCTGCAGCCAGCCTGTCCACCTGCACCACAACTAAATATTACACCTGTACTGGAGCTGGTGCAGTGGGTTAAAGAGTGTCCATCAGTGTCACGGTTCATATCCTGTACAACACTTGTTACATCATTGTGTTATATATGTACAGTCAGTCAGTGTTTGATAAAAAGATGAATCATTACTCCCATAAACCTAGTTCACATGATAAGATATGTGATCTTCTTCATGTTTGTTTTAAATAATCTAAACTTTTATGCACACATCTCCAAACATGTCTCAGACTGTTTCATATTTTTTCTCATTTACCTAAGACACTGAGGTAAACAACATCTGTAAATGCTGTTGTCGTTTAGATCTTTACAAAAATACAGTCAAAACGTACAACAGAGCTGATCACATGTACAAACTATGACACTTTCTCACGCCTGGCGAAACAGTGGCTCCTTTCAAACCAAACCTGCGCCCATAATGTGACTGATGAGTGTCTGGAGAGAGTGTGATGTTCTGGAGTGAATGAACTGAATGATGATTTTGATAAGGATGATGATTTTAAGATGCTGAGAGAACTGGGTGTGAATGAGGATACAGAATTGTTATGATTCTCCAGACATTATAAAGACATTCTGTTTGTATGTTTGATTTTATGAACTATAATATGAACCTGCCCAGGGATGACAGACGGAAATGAGCACTGGCACTACAACCTGGTACAATGTGTCTCTAATGTTAAGGTTAAAGTCCTGTCCTTGTCTCATTAAATAAATAAACTAAACTAAACTAGAGAGGAGTTGGTGCCATGTTTGTAGAAAGGAGGAGATCGTGTAAAGTCCATGTATTATTATTTTAAAACTCACATCTTGGTGAAATTGTGCAAAGGTTTTCCTGACCCCGTCCTCCACACAGACCAGCGCCTCTCGCTCAGGCCAGCGCTCTGTGACCGAGTCCAGGGCCTGGCTCACAGTGAGCTGCAGCAGAGACACTGAAGACGTGCCGTGGACATAGCTGCTGCGGAGGGTGGGCTGCTGAGGAGGACTGTCCACGTGCAGACTCCTGTCACTCATGAAACATGTACAGAACTTCAACACGGAACAGCAGATAAAACAAACAACACATACCTGCACAAGCTCAGGCGACTTATTCTGGCAGATTTCCATTTGTAATTAATTTTGAGTCTGGCCCGCAGAAGCATGATGCTCAAGGGGCGGTGAGCTACTGACAATGTTAACACACGCCCTAAGATCCACTACTGTGCATCTGTAGGTGTCAGTGTCGGTCATAGAAAAGTGTAATGTTTAACCACATGTTCTGCACAGACTGTTCTACGCCTGCTTGTTAAGGACTCAGATGTAATGCTCAGCTTGTATTTATTTATTTATTGCTCATGTTATTATTTTGTCTGCATGAATTTAAAGAGAACAACAACAACCAAAAACCTGACAATTAACATAAATTCATATTTCTACCATTATTTGCCTTGTCTTTGCTGCATGAACAAAAGGAATAGGAAGAAGATAAATCTCATAAACTCTGCTCCTTTCACACTGTAAATCAGCTTCATACTGTAAATCCGTGCGTTTACTTGATTTTCATCAGCTTGTGTCTCCTGAAGCCGGAACAAAGAGAATGTTTGATGTATTTTATCAAGGGGAAAGACGTTATTGCCCTTCTTCCTACATGGTTTGGGAAAAGTTTAATATACCAGTTAACCCCTTTAGTGGTGCATTATATATGACATGACCAAATAGCAGCGATTGGTTAAATAAAAAAGTAATCCTAATGCTGCAAGGTCAGACGGTTTCCACAAAGTGAACCTGGCTGATGAATCAGGCTAAAAGAGAACAACAACAACAACAACAAAATCTGACAATTAACATAAATTCATATTTCTACCATTATTTGCCTTGTCTTTGCTGCATGAACAAAAGGAACAGGAAGAAGATAAATCTCATAAACTCTGCTCCTTTCATACTGTAAATCAGTGTGTTTACTTGATTTTCATCGACTTGTGTCTCCAGACTTGACACGATCCAGAATTTTTCAAAGCGTTTTATCCACTTCTACCTTGAATGAAAACTTTTCGGGAGGTTTTACTTGATACTGTACCATCTTGAGCGGTTATAAGGGTTATTTTTAACCATGGTGATCATTTAACCGAGGCGTTGGTTCACTGCGTCAGAGCTGGGGAGGTCAACACTGCAACACTGAGTAAAAACAGTACTGTGGAGGGTCATTTTGTCAGATTGTACAGAAAAATTAAGTCTATCTAGATCTATTTGTATTGTTTAAACATTAAAAACTATTCTGAATAGATCAATCTTGAGATTTTTTTTTTTTTTTCCCAAGATATGCCGAGCATTTCAGAGTTGAGTCTATAGATGTCTGTTGGTGTTTTAATCAGGTATGACTCTGATAAAGGGACAATGTAATAACAATCTTTACATTTTATACAGGTACTTACATACTTTTATACGTGTGAGTGTGAGTGTGGTACTTGAAGTTATTTTTGGACTTCCTGAGTTTTTTGTAAATTATTAAATTTAGTTTTTTTCCCTCAAAGTGACACCGCTGCTCCGAGGATTGATATAAAAGAAACAATAGTTGCCTCCGTCAGTATTAAAAAACTCAAACTCAACTATCTCCATGACCACAGGCAAGAGACGCTGTATGTTTTTTAAAATGTTTTATTTATTTTTTTTTTTATTTTGCATGTATAACATAACAATAATAATAATAATAATAAAAAAAAAACACACTAGATAAAAAAGTAGGTGCTGGAAGAGGCAAAAAACCCAAAAAAGCCTCCACCTTATTATACATTAAAAATTTAATATTATCGCTGTGCAATTTAAAAAAAAAAAAAAAAAAAAAACATTAAACACCATGGATTAAATTAATTTGACTCAAACACAGATTAAAACACAATGAAACCTCTACAACTGAAAGATTATCAAACACCACCATGAAATATCAAACATTTCCTCAAACTCTTAAACGACGCCACTGATCTGTCGTCACTAACCAGATGTGAAAACTTTCTTCAGAGTTTACAGCCTCTGTATCGTTGACAAAACTGAGCTCTTGATGTGGCACATTTTGGAACATGAAAATTATGATTTTGATGAGTTTTGTATCTATAAATCTCTGCATTGGTTGTAAAGTAAAATGTGAAAATTTTTGGGGATCGTCGTTGAATTATGAAAAATTTTATACATAAAAGATTTCAAGGTAACATCATCATTTTAATTCCATACTGGGAAACATTCCAGGTCACGAAATGTCACAGTAATAAACCACGAATAAAAATAATTACTTTTACGTTTGTCCACTAGAGGGCAGTGTTTCTCTTGTAGCATCATGCGTCCGAAGCTGAGCGCAAAACTGACTTTTCATGAAGCTTTTTATTGCTTGAAAATACCTTGAAAGACATACATTCATACTATACATTGGCTCGCCTCTCCAGAGATCTGATCTCTTGAGAAAAATGTATAATGTTTAAAGCCATATTGCGCACAAAACCAAGCAATGCATTAACATCTCCATGATTTTAACGCAGTAAAAATAGTAAATAATCTAGTTCTGCTCTCTACTGCAGGCCGCATTTTCCTCCAACAAAGATTCAAAAAAATATTCATAAACACACATATTGAAATAAATACAAATACAAATAATTCCCCGTCTTAGAACAGAACATTGTGTATAGGAGTGCGGTGTTTTTGGTCTGTCTGAGAGTTACATAACCACGCGGACAGTACTGCAGTAATGGGAGGCAGATGTGTCCGCAGCTCTGAACAGTAGCAAGCAACCTCCAGGACGGCTTTGAATACAAAACATGTGCTTTATTTATCACAAATTTACACTTTTAATAGCCCACATCTGGAAACTGCTGCTGAAATAATAACCGCTGTCCCAACAATGGGGCATAAGTAGTAAAAGTGCTCGTGGGTATAAACATAAGGGTCTGTAATAGTGTATAGAAGTGGTTCGTAATGGGGAGGCCTTCTGTTTTTGTACATGACCAGAAGTAAAATAAACAATAAAACTGCTTAAACATACATGAAATGACAGCTCAAGTCTGTTCAATTGTGAATGTGATTTTGTGATTTAATTATTGTCAGTATCGCCCTGGTCCTGGTTTAAAGAGCTGACATTTAAAAACTATCTCATTTTTCTCGTTCCTTTTTGGTACACAACTACAAACAACTTAACCCTCGTAAATGCAGGATTCAACCCACTAAAACACAACAAATCATATTAGTAATCGCAAAGCAAGCATTAATGGAAAAAAAACAAAAAACAAAACACTAGATAAAGGCAAGACAAGTTTATTTGTATAGCACAATTCGTACACAAAGTAATTCAAAGTGCTTTACAGAATAATGTAACACCTGGAATTTACAGGTAGCTTTAATAACAAAGCAAGCCAGTCAGTGTGTGGGTCGAACAGCCATACGGTAGCTTTTATTTAAAGGTGCTTTTAACAGGTGAGGATACTACTGCAGGGGTGCGGCTCCACCCTAAAGCTGGGGTGAAGTAGACATGCTATAAAGTGAGAAAACAAACCAAGATTAATACAAAGTAAAAACCGTTACCACAACTGAAAACACCCAATTACAAGTGCCACCATCACCAATAACTATAAATAAGGTCACCCTCTATGTGAGCCCCTCCACACCCAGATACCTCCAGCCCACACCCACTGCAGAGCTGGAACAAATCAACAATCAAAAACTAAAACTCAAAAAAGGCAACCAGCACTGAGCCTGTAACACAGTGCAGTTAATTAAATACATCAGTTAAAATTAAACAATAAGATAAAAGTTAAAAGCATACCTCTGATCTGGACTGTTAAAACCCTTAAAATAATGTTTACAAAAGTTACAAATTTGTTTTCTAACAAGATTAAAATGTACAAACATTACATTTGTTTGGCTCACCAGAAATAGCCGTGTGTTAGGCCTGTTCAGGAAGAGGAAGTCACCTGGTTCCCCTCTGACCTTTGTAGTCTCTGCCATGTGACACAGGAGGCCACATGAGACCAGAGACCACATGATCAGCTACCTTGCCACAATAAGAAATACATTAAAATCATAATAAAAACAAATCAAAACATAAATAATCATGAAGATTAAAATTAAAAAACAGAGGAATAAATTGGAGAGAAGAGTGCGGAATGAAAACCTTTCAGTTTTCAGAAGAGTCTGTCTCACATGTTCAGACTGTTCCAGGTTTTAGCTGCATGAACCTGAAACTCTGACTCCCCTTGTTTAGTCCTGACTCTGGGCACCAGCAGGAGGCCGGTCCCTGAGCTCCTCAGAGTGTGAGATGGTTCATATGACACTAACATGTCACAGATGTACTTTGGTGCTCGGCCATGGAGAGACTTGTACAAGCAGAGCTGCTTTAAAGTCTATTCTCTGAGGCACAGGAGCCAGTGCAGAGACCTGAGCACAGGACTTATGTGCTCGTACTTCCTAGTTCGAGTCAGGACCCGAGCTGCAGCGTTCTGGATGTTCTGGATGTTCTGGATGTTCTGCAGCGTCTCACAGCTCGTTTGGAGAGACCAGTGAGCAGAACATTACAGTATCTAATCTACTGGAGACAAACGCATGGATAAGTTTCTCCAAGTCTGATTTAGACAGTAAACCTTTGATTTTTACTATGTGTTTTTAGATGGTAAAAGGCTGCAGATGTTATTGATTTGATTTGCTGTAAAAGTTCAAGTCTGAGTCCATTATTACCCCTAGATTTCTTGCCTGATTTGAAGGTTTTAGAGAGAGAGACTGGATGTGACTGCTGACACTGTCCCTTTGTTTCTGTGGACCAAACACTACAACTTCAGTCTTGTCAGAATTCTTTCTTAAGGCTCAACTTTGGAACATCTTTCTGCTCGTGCTGCACGCTCTTCATGGTAAAAAGATCTGAGTGACGTTCAAGTGAAGGATTTTACTGGCTCAAGGCAGTTGTGTTTTGTTTCATTCACACATGTTTGAGTAACATTTATTATTCGTATGTCTACATCTCCAAAGCTCAAAATGCTCTGCTCCATCTTGTGATGTCATGAAGTGGTAGTTTTAAAGTTAACAGCTCCTTTTACTTTTTGTTCAGTGGACACAGGCAATTCCAGAGTTGAAATCATCCAAATGATTCTAGTGAAGCTGTATAGAGTTCAGCAATTAAACAAAACATTCAGGTATGTCTGTGATGAGGAAACATTATAACATAGATCAGAAAATAGTGAAATATGGTCCCTTTAATCTGAAGGTTTTTATTCTCTCAGTGGCTTAATGGATTTCCTTTTTGCATATTTCATATAAAAAGGCAGAGTCCATTAAACTGCCTCATTATCTGTGTTCGAGCAGAGACCACAGCGGTCAGGACCAATGCTCCATAAAGATCTGATTGGATATTAAAGGTTGCATCCAGTCTGCAGGTCTGTGGAGCTCCAGCACAGCTCTGCATGAGTCAGTGTGGGCTTTCCCTCCAGTTCCACCTGAGCTTTAACCTCACTTTTATTCACACGTTTAACACACAAAGGTCCGTGTACCATTTGTTCTTTTCAGTTACAATTTAAAAAAAATGGGAAAACAGTTTGTTATTTCATTATTCTGCTTTAGTGTCAAAAAACAAAACAAAACAAAACAAACAAACAAACAAACAAAAAAAACCCCAACCAAACAAAAAAATAAATATATTTTGACCTGTATTTCCAATATTTAATTTGAGGTTTATTTCAAATAACACCAATCAAGAAACAGTCTCAGTGCCTATTTTAATTTGAATGTTTTATTCTCTCTGATTTATTTGCCCCTGAAGTATGTGTTTACTTTCGCATCTTAGAAAGTCATTGTTGAACTCAATGACAAGAAACAGGAAGGTAAACTCTCCTTTGTTCAGTTGACACCATAGAACTATAATAAAAACAGCTTTTATTGTAGTTCCATGGTTGACACTGCAGCAGAAGTTCTGGGACAAATAAACCAAAGAGAATAAAATATCCAAATTAAAATAGGCCCAGAGACTGTTTTTTGATTGGTGTTATTTGTAATAAACTTAAGACGAACTTAAGAACGAATAATACACGGACTCACAAATCCTGGATATTTTTTTCGGAAGTGTCTTTCGTTTAGACGGTGACAGCATTTTTGGGGTTTAAAAACTCAAAAATCTGAAGCCACCCTCCAGAGTGGAAAAGTTGAATACACTCCACTGTACCGTTTCTATCTGCACTGCCCAAGACGCAAAACTCTGGTCAGATCTGCTCATGTCGCATGCACGTTTACGTCACATACATACAGTACACAGAAACAAACATGTCGGATCATTTCCATGTGTCAGACCTTCAAGTTGCTCTGGCATCTCTAATAAACTTACAGCAGGCATCCCAACAAATGTACAGAATATGCAGAGATAGTTTTAGTGAACAGAGAAGGATCTGCAATCACCTCGACGATGGACGAGACTTGGAGAACCTATCGCTGGTGGGACAACTTGGCGGCATCACCTCGCCGTCTGACACGCACACCCAATCAAATTCCACACACTTCTGAGTCACCGTATGCATGCAAATTTCCTCCAGAAAACTCTCGTCTTAACGTGGAAGTGCTCCACTGTGGTTTTAAACTCTATACAGACATACAGACATACTAGAATCATTTGGAATTGACCATCTCTACTCAACTAAAAGGAGCTGTTAACATGAAAACATCCACTACATGACATCACAAAGTGCAACAGGGCATTCTGAGGTTTGAAGATGTCAACAGACTAGTGATAAAGGATTACTCAAATGTGTGAATGAAACAAAACACAACTACAGGTATATTTTGATGAGGAAACAACATTAACGACACGTCTTGAAGCTCACAAGACTTATTTTTGTGTTATATGGGACTTTTAAATGTAAAAGCTCTGTTTTTCACGTTAAAACAGTAAAAATCTGATTGAGTGCATTTCTGTCAGATCTACACTGAAATCAGATCTAGTTTGACGACTTTTGCATGTTTTTGTTTGTTATTTACGAGCGAGGAGGAGGAGGGAGGAGGGCTTTGTGTGTGCATCTGATCGCTCGTGTCTGTGCGGAGGGAGAGTGAGTTATACAGGAAAACTCACAGGCGGCCGCCATGTTCTGCTCTGATCCGTGGTCCACAGGGGGAAGCGTCTGGGGAGAGGCCTACGTATAACACAGACTTATGTCCTCCTCTGTCTGAAGAGGGATTTACTGATAACATATAAATCCCTGTGTGTGTCCTTCACTGGACTTACACTTGCAGAAAACAGGTGAGTTATGGGAGGACATGGGAATAGAGACGTTCAGGACTGAAACTGTTTAAAAACATTTCCAATGGAATATTTAAAGGTCCTGTATTACACAAACTAAACTTTTGTAAGCTTTAAGTCATGTTCTAATGCTGTACTTCTTCAAGAACATACCTGGAGTTTTTGTTTCATTCACACATGCTTGAGTAATCCTCATTAATCTGTCTACGTCTCCAAAGCTCAAAATGCTCTGTCCATCTTGTGATGTCATCTAGAGAGTAGAGATGGTCTGAAATTCAGTTCAATGATTTTAGTGAATGTGTATCAGAGTCCTGCACGGGTCCATTTTTGGAGACCCGCAACCGCCCATACCCACCCAGTACAGGACCGCACCCGCCCGTTAACCCGTGATTTGATCAAAGATAAATCAGCACCTACCTGGTCTCATTAACATTCAACCCGTTACCCGCCCGCGCCCGTGATAAATTGGGGTCCGCCCATTAGTCCAACACCCCAATAGTCAACGACTAAACCAGGACTGAACCTACGGCGTGATATTAGCGGATTATAAATATATACACGCTCCAACCACAGAGCTGATCACCAGGACTACACCAGGACTGAACCAGGACTAAACCAGAACTAAAACAGGATTGAATCAGGTTTAAACCAATACTTAACCAGGTCTAAACCAGGACTTAACCAGGACTGAACCAGTGTCATTAACATAAATATATACACGCAGCAACTGCCAAACCAATCACCAGGACTACACCAGAAATGGACCAGATCTAAATCAGGACTAAACAAGGACTGAACCAGGACTAATCCAGGTCTAAACCAGGGGCACAGCCGCCAAGCCGATCACCTCTGCTGATGGTTTTACCCTCCTGTAAAATTCCAGAACGTTAAAACCTGCCCATTTCAGCAACTACCCGTGGGAAGGTCAAAAACACAGTAGAGCGCATCGTACCACATGACATCACAAGAAGAACTCGGCCTGAATACGCAGAATTATGTGTGTTAAACATGTGTAAATGAAACAAAACACAACTCCAGGTCTGTTTGTGATCAGGAATCAACATTATAACAGAAAATAGCATAATATGGACATTTTCACTGTTCTGATGATTAAAATGTTTGTGTTTCATATTAACTTTGCACAAGAAATTCTTTAACGGAGACTTTTAATATCACAGCCATGATTTAGCCTTTATTTTTTATTGAACCATATCGAATCGATTTGAAATATATCATATAGAATAAAAAATGCAATGTATTTTGTACAGTATTGTATCAAGACATGTATCATATTGTGGCCTATGTATCGAGATGTATATGGCATCGTGGCCTATGTATCGAGATATGTATCGTTTTGTGGCCTATATGTCGCGATATGTATCGAATCATGGCCTATGTATCGAGATATGTATTGTATTGTGGCCTATGTATCGAGATATGTATCGTATCATGGCCTATGTATCGAGATATGTATTGTATTGGCCTATGTATCGAGATATGTATTGTATCATGGCCTATGTATCGAGATATGTATCGTATTGTGGCCTATGTATCGAGATATGTATCGTTTTGTGGCCTATATATCGAGATATGTATTGTATCATGGCCTATGTATCGAGATATGTATTGTATTGTGGCCTATGTATCGAGATATGTATCGTATCGTGGCCTATGTATCGAGATATGTATTGTATTGTGGCCTATGTATCGAGATATGTATCGAATGTGGCCTATGTATCGAGATATGTATTGTATCGTGGCCTATGTATCGAGATATGTATTGTATCGTGCCTATGTATCGAGATATGTATCGTATTGTGGCCTATGTATCGAGATATGTATTATATCGTGGCCTATGTATCGAGATGTATATGGCATCGTGGCCTATGTATCGAGATATGTATCGTTTTGTGGCCTATGTATAGATATAGTATCGTTTTGTGGCCTATGTCGAGATATGTATCGTAATCGTGGCCTATGTATGAGATATCGTATCGTGGCCTATGTATCGAGATATGTATTGTATCGTGGCCTATGTATCGAGATATGTATCGTATCGTGGCCTATGTATCGAGATATGTATCGTATTGTGGCCTATGTATCGAGATATGTATCGTATTGTGGCCTATGTATCGAGATATGTATCGTATTGTGGCCTATGTATCGAGATATGTATCGTATTGTGGCCTATGTATCGAGATATGTATCGTATTGTGGCCTATGTATCGAGATATGTATCGTATCGTGGCCTATGTATCGAGATATGTATTGTATCGTGGCCTATGTATCGAGATATGTATCGTATTTGTGGCCTATGTATCGAGATATGTATCGTATTGTGGCCTATGTATCGAGATATGTATCGTATTGTGGCCTATGTATCGAGATATGTATTGTGTCGTGGCCTATATATTGAGATATGTATCGTTTTGTGGCCTGTATGTCGAGATATGTATTGTATCGGCATCTTCTTAATGATACCCAGCCCTAGTCGTGATTAACGAAAGAAAATATATCTAAATTCCTGAAATTTTATGAGGTACAATGGACAGTTTTGTCATTGTTAACCAATTCACCTATATACAAATTAAACAATACTGGAGAAAATTGCATGAAAAATGTATTCATTATTAATCTATACGTCCACTTAAATGATACATTGATATAAAATAATATAGGCGCTCTGTGCTGTATGACCCGACGTGCACTTGGTCTTATCCAAACAAACATGGCTGACGCTGTTGTTGTTATGGCGACCCCTCTCGCACCTTCACCCTCCACCCTAGTGCACATTCCTCATCCTCAGATCAGATAAGCTGTGTTATTATAGGCCAACTGCAGGACTATATCAGGTCACCACACTGACCCCAGATGCCCGCAAACCACCGCGGACCGACACACGAACACGGGACATTTTAAACATTTTTGTAATTCATTTCCAGTGGCGGAACATAAGAAAGTATTTTAGGTATTTAACTTTTCTGGTGGAGGGTCTGTTAAATTAATTTCTTCATGGAGATGTTATTGCTTTGTCTGGATTGTTTCACAATATGGAATTTAACTTTTCTATCTTCATGGAGACCAAACCAGACCAAATTCCAGGTCAGATCTGTGGAGAGGCGACCCCGATCACAGAATGTCAGATATTTTTGAGAAATAATTTCACCTTTAAGTATATAAAGATAAATAAGGTAGAGATGTTTAATGTCACACTGTGGAACATTCCAGGAAGAGCAATGACATCTCCATAGAAACAAGAAGGTGATCCCAACAAGAAAAGTTACATAGTGTTTTTTTAAGTGGACACTTTTTACTTTTACTTCACTACTTTTGAGAGCAGGTGTCTGTACTTTCTAGTCCACTACATTTTTGAACAGGACTGTAAAGTAAAAGTGTTTTTTATTATAGTTTGACACCTGCTGTAAAAGGTGAGGGTTTATTTTTAACATGTTCATAATTTGAGCAAACAAAAATATAACCATAAATAAACAAATAAAAACAGCTAGATTAAAAAAATTTAGTCAACCCAATTCTTTATCAAAATCACTACATCTGAAGCTTTATTAGATCTAAAACTTTACACAAAATACTTTTACCTTTTACTCTTTAAGTACATTTACACACCACAAATCAGGCCTCCGCTGCTCAGGTCAGGGCCTCTTGAGGGTCCCAAAAACCCACTTTAAAACACAGGGGGACCAGTCCTTTCAGACTGTGGCCCCCACCTCAACTGGCTCCTCTCGACGTGGAGGAGCAGCGGCTCTACTCCGAGCTCCTCCTGTGAGACTGAGCTCCTCACCCTGTCTCTAAGGGAGCGCCCAGCCGCCCTGCGGAGGAAACTCATTTCGACTGCTTGTATCCACGATCTTGTCCTTTCAGTTATTACCCAGAGCCAGTGTTGGTGAGTAATGGATTACAAGTACCAGAGTTACGTAATCAGAGTACAACTTATGAGTAAATGTATTCAGTTACAGTTACTGTTATTGAAATAAATGGATTACATGGTGGTATTTTCCTGTTTTTACATTTTGGGCTATATCCCTTTTTTTTTTTTTTTTTTTTTTTTAATTCCACTCATTGCCAGACACTAAACCAGGTCTAGAACCAGGTCTAAACCAGGTCTAAAACCAGGACTAAACCAAGACTAAACCAGGCCTAAACCAGGTCTAAAACAGGATTTAACAGGACTAAATCAGGACTAAACCAGGTCTAAAACCAGGTCTAAAAAAGGTCTAAACTAGGTCTAAAACCAGGTCTAAAACCAGGACTAAACCAGGACTAAACCAGGACTAAACCAGGATCTAAATCAGGTCTAAAACAGGATTTAACAGGACTAAATCAGGTCTAAACCAGGTCTAAAACCAGGTCTAAAACCAGGACTAAACCAGGACTAAACCAGGACTAAACCAGGATCTAAATCAGGTCTAAAACAGGATTTAACAGGGCTAAATCATGCTGTGTGGACGTGTCTCCTCCTCTTCTGTCAATAATATTTTTAAAATGTTTGAGTAAAGTCTGGGCTTTTCATTGTCTTTTAGCAGATAAAACATCTTATGTTATGATCCTCATCTTTGCTTCTCTACAGCAAATCAAGTAATCCAAAGTATTCAGATTACATTACTCACTTTAAGTTATTTAATGGATTACGTTACAATCTACATTTTGGGGTATGTAATCTGTAATCTGTAGGGGAATACATTTTAAAAGTCACCTTCCGTAGGTGAGGGGAGGAACATAGATTGATGGTAAATCAAGAGCTTCACATTTTGGCTCAGTTCCTTCTTCACCACAATGGTTCAGTGATACAGCGACTGCATCACTGCCGCCGCTGCACCGATCCACCTGTCAATCTCACGCTCCATCCTCCCCTCACTTGTGAACAAGATGATAACTGTAAAACATTAAAAACAATCAAAGCACTTTTCACAACTTTCAGAGCCTGACCAGAGTTGTGTCATTAAGGTAAAGTTAACAACATCCATCATGCTCATAAATAGCCTTACTTCCTGGTTCACGGAGGATAAAAACTATTCATAATTGAATGCAGACAGGACAGAGCAGTTTCATTTTTTTTTTTTTCATTTACTTACTTACTATGCAGCTTTTTGGTTGGGGGTCCGTCACCTTCTTGTTTCTATGGCGATGTCATTGTACTGCTTGGAATGTTCCACAGTGTGACTTTAAACAGCTCTAACTTACATTTATTCAATTCCAGGTGGTTTGGTTGCTCAGAAATACCTAGAAAAACACGTTCTGGCTGTGATCGTGGTCGCCTCTCCACAGATCGGACCTGTAGCTTGGTCTAGTTTGGTCTCCATGAAGATAGAAACGCTTAATGCCATACTGTGAAACATTCCAGACAAAGCAATATCATCTCGACATTGCACTTTTAACTACATGAAAGAAAATCAAGTACAACCCATTGAATATATATATATATATATTATTTTTTTGTATTTTTAAACTTTTTAACTATTTACTTTTGCTGATATTGTCCACAAAGACTCTTACATCCACTTCCTGTACAACAAGTCTTATCTAATCTGTCCTATGTCTCCAGTGTCCTCACAGTTACACCTGCTCCTCTATGTCCTCCCTCTCTTCCTCTCTCTGTACTTCTGTCTCTGCGCAGATGATGGAGGAGGAGAGTATCGCGTTACCTCCAGTCCATTAGGTGGCGATACTGCAGTAGTGGTAGTAGTCGTATATCAGGACGGGATCAGAAGCAGGAGGATCGGGTTTCTCTGGTCCGTGCTGAAGAACGTGATGTTACTGTACGTTATCGGACAGGAGCGGCGTGATTCGACAGGAGCAGAGCCGATGACAGGTGCGACCTCTACTGCAGAGTGGAGTGGAGGGTCAGTCAACACGTGAGGCTCGAGTAGTGGATATGGTTCGAAGAATAATGTTCAGGTTCAGTTACATTATCCGAAAATCAGGAAGTGCATGTTAGCATCATAGACTGTATAATATCTGTAAAATCTCATTTACCGTCTCATAGTTGGATTCGGAGCGATTCCTGCATGGAGTAATCTGTAATCACTTATTTTCAAGACACCATGTTGCTGTTCAACTCCAATTTTCACCTCCACAAGTACACGCTCACTAGTCTGTACTTATACACTTACGCTATGTTCAGACTGCAGCCTGAAGTGACGCAAATCAGATGTTTTGGCCCCTGTGTGACCTGTATCTGATCTTTTAATAACAGTCTGAACAACACTGATGTGATTTTTTCAAATGTGACCCAGACCACTTGGATATGTGCTCCTAAAACCGACACATATCTGATCTTTTGACGTGTGACTTCAGTCATAAAAGTTGGGTACATTATGCGACACACGGCTTACAGATACATTATGGAACTTTAAAACTCGAGGGTCCGCCACGTGTTTAAAATCATGGAGATTATATTATTTTGCATGGAATATTCAACAGTATGGTATTAAATTAATAAATTGCCATGGAGACAAGCAAGTTACACCATCAGGCCAATTTACAGGTGATGCTGCGTTGATGTTCCTAAGGTTTGGAAAATAGTAAATAATCCGAGAGTACAAGACATAGGCTACGTTCTGAGTGCAGCCTGAAGTAACCCAAATCCGATTTTTTGCCCCTGTGTGACCTGTATCTAATCTTTTAATGACATAGATCCGATTTTTTCAAATGTGACCCGGGACACTTGGATATGTGCTCCTAAAACCGATACATATCTGATCTTTTGACATGTGACTTCAGTCTGAACGGCCAGGTCACATTCATCCCACCTACATATCAGGCTTGAGTCTAGTCAATGGAGGGAAAGAGAGGGGGGATCACTGTGTTCAGGCCAAATTGGAGGGGTCTTATCGGAACCGGGCGGTTTCTGAAATGACTGCCAAAGAAATGGCTCGTCGTGTCCTCCAATGCGCATGCAGGCCATTTTTGGGGTGTTTAAAGTTCACACTGTCACATTTAATTGGAAATGTGAACGACCTCGCAAAAAAATTTATTAAAAAAAAAATCCAAATTGAGCATTAAGCCCTGCAGTGTGAGCGTAGCCTAATACACAGAGGATTCGGCAGCATTACATAGTACAAACTACTCTCCAGTGTGATCTGTGGCTATCCATTAAAGTTGCTGTGTTTTTGTTTACTGCAACATCACCTCCCTTTGTTTTCTAACATGGAAGTCAGCGGTTTCTTTTATTAAGTCATTTTAGATTAATATTTTGAGTTAAAATGTCCACATTTTTACATAATGATCCACGGGTGTCATATTATAACTACGACACCCGTGGCTCAGGCACAACATTTGTATTTAAAAGCTTATTTGCTCATCAAGTAAATCTTTGTATATGTCTCGTTTAAGATAATCCCAACCATACACACCTTTGGTTATCTCCTCCTCCTTGTCCGTCTGAGGTTTTGCCTGTTCCTCATCCTTGTTTTTCCACTACATATCCTACACACTATCTCCTAAAGTTTTCCAGACAAACAAACCTGAGTGTGGCTGATCACAGAGCGCTGCTTCTGAAGAGATTTTCTGAGTAAATATGAACATTCTGTGGCCTGTGCTTCACTAAATCCACCCATTTAGACGACTGGGCGTGAAGCGTGAAAATTGCTGTCTAAGAAAAGGGAATGCCCAGGTTATTGACTAGACAGGTAAAAACACATCTTAAAAGGCGCTACCTGATCTGTGCTGTATTAAAAACATGGACAAACAGAGCTTGTTCATTTTAAACAGTTTGCAGTGGTCCAAAATTATTTCTCATTTACCTCTGAGCATCATAATGATTTACTACGATGAGTTTATATCCTCTCTCTCAGAGATTAAAGTCATTTTGCTGTGAGAGTAAGGCCTCGTTTACACATAGCCGGGAATGGGAAATGAATGTTTCCCTCCCTCTGTTTTCCAAAATATCATCGTGCACACAGCATCGTTTTCAAAAAAGTTTTTGTTTACATCGAGCCTCATAAATACACCATCGAGCACCGTCATAACTACACCAAACCTCTGGACGGCACCTGGACGAGAGTCAAATCTGTTGCATATATTTCATTACAGTTGTAAGTATTTGCCACAAATACCTTGAAAAACGTGCATAACTGAGCGAGCTCGCCTCTCTGGTCATGGATATGACACATCAGCTCTGTGCAAAGGAATAAATGCAACTGCTGCTGTGAATGCACCATGATCATCATCAGAGCAAAAGGAAACACTGGTCACACTTTTCAAACTCTGTTTATCTCACTTTACACGCAAATGCCAAACCGGAGTTTTCCAGTATCTCCACTCTTTGTGTGTAAAAGATGGCTACAAACGAAGGGAAAAATACCTTTGTACTGTAAAAGGGGCCTAAAACTAAATCTTAAATGCGTTTAATTTAAAATGCTAAATTATATGCAGACAGTGCACACTTATACAATACATTTACTGTATATTGGGGCAACTTTGGTCAAATAAGGATAAAAATTAGGAACAGGTCCTTTAATTTCACAATAAAAAAAAAGATTTTCAGTTTGTTTGTTTTTTTTTTCCTCTATTTGATTGGTAGATTTGAACAGAATTATGTTTTCTTTCTAAAATGATTTTGATCTTGACTGGGGCCGTAAACACCTGCCAATCACAACTTTTCCCTCAAGGAGCACTATGTAAGTTTCCTTTTAGAGCTTCTGTCACCATGGACGTCATTACTTTGATCAGATCTGTAACTTGGCTTGCTGGAGTCTCCTGTTTGTCTCTATCTAGATTTATAATTTTAAGTTAAAGCTGTACTCTGGAACATTCTCGGCAAAGCAACAATATCTCACTGGAGACAAGCAGGTGCAGCCCCTGCAGCAGAAACATTATGTCTACCTCCACACGTTTTTATTCATGTTAATCTATGCACCATGTCACTATCGATGACTTATATGATTTTAATTTGCATTTATAATACATTTTGTGGAGAATATTTTCAACATCTGTGAAGATTTAGTCAAAAGATAGAACTATGAACTTAACTTGTTTCTCCCTTCGCACCACCTGTCAATCAAACCCGCGTCTGTAACTTGAGCGTAGAAAGACGAAAACCCCGTCTAACAAATCAATGAACGATTTGTAATATCAGCCGTGACGCTTACTGAATTCTAAATGTTGTTTTAGCCTTGACTTGTCAGAAATCGATACTTATAATATTCTTTTAACGGCGTATTTGAAGTAGTAATGTTATATTTGACACTTTTAAGGATATCTCACCTCCAGCGATTTCAGTCATATTACATAACCGGCTGTCAGCATTAACCAGTAAAAATCTTCTCCTCAAGCCAAGCCATAAATTATTATTCTTTTAACATCCGTCACTTCTTTTGAGTAGCATTTATAAGTGCATTAAATGTGTAAGGAAATAGAGCAATTTAATTTTTGTATTTTTAGGAATATAAGTCACACTTTTTCTCATGGTTTGGGGTGTTTTCTGCGATTTATACTCCAGTGCGACTTATATATTAAAAGGAGACTCTAGTCTTGTGTGTCAGTATCTGCTGCTCCTGTTCCTCCTGCACCACTGTCACTTCACTCTACTGCCCATGTCTCCTGCAGAAAGAGCCTCTGTCCTGTCTGTATCATGTCAGTCGATTGCACCATTACTTCTTTACCACTGAAAATTAAAAACTTAAACAAACGTATAAAGACAACTGAGAAGACTGAAGACAAATGCCCCCCAAAATAAAATCATATTTTGCAGATCATAAGTTCATAGAGAAAAATCATGTACATCATCCTACTTGCAATTTGTGAGATTTATTAGGACAAACCATGCAACGTTTCTGCGAAGTTCTCATTCTTTTATATCGCAGATTACAACTTTAAGTAGTGCAGCTGAAAACTGTAATCGAGCAGCAGAAAGAAATTTTGGAGTGATCGAGAAACTTGTGACACAGGGAGGGTGCGACATGCAACTTCCCTGGAAGTCATTGGATGGATCGACAAAGCCTGGACTTCAGTGACACCGAAACCATCCTGTCGGGATTCAGAAAAGCTGGAATAATTCTAACTGGAACTGATGCTGAGTCTGACGACAGCTACACAGAAGAGGAAGCGGCGCTCTGTTTACCTCCGGAGGTCGTGGAGTTGCTCAGAAGTGACACTGAGGATGAAGAATTGAATGGATTTAGTGATTTGGAGTGAGATGGAGAGTTTGGTAAACTTGTTCTGTTCTGTTGTTTATGTTATATTTATCTGAAGAACTGTTCATATGTGACGTTAACAGTCTGTTGTTCTCTGTTCTATTGTTATTACTAGAACTTGCCTTTCAAGATGAAATGTCAGTTCCTGGTCTCTGATTTTATAAACAAAATTTCACCCAAAAAGTGCAACTTATAGTCTGGTGTGATTTATATATGTTTTTATCTTCATTCTGCATTTTTTCGCTAGTGCAACTTATACTCCAGAGCGAAAACGATACATACGATAGATGTTTTCTAGAGGTTTGGTGCAGCTTAAAAGCACTGTACCTGATTTTTACAGTTTTAAAAATGTGAAAAACAGAACTAGTTCACATTTCAGTGATCCAAAGTTATTCCTCACCTAAACTTGAATTCAGAGCATCCTAATTATTCACCACGATGAATTTATAAGCAAATGATGTTCATTATGTCTTCTTATATACTTTAACTTCTTAGGTTCTTTTTAAAGACAATGCAGTAAAGTGTATTTACCTTGTTGACATGTTTCGGCTGCTAGCTGCAAGCCATCTTCAGAACATAGTCACACTACCGAACATCAGAGGCATAACCGAACCCATCCAGAGCCATGAAAAAACACAACATAAGCACTGTAGTAAAACCATACACAAAACTCCGCCAACTACTCGTACACCCCAAGGACAAAATCCCACAAGAACAAAAATGCAACGCCATCTACGAAATCCAATGCAAATCATGCTATAAATCATACATAGGGGAAACAGGCCGGACATTTCACATCCAAAAAAAGGAACACCAAAAGGAATGCGAAAAGGAAACGTCAGGGAGACTCACCAGAACACAAAAAGACAAAGCAGAACAGGAAAACCTAAAATCCGCCATATCAGACACTGTAAAAGGAACAACCACATTCTGGATCGGGACGGGGCTCGGGTCATTGGATCGGAAAACAACAAGTTCAAACGCTGGATCAAGGAGGCCATTGAAATCAGGAAACGAGGCACGGACGGCATTAACCGTGATGACGGAGCGTTCCTCCTTTCACACACCTGGGACACCTCCTCCAGAGACACCGGGCGACGGGAGGCGTGGTCAGTCTGAGCGACCTGCCAGGTCCATCAGGTCTGACCACGCCTACAGGAAGTAACAACAGCTGATATACGACACGTCACCACCAACACCGGGGACAGTTCTGAAGATGCAGCCGCAGCCGAAACATGTCAACAAGGTAAATACACTTTACTGCATTGTCTTTAAAAAGAACCTAAGAAGTTAAAGAATTTATAAGCATTTTTCACAACTTTAAGAGACCAGAATGGAGTTTTGCAGTCACGATAAAAGTCTAAATGAATTTCCTCTGCGGAGTGGGTGAGTTTGAGGAGCTCAGTCACACAACATAAATAAAGCAGAAGAAAATGGTTGGATAGAACTAACAACGACTAGCATGCTGATGTGCAATTCCTGATTCTCTGTCAATAAATGCTTTACACTTAGGTGCTGACAGTTGCACAACGGACTTATTCTGAACTCAGGAGCTGCTTATATAATATATCTGTACTCTGTATTTTGCTCAAATACATGGTAAAAAAATCTGGTAAATGCCATGTAAAGCCATATCCCCCAACCGAAAAATACACGTAATCCACTTTTCATATTTTACTTTTGCTCATTACTGTACGCTCTTTAATAAAATTCACCCACCAAAACCCACCTCGTCTTATTTTCCATTTTTGCTTCTAAATCTTGACGCATCTCGAGTGGAAATTTTCAGATATGGCTCCACTTTACTCTCACACAAGAAGCACAGTTAATTCATGGAGGGTGAGTCTATGCTTCGCCTGTCCGACCCCCGACCGCCGTGTTTGGACAGGCTACATGAAGAGTATAGGTCCCTCTGCTATGTATAGCCGACCCACTAATGGAGGATTATATAAGAGTAATTAGATGGAAATGTAGTCGCCTAGAACTTCACAGCTCCTCCCGGACGCGCCGTGTTGTTTTTGGACTCCTCCGGGAATTTCTCACTTGAATTAAGTTGTAATTATTCGTTCTACTTAAATAACCCAAAAGTGCAGCTCGGTTTATTTCTTTATATGGTTTTAATCACAGTTTTTTGATCGACTTCGGCGTAAAAGTTGGGTACATTATGCTACAGACTGCTTACAGATGCATTATGGAACTCTATGGAACACTAGAGGGTCCGCCACGTGCCTAACTCATGGTGATTATATTATTTTGTTTGGAGTATAGCATTAAATAAATAAATTCCCAAGGAGACAAGCAAGTTACACCATCAGGCCAATTTACAGGTGATGCTGCATTCATGTGATCTTGTAATTTCTGAAGACTCCAGTTCCCAGGGTTTGGAAAATAGTAAATAATCTGAGAGTACAAGAAATAGGCTACGTTGAAGTGACCCAAATCTGATTTTTTCGCCCAATGTGACTTGTATCTGATCTTTTAATGACAGATCAGATTTTTTCAAATGTGACCCAGGACACTTGGATATGTGCTCCTGAAACCGATACATATCTGATCTTTTGACATGCGACTTCAGTCTGAATAGCCAGGTTACATTCATCCCACTTATGTGTGAAAAATGTGTCAGTCGTCCACGTAGGATTCATGGCAAAGGAGAAATTCAGTTTGTCGACTGGACAAAAGTTTATTTGGTCGAATACATTTCGCAACTGTCAGCTTCTTCTGGAGGGGCCTGAAAAGAGCCTTAAAAGAGAGTCCAGAAGGATTAAAGGTGTTCACAAACATGTCTCTTTTATTAGGCTCACACAGGTACAGATCTCTTGATTCAAGTTGATTCACACAGCATCTCTCCACGTCACCTCTCCTAGTACAAGAAGAGCTGACAGCTTTATACTGACCATCTCGTCAGAATATTGACAAACTGTAACTGGTATTTACAGGAAATTCACTAGAAATGTTGACCCAGACAGTGTAACCACAGATAGTCATATGTTAAAGAGTTCAGACACTCCCCCTTTATGTCTCATATACATCACAAAGTCCATCATAACATGTCCCAAACTCATTGACATTTTAAAGTTCAGACACTGACTTCTCTTTATGACACATGTACAAGAACATTGAACCCCTTCCACATTGCATGGTGAATTAACATGAATGAAACACTAAAAATACAGAAATTAATTCCCACACAACTCATCCAAGCTGCTTCTTCTTCTGACCAGAACTGAAGACTATACAATATCACGATGTCTCAGACCTTTGAGCTGCATATGGACTGAACCAGGAATAAACCAGGTCTAAACTAGTTCTAAACCAGTTCTAATCCTAGGACTAAACCAGGACTAGTCTAGGACTTGAGAGAGAGAGATGGGGGCTCTGTGGAGCGAGGAGATCTGCACAGGTCCTTTCGCTTGTGGTCACCTGACGGTCTACACGGGCTCACCTTTGGCTCGTCCCAACACTCAGTCCTGGTTCTGTCCTGGGATCAGTCCTGGTTTAGTCCTGGATTAGTCCTGTTTTAGTCCCGTTTTAGTCCTAGGTCAGTCCTGGATTAGTCCTCCTGGTTCAGTCCTGGTTTAGTCCTGGTTCAGTCCTGGAATCAGTTCTGATTTAGTCCTGATTTAGACCTGGTTTGGACCTGGTTCAGTCCTGGTTTAATCATCCTGGTTCTGTCCTGGGATCAGTCCTGGTTGAGACCTGGTTCAGTCCAGGTTTAGTCCGTATGTGGCGCAAAATTCTAGCATCACAGTTGAAGTCAAGAAAACGGGAAACGGCCTTTATCCGTTTTTTCCATTATTCATTTAAACACAAAATCAAAAACTGAAAAGACAAATCGTTATCCATTTTTTTCATAGTACTTCTGTAGACAAATAATGAAGAAAATAGTTGTTTTGTCATTTTCTTATTTTTGATTTTATTTTTAAAAACAAATGATACACATATTATACTCAAATTACAAAACTGACATCACTGCACTTTTCTACCCAATCTCCACCACAGCAGTAGAACCTTCAACCTCCTCAGCCTCTCATTCTCCTTCCTCTTTATTACCAGTGTCTCGATCCTTGGGAATTAAATCCATTCTCTTCTATTCCAGACTCTCTCTACTTGCTGGTGTTAACGTGCCAAAGTTCAAGTATTCATGTGTCTGTTTTCGTTCCTCGCGGCTGAAACTTCTACAGCTCACGTTATTTTTCATTCTTACAATTTCTTACACATTTTTTGCTGTGGGACATAACAATCTGCGCCAGGGCGAGGGTTGAACCGAGGAGCCCGAACTTCGTGTCACTTTACAACAGCCCAGATTTGAAGCCTCGGATTTTGCTCCCAGCTTTCCTCGTGCACTTGAACCTGTCTCAGTGGTGAATGGCTCCTGTGAAGGTGAGCGGCTTTGAAGGTATGGGAACAGAAAGCCTTCCAGAACCAATTAGACTGATCGCTTACAGTTTAATCTGGGAGGCGTCCTGCAAAGAGGGTCCAGGCTGAGGGGAAGTTTGTTTAAGAGCAGAGGGGAGAGGGGAGAGTCAGACGGGAGCAGCCCTGACGATGAGAGGGGAAAGGGGGAGAGCCAGACGGGAGCAGCCCTGACCAGGGGACAGGGGAGAGGGGGGAGAAAGGGGGAGCAGACCGGGTCTATCGTGGAAAACCTCAGTAATAAAAAGATAAAAAGTGCTCCATTTAAATGATTCCTTCAACACTACACACGGTATGAACAAATAGGTAATGTGAATCAAAAGCTGTGATGAGTAAAAGTGCAGTTTGTAGATCAAACATGTCAAATTTGGCCTGCGATATAATTATATTTGGCCTGCGAGATCATATCAAATATGTATTAGAGCTGCCCACCGGTTACAGATAGACTATAGAGACAAATTATGATTGTTTTGGATTCAATGTTTAAGCAAAATTATTATTAAACATTTATTTTAATAAGAAAATGTTTAACATTACATATCTCGAAGGAAGAGAAAACATGAAACATTAAATTTTTCAATAAATATTTAGTTTGGTCCATGACCAGATTTTAATTTTGGCCCTGTGAATTTGAGAAAATTTTACAAAAACACTAGTGTACTATGGTAGTACTCTTGGGCTAGATTAGTAACAGTATTTAGATGGTAAAAGGGTCACATTTTTATCCAGCGCTTTTCTACCGTCAAGGCACTCAAAGCACTTTACAACAAGGAACCACTCACCCATTCACACACACATTCATACAACAGTGCACACAGACACTGGGAGCAAGGTGGGTTAAGTGTCTGGTCCAAGGACACAACAACAGCATTCATCTGTGGGAGCTGGAATCACATCACCAACCTGTGGTTCGGTGGATCTGACCGCTCAACCAATGATCAATAATGTTTTATGTCGAGAGGGAGATCTGAACCACCAACCTTTGGATCAATGGACAAACACTACCAACTGAGCTACTAGTTTTTGTAGTGTGTTTTTGAGTGTAAAGTACTTTGTGTTACGTTTTTATATGAAAAGTGCTTTGACGATAATATGATTGTGGTGGTAGTGGGTTTCACTTTGTGGAAACTGTCTGACCTCGCAGCATTAGGATTCATTCTCTTGATGGTAGACTGGTACTTTTTTCATTTAACCAATCGCTGCTATTTGGTTGCGACGTATGTAATGCGCCAAATACCCTGGGAAGAAGGGCAATAACGTCTTTCCCCTTGATCAAATTCACCAAACATTCTCTTTGTTCTCTTTAAATCCTAGATCTCGGGAATTGTTGCCAGACGTATGTCTTCGTCTACATCCATGTCGACCGCTTTGTTTACTGTTGTGTTGAACCACAAAAGGGACCCAGACAGGTGCTTGAGTTTGACTTCACAGGTCTTCACTGATTGGCTGGTGCGTGTTCTACAACTTCTGTGCTTCTTGCAAACCGTCTAGTGTATTCTGATTCCTGATTTAGTCCCTGGAGAGAAATGAAATTGAGTAAAGGAACTAGATGTCTCCTGACCATTACATTTAAATCTACTTCTAGCTCAGTATTATAAACACGTGAGATCATGGCTGCCCAGGTAATGGTAAAAAATAAAACATACTTAACCAAATATTTGTATATATTCTCCAGTAACAGTATTTTATTTTTCATACAAGTATAAATAGTTGTGCAGAGTTACGTGTGACGACCTGGCCTTAGTGGAATCCTCAGTCCGCAGACACAGAACGTCCGTAGACTATACATCAAACAGGGCCCCTGCTCAGTTTATTTTATGTGAAATTAATGTTATCTTGTGAAACGTAGAGGGCGCTGAGCAGGAGGCACAGTCCGGGCCCAGCGGAGGTGTCAGGTACTCTGAGGGCTGAGGTACAATGAGTTCTGTGTTCCTCTCTGGTCCATGGATACTTCGTACTCTCTCTCTCACGCACACACACACACACACACACACACACACACACGTACACACACATACACACGTACACTAGGGGCCATGGGCGTGGAGTACAGGGGCCCCGACTGTATTTGTGAAGCCAGTCTGCTGACCTCCTGCTCCAGAATAACCTGTGGGGAACTTCTCCACAGGGAAGAAGAAAGCCACCTGGACGTGCACATGGGGGACACGTGAGAGGACACATACACACTCAAGAAAGTAAAAAGTACTACAAATACGTGCTTATAGGGCAATGGTGTTGGAGTAAAGTAAATAGTAGGCTGGGTACTTCAAAACTGTATGTAATGTAGAAGTAAAAGTTGTCATACCGGCTTGTCAAAGACTGATCCCGTCAGGTGTCAGAAGCTCAGCAGGGCCGGATCTGGTTTAGTACTTGGATGGGAGACACTGGGAAAATCAGGTGCCACAGGGGGAGCGCCTGTAGCAAAACTGTTGTTGTGTCCTTAGGCAAGACACTTCACCCACATTGCCTAGTATGAATGTGGTGTGTGTGAGTGTTGGTGGTGGTCAGAGGGGTCAATAGTGCAGATTGGCAGCCTCGCTTCCGTCAGTCTGCCCCAGGGCAGCTGTGGCTACAATAGTAGTTTACCCCCACTGAGTGTTGAGTGAATGAATAATGAACTGTAAAGTGCTTTGGGTATATTGAAAGGTGCTATATAAATGCAATGATTAATTAAATTAATAAAATAAATAGTAATTAATTTTAAACTTTTCCATGACTTTTTCATGACCTAAAGTGAATTTTCCATGACTTTATGGCACCTACATGTGTAGAATTGATCATATTTTAGGGCTAAATATGAAACGTTAACCCTTTCCACTCACCTTATGGTTTGATATTATAGTTTTTTAACATTCAGAATACTGTCAGTGCATTTATTGTCGTCTCTTTTAAACAAATGCGCAGACGTTCAGAAATAATCATAATAGCCTCATGAGAACTTAAGAGAACAATGTAGTTATGTGTATGTTTATGGGTTTGCACTTGCAAATTGCTCCAAACGCAATTTCGTTGTTCTTCTGTGACAATGACTAGAAGTTGAAATAAACAATAAACAATAAACGAAAGAGATAATAAAATTCTGTGACTTTTCCAGGCCTGGAAAATGACATTTTCAATTTCCAAGACTTTTCCACAATTTCCATGACTGTTGGAACCCTGAGATGCCATTGTGCTGCCTGGAATGTGCCACAGTGTGACTTTAAACAGCTCTACTTTACATTTATTCAATTACATGTGGTTTTGTAGCTCAAAAATATTTAGAAAAACAGGCATTCTGACTGTGAGCGGGGTCGCCTCTCCACAGATCTGACCTGTACCTTGGTCTGGTTTGGTCTAAATGAAAATAGAGAGGTTTAATGCCATACTGTGTAACATTCCAGATGAAGCAATAACATCTCCATGGAGAAAAGCATTTGACGGACCCTCCACCAGAAAAGTTACGTGACATTACACTCTGCAAAAAACAAATCTAAGTTAGGATGACTTGAATTAAGAAAGTTTGATAATGATTTGAGTAAATTCCATGACGAGTAAAATTATCTGCCAGTGGAATAAGACTTTTTGTTCTTAAAATACGAAAACACATCTTGCTACACTTAAAATATGAGAAACAAGAACTTTTTGCACTTAAAATAAGAAACAAAATCAAATGTTGCTTGAATTAAGGAAAAAACACTTATTCCGCTGGTAGATAATTTTACTTTTCAAGTTGAATCGACTCAAATAAAGTAAAATATTCTTAATTTAAGTCATTTTAATTTAGGCAGATATTGTTTTTTTCTGACTAAGTTTTCCTAATCCCTAATTTATCTGTTTGTGTAAATGTGAAAGTGATGGACAAAGCTATTTCACACTATTTTTCTGCTCATATTTCTGAGTACATAGGCTCTTTTATTTATATTTGGTCTGTGTTGGTGGCAGACAGCACAGCGCACACTCATGCTGTGGCTCCTATAGGTTTTTGGCGATCCCCTCTGCCAGTTAAATCCTGACAAGTTCATTAATCAAGACTTTTATTCCCCATTCGCTGCAATAACATTACCCCAAGTGTAATGTATTTCACAGACGCTCAAACGCAGCCTGTACAAAGACACGTTTGATTCACTAAATACCACGGCGCTATACTTTCAATCTACTTTTCTTTTCCATTGTGGCCTGGGTGTCAGAGGCCGCTACGGTTCTGAGTGACACAAGCCAGGGGCCCGTTCACTTTAGTCAGGGGCCAAACCCTTTCAAGCACATCCACGCATTTAGACTTACATAACACGACTCTGACCCCACCGCAGGAACACAGGGCGTCACATGATCACATGGTCCAGTCATGTGACCGGTCAGACGGGACACACCTGCGGATCACGTTTTTCTCAGCCGTCCAACATATTTTACGGTTATGAGGAATAAAAAACACGAGTGAACGTAAAGAGTGAGTGGGTGAGTACATTGGGACCTTTTCACAACGTAAATAAATAATTCGCCAAGTTCTGATCGCTCCAAAAGTGCAGATCTACACTTTTCGTCTCATTCATTTTCTACAGAGAATCAGCTGAGTCCTGCTAAAATAAATCAATATTTAAATAACACTGGTATAGTTTTTGGTTGATTTATTATCACCAACAGCATGGTACAAACTATAAAAATCCGATTCAGCATAGTGACATTGCTTTTCTGAAAAAATTAATTCAAATCCGGAGTTGAATTTTTATGTTTATAATATTAATCATCTTTCTAAATAGGGCTGGGTATCATTCAGAAGTTGCTGATACCTTAATACATAGGCCACGATACAATACATATCTCGATACGGTGAGCTTTCAATTTGATATGATTCAATACGATATATTTTCAATAAAAAATAAAGGCTAAATCATGTCTGTGATATTAAAAGTCTTTGTTAAACCACTTCTTGTACAACGTTTATATGAAACACAAACATTTTAATCCTCAAAACAGTGAAAATGTCAAATGTGCTGCATAAATTTATTTCCTTTCTCTAAACAAGCAACAAAACTGTAGCTCTGTAACTAAATAATTAAGTAAAATATACCAAAAAATACTCTTGGTGATATATCAATACAGCAGCCCGCGATATCGATACTGTATCATCACATTAAACAGTATGATATATCGATATTTCAATATTTTTGCACACCCCTACTTCGAATTTTTTATTGGTTGACATTCCTTTAGCTGATTTTAGCTTTATTGTATTCCTTATTGATTTTTATTCTATTAAAAAAAAAGTATAATTAACTGAATTGTTGGCATCATTGTGTGTTTTTGTATGCCTTCTGTATGCGTGTGTATTTTTATGCTTTTTGTGTTGTTTTTTGTTGCTTGTACAGCACTTTGTTTTTAAAAGTGTTTTATAAATAAAGATTTATTATCAAAATCCTCTTGGTCTGAACCTCAGAAATTAATCAGTGTTTAAATTTTCCCAGGATTGTTACGTCACAGGTAGAAATCCAGTGGTCTATAAATCATAGGCTACGTTCAGACTGCAGGGCTTAACGCTCAATTCCGATTTTTTTGTGAAATACCGATGTTTTTGCGAGGTCGTTCACATTTCCAATTAAATGCGACAGTCCATTGAAAGGAA
The DNA here is from genome assembly GCF_026225935.1 of Boleophthalmus pectinirostris. NCBI lineage: Eukaryota > Metazoa > Chordata > Actinopteri > Gobiiformes > Gobiidae > Boleophthalmus > Boleophthalmus pectinirostris. The sequence goes on along the minus strand of NW_026571036.1, from coordinate 10,740,539 downwards.
CGTGTGGATGTGGAGACGTAGCCAAGAGTGGTGAGTGGTGATGTGCTTTGTTTCAGTGACACGGAGTTCATTAACAATTTTCGCCTACTTCAGTGCAGAATAGTGACGTTTGTGGCTTGTTGATAACGTGTAGGTGGGATGAATGCGCTTTGGCCGTTCAGACTGAAGTCACATGTCAAAAGATCAGATATGTATCGGTTTCAGGACCACATATCCAAGTGGCCTGGGTCGCATTTGAAAAAATCGGATCTGTGTCGTTCAGACTGTTATTAAAAGATCAGATACAGGTCACATAGAGGCCAAAAACTTGAATTTGGATCATTTCAGGCTGCAGTCTGAACGCAGCCATAGTCAGACTCATTCTGAGCATTTCTGACATCAAACTGCATTCATGACATCTGCTTGTACTATCATGCCAGTGATGTTTTTGTCTGTAGTTCATTCCCACCGCTGCCAGGAGAGAGCGTGACACAGTGACAGTTGAAAGCCGGGATGGTCTGCCCACTCTCACTTAAAAATCTAGAGCAACATCCATCCACATATTGGATTAAAGTTTTAGTTTTTCTTTTTTATAATGATGGTGACTGGGGTTAGCGTGGAGAAGAAAAAAATATCAGGGAAACTTTCAGTATTGGATCAAAATCAATATCAGCAGCAATACTGTCCATCATTTCACCCACAATGCCAACTCCAGGCACTAGTTGAGAAAGGAAGGGCATCTGGCTTTATCTAAATGCATCTAAAAGTTCTATCTACTCTCTGTGTGATTGAATATTAGGTATTAAAGTCCCTATGCAGGTTCGACTACTCATTTTAGTAAAACACAATTAAGATCATATATTTAAGATTTATTCCACATTCGTTTTCCCAACTTGGGCATTTTTTTTAGGTTTAAACTTCCTTTTTATTTCCTGGTTAGAAATCATGAGCTCACACATAATTGTTACTTAGAAAAACTCCTTTACGTATTGTGTCCCCGGTGTGTTTAGAACTGTGTACGAACTGTAATTTTCTACATATTATTCAACTTTTCTTCACAAATTGCTTCTTGATTTGTATTTACAATCGTTAAAATCCAAACAAATTAAGTCAGAATTAGAGAATCATACTCGCTTTTAGTATTTGAACTTGTCACAGATACTGACAGTTTTCATGGGGCCTCGAATGCCCAGCCTACATTTTCAGATTTGACCAGTTCAATAAAATTCAGCCATAAAATTCAGACTTCCTTCTCACCTCGTGCCTAAACTGTGGACCCTTTCAGAACATTACAACATCACACGAGCGAGACCCTCCATTCATTCACGAGTAACAGTATTCTGTATAGGCCTAATGTATAGATCACGTGCCTGGGCTATGAAAACAGGCTTAGAGGTGGTCAGGGGGAAGCGTCTGGGAGGGAAGTCAAACACACGGACAGACCCAAACACTGACAGTTATAATGGAGGGTCAGTGTGACGGCTTTTGGAACCAGAAATAGAACGGCTACATGGACGCTTAATGGAAAAATGGAATGGAAATGGGAGTGTGTCTGGAAGAACAGTTTTATGGATGTGTTTATAAGTATCTGAAACCATAATACTGAACTTAATATTATAACTTTTGAAGCGAACAAGTCCCCTGTGTCTTATTAATGTCTGGCAGAATTACAGTGGTCAATGGGATAAGCCAAAAGTAATTATAAATGTACATTTTAACTGACCGTCGTTCAACTCAGCGCAAAAACCAGGAATTGTACTACCAGTCCAAAGTCTGGACACATTTCATTCAGTGTTTTTCTTATTTCCATATTCTTACTGCTTCCTAGATTTGATATACACACAGAAGATATCAAATATACAAAGTAAGGTTCATGAAGCAAAGAAAAAAAGTAAAAAAAATAGGCCTGCATATTGTTTTTTATTATTAAAATCCAGTGGCGGGACCTCAGGGCCTGCAAGTTCTTCTCTGCTGGCCTAAAAAATATCTGAATCACAGAATGATGTTAATGATATTATTATTAAATAATTCCAAATGGTCCGTCTGCTTCTTTTCAGAGCTTTTCCGATGTTTGTGCTGCTTCCACACATGTATTTTCATATTAAAGCACACATTTCAGCCGTCATTTGTTGCTAGGCAGAGTCAAGGTCAAAGAAGACTGAGGTCTTCACAATCTGTTCTGCAGGCCCTCCAACACAAAATAAATGTCCATGAATCTGTTGCTTCAACCAATCAGATTTTGAATTGGTGTTGCCAGGGCCTTGAGCAGGCGCATGAGGTCACCGGATACAGAGCCACTAAAGCAAACTGCATCTGTAGCGGAACCAGGACTAAACCAGGTCTAAACCAGGTCTCATCATCAAGACTAATCTTGGACTTGAGAGAGAGTGAGAACGGAGCCCCGTGTGGCGCGAAGCCCCGGTCCCATGTCGCACGGGGCTCCTTTCGTCCTCCTTTCATCTTCGGTCACCCGACAGTCTACGCAGGCGCACCTTCGGGCTAGTCCCGACAAACAGTCCTGGGTTAGTTCTGGTTTAGTTCTGGTTTAGCACCCCAGCGCTCCTCATGTCTTCTCCGTGCACTGCACACCTCGTTCTCCTCACTTCTCCATGCATGGAGTCTCCACGGCTCTTTATACTGTGTTTCTGTTTAATAAGATGCTTTTATAACCATAAAATAGTTGAGGAGTGGATGTGTGTGTGAAGTGCACCCTCCGCCACTGTTAAAATCAGAGAATCCAACATTTGCTTTGCAACATATTTAGTATTATTAGTTATTTAACTTTAACTTTTTCCTTTACTGCCTAATTCTATATACACTAGTGGTCAAAATGTGTGAAAAATCCCTCAGTCGTCCAGGTAAAATCCACGGCAAAGGAGAAATTCAATTTGTCGACTGGACAAAAGTTTATTTGGTTGAATACGTTTTGCAGCTCATCCAAACGTATTCAACCAAATAAACTTTTGTCCAGTCGACAAATTGAATTTCTCCTTTGTCACTAGTTGTCAAAAGTTTTAGAACACCACACTTTTTCAGTTTTTTACTGTTTACAGATGACGTATTCTAAACTTTTGATTAATGAAAGTGTCCACCTTTGGCAGATATAACAGCTGAACACACTCATTCTTTCTTGATAGAAATCAAATATTCTTCAGAAAGTTCTTCCCAAGTCTGTTGCAGTTTCCATAAATGTGTGGCACTTGTAGGTTTCTTGGCTTTCACTCTTCTGTCCTGTTCATCCCAAACCAGCTCGATGGGGTTTAAGTCTACGTTTATATGATGATGGTCTGAACAGAAGGCGCAAAAGTGGCATCGCGTCTTCACTTTTTATTCCGCGTTAAGACAAGTGTTTTCGGGAGGAAATCTGTGTGTAATTCGATTGTGTATGCATGCCATCCGACATGTTTGTTTCTGTGTACTGTATGTATGTGACGTAAACACGTACGCAATGTAAGCAGATCTGACCAGAGTTTTGCATCTTGGGCAGTGTAGTGAGGTAGTTTTGGCAGAGCTTGGACTTGTGTTTTGTTATCTTTTCTCTTTTTTTAACCTCTCACTGTTCAGTTCTTACATTTGTACCATTTCATCAAGTTTCACCAAGTTATTCACTGGACTTGCACGACTTGAACTGCAATAAATAACTGGAAAAATTAGCGTGTTTTAAAACTTTTGACCGGTAGTGTATCTTGCTTCATATATCTGATGTCTGAATGGAAAAATACATTTAAACATACCAAAAACAACCAAAACAAAACATACAAAATTGCAGCTTTGTAATATCTGAAAATGAATAAATCGTAAAAAGCATTGAAGCAAAGATCGCACTGATTAAAACAGAAGCTTAGGGAAAAATAAAGTTAGAAATTGCAGAAACAGAAAACGAGGTGGAACCACACACAAGCAAATCGTGCAGAGTCGGTGTAATTCAATCTTCTCATTTTTATTTCCATTCCAGATCCTGCCTGATTTTATGTGGACACGTTTTATTGTATTTTGTTTATTTGAAGTCATAAAAATCTGTCACTTTTTTGTGTAATATATAGAGGTTTTTGTAGGGTAGGTTAGAGTTCATGTACCTGAGTTGTTTCAGATTCAGATTCAGGGGAAATGAGTTTGAGCAGTAAAAAAATCAGAGAGTGACAAAGAAACATTCAACACGTGCAGCGATCCTGAACAAAGAGGTTTAAGAAGTGCCCCATAAAAGACATTACAACTACACAGAATTTAAAAGGCAAATGGAAGAAGGATTTTTCTTTTTTCATAGGGGACAACATCGTAAAGAAAACTCACTTTTTAACATAATATGACTCTGTGAGCTGAGAATCACATTGGGGTTTTTGAAAAATGTATCATCAGTAGTCGGCCCTCCAGTCTGGTCACAGTCCGGTCTAGTCTCAGTCTGGATATGCTTCCGTTGTAGGGAGTATTATACCTCTGATGACATCTCACTGTGCCTCTCTTTCCCTGTCTCTCTTTCTGGCTCTCTCTCTATCTCTCTGTACCCCGCTCTCTTGTCTGTTTCTCTCTTTCTGTCTCTCTCTTTGCCTCTCTTTTTCTTTCTCTCTCTCTGTGCCTCTCTTTCTCTCTGTGCCTCTCTCTCTCTCTGTGCCTCTCTTTCTCTCTCTCTCTGTGCCTCTCTTTTTCTTCTCTCTCTCTCTCTCTTTCTCTCTCTCTCTCTCTCTGTGCCTCTCTCTCTCTCTCTCTCTGTGCCTCTCTTTCTCTCTGTGCCTCTCTTTCTCTCTCTCTCTCTGTGCCTCTCTTTTTCTTTCTCTCTCTTGTGCCTCTCTCTCTCTCTGTGCCTCTCTTTCTCTCTCTCTCTCTGTGCCTCTCTTTCTCTCTGTGCCTCTCTTCTCTCTCTCTCTCTGTGCCTCTCTTTCTCTCTGTGCCTCTCTTTCTCTCTCTCTCTCTGTGCCTCTCTTTCCTCTCTCTCTCTCTCTCTGTGCCTCTCTTTCTCTCTGTGCCTCTCTCTCTCTCTGTGCCTCTCTTTTCTCTCTCTCTCTCTCTGTGCCTCTCTTTCTCTCTGTGCCTCTCTTTCTCTCTCTCTCTCTGTGCCTCTCTTTCTCTCTCTCTCTCTGTGCCTCTCTTTCTCTCTCTCTCTCTGTGCCTCTCTTTCTCTCTGTGCCTCTCTTTCTCTCTCTCTCTCTGTGCCTCTCTCTCTCTCTCTGTGCCTCTCTTTCTCTCTCTCTCTCTGTGCTCTCTCTCTCTCTCTCTCTCTTCTCTCTCTGTGCCTCTCTTTCTCTCTCTCTCTCTCTGTGCTCTCTCTCTCTCTGTGCCTCTCTTTCTCTCTCTCTCTCTCTGTGCCTCTCTCTCTCTCTGTGCCTCTCTTTCTCTCTGTGCCTCTCTTCTCTCTTCTCTCTTTCTCTCTCTCTCTCTGTGCCTCTCTTTTTCTCTTCTCTCTCTCTGTGCCTCTCTTTCTCTCTGTGCCTCTCTCTCTCTCTGTGCCTCTCTTTCTCTCTCTCTCTGTGCCTCTCTTTCTCTCTGTGCCTCTCTTCTCTCTCTTCTCTCTTTCCTCTCTTTTTCTTTTGCTCTCTCTGCTCTCTTTCTCTCTGTCTCTCTCTCTCTCTGTGCCTCTCTTTCTCTCTCTGTGCCTCTCTTTCTCTCTGTGCTCTCTTTCTCTCTCTCTCTCTGTTGCCTCTCTTTCTCTCTCTCTGTGCCTCTCTTTCTCTCTCTCTCTCTGTGCCTCTCTTTCTCTCTCTCTCTCTCTCTGTGCCTCTCTTTCTCTCTGTGCCTCTCTCTCTCTCTCTGTGCCTCTCTTTCTCTCTCTCTCTCTGTGCCTCTCTTTCTCTCTGTGCCTCTCTTTCTCTCTCTGTGCCTCTCTTTCTCTCTCTGTGCCTCTCTTTCTCTCTGTGCCTCTCTTTCTCTCTCTGTGCCTCTCTTTCTCTCTCTCTCTCTGTGCCTCTCTTTCTCTCTCTGTGCCTCTCTTTCTCTCTCTCTGTGCCTCTCTTTCTCTCTCTCTCTCTCTCTGTGCTCTCTTTCTCTCTCTCTCTCTGTGCCTCTCTTTTCTCTCTCTCTCTCTCTCTGTGCCTCTCTTTCTCTCTCTCTCTCTGTGCCTCTCTTTCTCTCTCTCTCTCTCTGTGCCTCTCTTCTCTCTCTCTCTCTCTCTCTCTCTCTCTGTGCCTCTCTTTCTCCTCTCTCTCTCTCTCTCTGTGCCTCTCTTTCTCTCTCTCTCTCTCTGTGCCTCTCTCTCTCTCTGCTCTCTCTTTCTCTCTCTCTCTCTCTGTGCCTCTCTCTCTCTCTGTGCCTCTCTTTCTCTCTCTCTCTCTGTGCCTCTCTTCTCTCTCTCTCTCTCCTCTCTTTCTCTCTCTCTCTCTCTCTGTGCCTCTCTTTCTCTCTCTGTGCCTCTCTCTCTCTCTCTGTGCCTCTCTTTCTCTCTGTGCCTCTCTCTCTGTGCCTCTCTCTCTCTCTGTGCCTCTCTTTCTCTCTCTCGCAGTCTCTGTCTCTCTCCCTCTCTCGGTGCATTTCCTCTCTCTTTCTGGCTCTATTTCTCTCTGTGTATCTCTTTGTTTGTCTCTCTCTGTCCCTCTCTCTCACTCTCTGTGCCTCTCTTTCTCTCTCTTTGTGCCCCTCTTTCTCTCTGTCTCTCTCTGTATCTCTCTTTCTTGCTCTCTCTTTCTCTGTTTCTCTTTCTCTCTCTGTCCCTCACTTTCTCTCTCTCTCTGGCTCTCTCTATCTCTCTTTGTAACCCACTTTCTCTTTCTGTCTGTCTCTTTCTCTCTCTGTGCCTCTCTTGGTTTTTATCTCTCTCTATCCCTCTCTCTGTGCCTCTCTTTCACTCTTTCTGTCTCTCTCTCTATGCCTCTTTTTGTATCTCTCTTTCTCTCTCTCTCAGTCTCTGCCTTTCTCTCCCCCTCTCTCTGTGCCTTTCCTTCCCTTTCTCTCTCTCTCTCTCTCTGTAACCCACTTTCTCTTTCTGTTTCTCTCTCTTTGTGCTTCTCTTTGTTTGTCTTTCTCTGTCCCTCTCTCTTAATCTCAGTGCCTCTCTTTCTCTCTCTTTGTGCCCCTCTTTCTCTCTGTCTCTCTCTGCCCCCTCTCTCTATACCTCTTTCTCTCTCTCTCCCTCTTTTCTCTGTGCCTCTCCTTCCCTTTCTCTCTCTCTTTCTAGCTCTCTCTATATCTCTCTCTGTAACCCGCTTTCTCTCTCTTTCTCTTTGTCTCCTCTTTCTCTCTCATTATCTCTTTCTCTGTTTGTCTTTCTCTCTGTCCCTCTCTGTCTCTCTCTATCTCTCTTTGTAACGCGCTTTCTCTTTCTGTCTGTCTGTCTCTCTCTCTGTGCCTCTCTTTTTTTTTTATCTCTCTCTGTCCCTCTCTGTCGCTCTCTCTGTCTCCTCTTTCTCTCTCGTTATCTATATGTTTCTTTATATCTCTCTCTTTCTGTCTCTCTCTGTACCTCACTTTCTCTCTCTCTCTCTCTCTGGCCTGTGTCCCGCTGGTCCCTCTCTCCTCCTCCGGTCCAGAGCAGTGGTTGAGTGCACACATGTTCAGAGGTGGACTGGACTGACCCACACACACTGAGGCCTGGAGCAGAGCCGCTCGGTCAACACTGGTGTGAAGTGTGGAGGCCAGAGGCAGTCGGTAAACTGAAAAAAATACTCAAACGGTCCGAACTGTTTCAAACTTTTCACAGCTTACTTTGTGTTTATGTCAAGAGTGATATCAACACTAAAAACAGATGAAAAAGATGACTTAAAAACATGAAAAACATTATATTCCTCACGTTTCTTATACATTCAGGGCGTCCTGATAATTCACAGCAATGAGTTTGAGTTTTTCAGAACTCTCACGAACCACTGTGGAGTTTTGCTGTGGCTTTAAAGCATGCTAACACTTATCAGACGGACTGAAAATTAGATGCAGACAGACCTCAAGAGCTGCTTATATAATATATCTGCACTGTGGGAAGACAAATTTCGCACATACACATAGGAATTATAAATGATCCATGAGTCCACTGATGAGCCAACGGAATATCTACGTTGTTGCGAGGTATTTCTAAGGTTATGTTTACACTAAAATTAATCATCCTATCACCGTATCGGAAACAATTTGCGTCCAGACACGTCGTTTCTTCTTCCCTATCCACACTGCTTTGCGAATATTTGTTTACGTTTTACAGAAATAAAACTTAAAACCACATGGCTAATTTGCATAAAGTGAAGGCAAAACAAAAAACAGTTCGCTCCTTGTGCACTGATGCTTTTCAGCTTCTGTCGGACTAAAGGACACGACTCAGTGGATTATATGTGTTCTTCCTGTGATCGAGGGATGTTCTGCTAACCTAACTAAATGTCTGAAGTTGCAGCAGCCGATTTTGAGTCGAGGAAGATGGCAAGCGTGAAAACTTTTGTCATCTTTTCATGGACTGTGCACTGGCAAGTAGTTCTTGTCATGCTGTTTCTCGTTTGTTTAGTCTGTTTTCCGCAATAGTGTCACATGACCGATGTCACGAATACAAGTCAGAGTGATGTGGTCGAATAGGGACACGGCTAGTTTTCAGGCGTCCACACGGTGCTGAATCAGATCCGTACTCAGATGAATTCATAGGAGCTGGAGCGGCACCAGATCGTTTTGTCTCTGGAGCTGTTTTCAGTTGGATTAGTGTGGACGAACACTGCATTTGCAACAAAAACAACTCAAATATGTACTAGTGTGGATGGGGCCTAAGTCTTTCTGACAAATTTCTTCTTATGACAAGTCAACTTATGTCAAAACCAGTCAGACATGCAAAGAAATAGTGAAACAAATCCAGTTTCACAAAATAATTTAAATATAGATTCTTGTCAATAATACGCAAAATTACAGTTCTAAACTCAAATCCATTTAGATAAATCAATAACCACCAAACCACCTCTTTAAAATTATGCATTCTTCTCTTTAAACATACTTTTGGTCTCCTTTGGGTACATATTTCACATTTTCTAACCTAAACAATGTCTACATTTGGAAAACTCACTTTATAAACTTAACTTCTGTTTCCAATCAGACATTTACTGTAGTTCATACAGCTCCCTCTGCTGTCAGTAACATGAAACACAAAGTAAAATAAACAAATGAAGTCCTTAGACCATGTGATTGCGTTGCTAATAGATCCATGGATTATTTGTGAACATAATTTGACAACGGAATGAGTCCGGTGGTGGTTTATGGGCTTAAAAACTGCACAGGATGTCAGTTTTTTTTTACATATGACGCAACAATCCGGGCAAAATGAAAACAGAGAATAATGGAGTGACACGATTTAACATTTTCAGCCTTATTTCTCTCCGATCTTGAACATTTTCAGTGGTTACATTTACACAATACACTTATGTTGAGCTTTATTATTTTTCTGTAGAACTATTACACTCAAACCGCTAAACCTAATTGAACCATATATAAGTAAATAAATTCCGTGAATGCTTCGTTGACATAATTAAACTAACAGTAGAGTAGCGTACATGGGGGGGGAAAGTGAAACCATGTGAACTCAGTGGCCTGGAAGTGTTGCGCCCAGACCTCCAGACTACAGGGGCTCTTCACACTCCCCTCTGCCCATGAACGAGGCTCTGTGTTGGGGTGAGCGGCCCGGCTGGCACGGGACCAGCGGGTAAATACGAACGATCTTACACTAACATATACGCTCCTGACCTAGATATCACAAAGAGGGCCTCACAAACTATAAAACGGATTCCGAGATGTACAGGAGAGGTGAAAAGTTAATGTAAATGTATGTAATGCTCAATCACATTTATAAAGTAGCAATGCGTCGCTTTTCTAGTGGTCTTATTTTTTAATTGAAGTGTGCAGAATAGGATTAAAAGGTCCATATTACACTATTTTCTGATGTTATAATGTTGTTTTCTTATCAAAAACATACCTGCACCGCAAAAAATAAAATCTACCCAAGTTAAGATTACTTGAATTAAGAAAGTTTCATCACAATTTGAGCAAATTTCACTTGACAAGTAAAAATTATCTGCCAATGGAACGGGACATTTTGTACTTAAAATATGAAAATACATCTTAAAATACATTTAAAATAAGAAAAACTGCTATTTTTTGTGCTTAAAATAAGAAACAAAATCGAATGTTGCTTGAATTAAGAGAAACACACTTATTTCATTGATAGATCATTTTACTCGTCAAGTTAAATCGACTCAAATAAAGTCAAATGTTCTTAATTTAAGTCATTTTAATTTGCCTAGATATTGCTTTTTGCAGTGTGAAGTTGTGTTTTGTTTCATTCAGACATATTTAACACACAAACCCTGTATATTTCTCTCAAGTTCTTCTCTCAAACACAAAACGCTCTGTTCCACATTGTTATGTCACGTGGGAATTCTTGAGATATGGATAGGAAAAGATATTCTTTACTCTCAAAAGCGTTGTTGTGAGGCTTCGTCCAGTCAAAAGTAAATAAGTGAACGTTCAGCAATTTCCTGAGTACTTTTAGGTCCTGTTTACATGAAAATGCTTGCAGGTAAAAACGACAGAATATTTTATAGGAAGTGCCTTTCATTTAGACGGTGACGCCGTTTTGGGGGCTTAAAAACGCAAAAATCTGAAACCACCCTCCAGAGTGGAAAAGCTGAATACGCTCTGCCCAAGATGCAAAACTCTGGTCAGATCTGCTCACGTCACGTGCACGTTTACGTAACATACATACAGTACACAGAAACAAACATGTTGGATCATTTCTATGTGTCATACCTTCAAGCTGCTCTGGCTAGATAATAGATATTATTAGTGAACAGAGAAGAATCTGCAATCACCTCAAATTCTGGATGCACCAGTTCGTCGCAGGTGAGCTAGACGGATATGGATGAGACCTGGGAGAACCAGTCGATGGTGGAACAACTTTGTGGAAGGAGTAGCTGATGAAAATCCATGGAGTGAAAACTTCCATATGTCCAAAGATTAACTTGTTGCCTTAAGTACAAACATACCCAATCGAATTCCACACTTCTGCATCACTGTATGCATGCAGATTTCCTCCCGAAAACACTCTAAATGTGGAATTAAAAGTGAAGACACGATGCCACTTTTGCATCTTCTGTTCAGACTGTCATCATATAAACGTAGCCATAGTGAGAGTGAATGTAGTACATTTTACACGATTTCAAGGATAAACCTAATCATGAAACAACTGGATTAACAAGTGAAGAAGGAAGAAGCAATACACAGTTCAAGTTATTAGGTACTGAACTTGATTTTTATTAAGCAGAACTATAAAAAAAAACTAAACAGTTTGCAGTGGTCCAAAGATAATCCTCACGTTCCTAACTTTTCAAATTTTTTGCTATGATGAATTTATAAGTGCTTTTCACAACTTTCAGAAGCCAGAGGTGGTTTACTGGTTTACGGAGGATAAAATGCTTGATATAAATGGCACAGTGTGGGATTGCCTCTACTCTACTGAACAAAAATAAAGTTAACTTGATAACTACTGGTTCATGACATCATGATGTGGAACAGAGCATTTTGAGCTTTGGAAATGTAGACAGACTAATAATAAAGAGTTACTCAAAAGTGTGAATGAAACTAAATACAACTCCAGGTCTGTTTTGAGGAGGTAACAACATTATAATGTTGCTTAAAGCTCACAAGAGTACATTTTAAGTAATATCGAATGTTTAAACATTTCAAATCTGTGGAGACGTGACCCTGCTCACAGTAAGAATGCATGTTTTTGACCAACGAAAACATCCATAATGTATTGCAGATATGCTTTATACGATACTGTAGAACATTCTAAGCATTGTAATAATATCAGACAGATTACAAATGGCAAAAAAATATGATATATATTTTGTGTGTTTGTCTACTGCTTAAAGGGAAATTTGATACCTTCATCTTTCAACCAGTGGACAGTCTGTCAGGAGCAGTAGGGGATCTAAAGGCACTACCTTGATATTGGCCTTATTTTGCCCCACCCACTTTTGTCTCTGCATGCTACTAAACCACACTTTCTTTATGGTGTCACTTTCAGTTAAACGGGAATCATTTCAATGGAGAACTTGAGATTTTGGCAACTATTGTATTTTTCGAACAACAAGGAGCATTTAAAATCCTTTAATTTTCTCAAAAATAGACAGTGCACCTCATAATCCGGTGCGCCTTATGTATTAATTCTGGTTGTGCTTACTGACCTCGAACCAATTTTATGTGGTACACAGCTCTCAAAAATCTGTCAAAATGTTTTAGAACGACTTTGGTAAATTACGAAGCCACACCGTTTGATGGATTGTCGGGGATTATGGCTACAATAGTCAGGAGCCTCGCTGAGTAACACCATCAGCAGAACATCCCTCTGTCACAGAAAGAACACTCATATTCCTTTAGTCATGTCCTTTAGTCTGAGAGAAGCTGATGCATGGAGCAGGCTGTTTTTTCAGTGCTTATAGTTTATGCAAATTAGCCATGTGGTTTTAAGTTTCGTTTCTGTAAAATGTAAACAAATGTGCGCAAAGCTGCATTAAACACATTAATATTCAATGCATATTCGAGTTCTCCTTGTAGGAATAAAAAAAAAAAAAAAAAACTTAAATTATTCACCCACGTTCATATAATACACATTCACCAAGACATGGAGGCAACACTGGGCGAATTACGCCACGATATGCCAATTGATCGTGCACGCCTGGGCTAAGCGATCAGTCTCAAGTGTTGTCCGTTTGTTTCGCTCGATTTCTGTGTTTATTTACTGTTTAGATCAGCAGCCCCTTGCAAAATAATACAACCTAAACAGATATTTTTGGTTGGACGAGCTGGGGGGACATTCGGGGTCTTAACATGTTCATTTAGAGCCTTTAATGGATGTAAACAAATCCCTACCACATTTACTTTGCTGTTTTAAACCAGTTTTAATGTGTTTAGCCCCTGTATTAATTTATGAAATATGGAATATACAGAATTATTGTTTTTATTGTAGTCTAATTTTGAACTCTTTTCTCATTGTGAACATTTTTACCTGGCATTTTTACTATGAAAATTGGGAACAAACCTTTGGGGAGCTATGGGGGTGCATTGGCCATTCTAGACCCCCTCTGTCGAACCCAAATGATGATGGCAGCGCCCACAGAGAGGCAAATAGGTTCATGTCCTTCTAAAACCCATCCTTAACTGCAAAAAAGTATATTTCTGCTCAAATAGAGTCAGTAAAAGCTACGTATGTTCACTGGCGTCGTCATCAATCTTCAGAAATTCAGAAACGTCTTCCACTCAAACCACAGCGCTGCCATCCATGTCATTGGTTTGATCACCAGTCAAAACCTAATAGGCCCTGAACCTTTTCACAACATAACTGCAAAAAGTGGGCCGATGCCACACCACAGCGATATGCAACGTACTGTGCCTAAAAAAGCTGTTTTAATTCCACTGATTGAAACACAAATACAGTTCTTCTTATACGGCCATATGGGGCATGTTAGAGTAAGATTACAAAGTAGAAGCCACAAGTTGACTTTACAAAAATAACACATTTCGAAACAATCAGACTTTGACAGATATCGACCACAGGGTAAGGCGTTCTATTGTGAAAATGTCAAGTAATCATGAGTCGGATTGTACATTCGGAACATGATACAAGTATTTAAATTCTATTATAAACGAACTCCGACGGCTTTGGTTTCCTCACATTTTCAGAGACAATATTCACTCTTTCAATTTGCGCTGAGGGCTATCAGTACATAGATATTGTAAGTATAGACTGTAAAAAAGTGGACTAAGTGAATGCGACGTCACCCATAGCGCTCAACTCTAGTCAAATGAAGCTCACCGAGGCTTGCAACTGTAAATACCCTGCAGTCACGTGTTTTGGCCGCCATATTGACGGTCCCGACGATGGTACCTAGAGTTCTAGTAACATGGCTTGTCTGTGGTCAGGTCATAAATTCCCCGATTTATGGCAGCCAGTGTGCGAAATACGGGGAGATGCCCCCCTGATTAACCCATCACACCCCCTAAAAAGCCTCTAAAAAATAAATACAAAATAAAATAGTCCAGACGTCATCCCTTACAGACCAGGACAGGGTCAGCCCGATATTCCCGATGTTCCTCCAATTGCGAAAGGTTTCTATGTTCCCCGATAAAACCGCAGGCTGTCGTTCTCCTAAGTTATCACCATGAACTCATAAAACGGCAGCATGCAGAACTTTGTATGCAACTCACCGCACATCAGCCCGGAGCAGAAGCACTGAGTTCGGGTAACAGCAGCAGTCAACAGCGCTAAAGACACAGGAGATTGAGGGTCTGGTCCTTGGTCTTGTGCCATCCTCCAGGTGCGTTGGTCAGATAGGTTTGGAGACTCAATCCTCCATGTCCTAGTTTCAGACGGAGGTGAGCTGCGTGCTGGTTCCCTGCAGTAAAGCGAGATTGCACTATGGACTGTAAGTCCGGTCGGGTTGCGCCGGGCCGAGACACCTAACATCAGTCCCCGCTCCAGCTCCTCTGACCTCAGCCTGAAACAGAGCTGCTCCCTCTGGGTCAGGACTCTGGTTTTTTGATCTAGTCTGACTGTAGAATTTCTCACACGAGGCTAAATGCAGTTAATTTTATAAGTTGAATCATTTGAATAGGGCCTATTCAGTTTAGGCTGTCTGTGGCATCCACCATGTTTTTTTTTCTTTTTTCACATTTGAGGCTGTATCGCTCAACAATTCAGAGATGGCAGCTCCACTTGTCTTGTCTGTCATCTTCAACCGGGATCTGATACAACTGAACCCCTCTGTCTTTATCTCTCTGCAGCTCTGTGTGCAACACTTTTCCGGCATGTGCCTTAATGCGAAAATTAAAGGAACAACTTCGAAAATGTGCTAACTTTACAATGGTGGTCTATTGGCGGTCTGGCTCGCCGGATGAGGGCAGCGCCGTGATGTGAGTCCAAGATCCATATTTGGAATTTCGAGCATCAATGAGTGAGGCTTTTCGATAGCAGGAGCGACCTCGGAGAAAGAAGGCGTCTGATTTGTCTGTAATTAATGTTCTTATCTTGATTTACTGACCAAATAACAAAATAAAAACACCAGGATCATGTATACCAGTGTTTCCCAATTTTTTTTTCTGGGGACCCATATTTTGAAAGTCACAAACCTTCGCAACCCAAGTCAATGGACATTATTGGTAAATCAAAAAATAAAGGTGGATCTGAGCATTACTGAATATTAATGAGGATATTTCATTGTTGACTGAGTGATCGTATCTCTCTGAACAATTAGTATTACTCAAGTTTTAAATACTGGAAAAACAGTAATTGAATCAGCAATAAAAGGATCCATAAGTCGCCTATTTGGACATTAAATGTAGCCCGTTTCTTTTTCTTTTCAACATTCAATTGATCCAGCAATATTGGAATAAAATTGTCAATAACATAATTACAAAAAGAAATTATAGAAATTATACAAAAAATGCCTTAACATGTCAACATTTCTAATGAGATCGGTGGGCCTGTCTGTGTTTTTGTAGCATGTTCCAGTCCGGGTGCAGGAGGAGAGCGCAACAGCAGATCAGGCGCAGCATTCAGTCAGTTTCTGTGCTTTGTCTTCATTTTTGTGAGCACAGAAAATCCCATTTCACACAAATATGTAGCACAGAAACACTGGCCCCACGAAAGACAGGATATTCTGACAAAATGCTGATCCAGAATGACGAAAAGGTCACAGATCCATGTAAAGAACTGTATATTCCAGACCTACATGCAGATCGTGACAAGGCAACCCCAAAAAATCTCTTGCGACCCAGTCTTTAGAAAATAATGATGTAGAGCAGGTTAATACGAACATTTTAAGACCAAAACGATGAGACTCACAACTGCAGTTACAGAGAGAGGGGTGACATTTTCTCAATTCAAAGTGAATTGGAGCCGGAGCCAGAACTGCGCCCATGCTCACTTTCTATTCGGAATGCGGCGGCTTGCGGGTTACCTATGTCCACGTATATATACAGTGTACGGTTGTATGTTGTGTGTGCAGTTGTGTTGACGTGAGAAACACATGTGCTAAACTCAGGCTCCCGTTTTCTGCTCGTAAACACTCCAGTCCTCCAAGAGCTGAGCGGGGAGGGGGGCCGCAGCTCAAACCGTGAGCATGTACTTCTGCACGGACTCAACCAGGAGCTGAAGAATTGGTCAATAACGGTAAGAGGAAAAAAAAAAAAAAAAAAGCTATGCAGGTTTAAGGTGGCATATTATGTGTAGTTCAAGTTACTTTCCATAAAATGTACCTGAAAAATAAAGGCATTGATTTAAATAGCTTCTGTTGACCAAAAATCTATAAATATTACTACATTTAATAATTTAGTAGTTCACAAAATCTATGTGAAATACTTTTTAATAGTACTTTTTATGTGATACTTTTACTTGAGTAATTTATTTTGCTCCTCAATCTGTACTTTTACTTCAGAAGTAAAACTGAATACATCACTGAAATACCAGTAAAACTGATACTGATCTATGGATGTTACAATAAATTTCAATACTATTCAATTAGGGATGTAACAATAACTGAAATATGATCACAATATACGTATCGAATTACAAGTCTCTTTACTTAAATTAATAGTTTTGGTCCAGCAATAGCTAAAAAAAACAAAAACAAAAAACAGAACGACATAGATCATGATCCTATGCTCTGTTTCAGTGTAAACTACATGAAGGAATAACTGTTCTAAGCATTTTTAAATCTTAGTTCTTTAGATTCTGAAGTCTTGTCAAGGCATTTTAAGGGGAAAAAGTGTCGAATTCACAGTTTTGTTAGCCTCCACAAAATATCAGAATAATACAGTGACGTAGGCGCTCTAGTCGCCATCCTTATTGGACCACGTCACTGTGACTTGCACCTTCCTGATTCGCTGGGACATCGGTCATGTGACGCTATTGTGGAAAACAGTTTAAACAAACCTCGTCGTTGGTCCACGAAAAGACTGTTTTCACTCATGGCATCTTCCTTGACTTGAAATCGGCTGCTGCAACTTCAAACATGGTGTTCCTTGTTTTTACCACCCACATGACACTGCAACATTGTGATGCCAGCCCAGTCATGTGATGAACGTTTTAGGCGGTTTCGCTATACTGTGTGGATAGGAAAGGCTTTGATTACAGACACAGAAACGACGTGTCTGGACTCAAATTGTTTCCGATACAGTGATATGGTGATTCGTTTCAGTGTCAACGTAACCTAAGTCTCGTCAAGGCATTTTAAGAGGAAAAATAGCATATTCACAGTTTTGTCCACAAAATATCGCAATAAATATCGTACTGTGAGATGTGTATTGTGAAAATATCATACTGAGAGATTTGGATATTGTTACTAGTGCTATCATGCGATAAAAAAAATTGAGAGATTAATTAATTATGATCTGTAATTAATTAATCTAATTAATCTCATTTTAATCTCACCTAAAAATTGCTGAGAAAAGCCTTCAATTTGAGGTATTTTCATTTAAATTCATTATTACATTATTGTGGCAGATCAAAAGACTGATATAGATTTTAAAAAGTGACTTTATAAAGTCATTTATTGTTTAACAAATCTCTCCAAATTGGCTGTTGAGCCCAAGTCTCCATGAATAAGAAACTGTTTACTGTAAAGCAGCAAAGACGAGGAAATCTGAACATAATAACTTTTGTCTACTTAAAGACAATAAAAAGTCCAGTCTTTCCTTAAACATATTAAAAATATTATTGATAGAGAAATGCTTTATATATGAGATCACTGGTTTTAGTCCTGGTTTTAGTCCTGGTGTTAGTTCTGGTTTAGTCCTGGTTTAGTCCTGGTTTAGACCTGGTTTAGTCCTGGTTTAGTCCTGGTTTAGACCTGGTTTAGACCTGGTTTAGACCTCGTTTTAGTTCTGGTTTAGACCTGGTTTAGTCCTGGTTTTAGTTCTGGTTTAGTCCTGGTTTTAGTCTTGGTGTTAGTTCTGGTTTAGAGGCGCACAGGAGGAAGCTCGGTTTACGCAGCGTAGCGAGAAAACACGATCCACACGCGGCTCACGGGAGCACGTCGGTGTCCGCGCAGTAACTACGGAAGGAAACGTGGTCCGCGCGTTCTGAGGTTAATGACGATGATGAAGGTGTGTGTTTGTGGTTTGTGTGTGTTTGTGTGTTTGTGTGTGTTTGTGTGTGTGTTTGTGTGCGTGTCCCCTCATGTGGCAGGTCACTATAGGACAGTAGTGCAGACATCATGAGTCTATGCAGGTTGTTTTCACCAGTGACATTTAAGTTGTAGGTAATTTTATATTTGTTATTTTCTTTTATATTTCACGTCGGGAGAATAATTTCCAAGACACGAATGTGTTTTACCTGTGCACTGCTGCCTCTGTTCTACTGGCTACTGGACGTTTACATCGCTCTTACTGCGCGCGTTTGAGGTGGGTTTCCGACAATGAGTGGAATTACCGAAATAAAAAAATGTATAAATGTGTTTTTTGTGTGTGTGTGTGTGTTGTTGTCCCAACAACACATACAAACTGGTTTAATAATAAAAAAATTAAAAATGAGATTAACGCGATTAAAAAACATAACGCGCTAAATATGACTGTAATTAATTAATCGCAATTAACGCGATAATTTGACACCCCTAATTGTTACATCCTTATATTCAATACTGTACAATTTTATCCCTGAAACACGGCATATGATTTCTATAAATATTAACTATCAACGTCTGCTAATTTATATTAAAAAAAAAATATATATATATATCAATTAATTTGTTTAGGTAGTACAAGAGTTTGTACTATGTTGACTTTATTTGTCCAATCCCAATACTGGAAACACACATCACTTGTGGGGTCATTTGTAACACAAGCGGAAACGTCTCAGGTCGCTAACATTTATAAAGCTACAGTTCCATGTGTCTCTATGTGTTCCTCAGGGAAGTGTTTTTGTTCCTATAATAAACATTCTGCACTCCACACATGCCGCTGTACTTAAAATGTCATGTGTTAATGTGGAAAAGGTGTGAGCTACTCAACCATCAGCACACATGTTCGTACACTAGTGAGCACAGACATGGAACATCGCAACACTAATTCCCAATCCATCCATTTTTGGGGGGAATTTGTTGATGTTTTCCATCTACTGCTGTGTATTTTAGCCAATAATTTGTTATCTTATATTGAATTCTTGAGATATGGATGGAAAAGCTTTTACTCTGCAGTGTTGTTGTGAGGTTTGTCCAATCAGAAGTAATGAACGTTCAGCCATTTCCTGAGTACTTTTAGTGAGAGTGAATGCAGTATATTTTACATGATTTCAAGGATGAACCTGATAACGAAACAACTGGATTAATGAGTGGAGAAAGAAGAGGCAATCAGAGTCCAGCACTGGGTCGGGTACCCGCAAGTAGTTGCTGAAACGGGAGTGTTTTAATGTTCTTGAATTTTGCAGGTGGGTAGTGATTACACACAGGTGGGTCAACTGAATCAAATGAAGGACGAACGGGAGAAAAATACTTGACGTGCATCCAGGGGGTCCATTGCCCTGGAACAATGGACCAGACTGAGAGAGACTTTAGCGTATTTATTACATAAAACCAGCGGAAGTGATCGGCTTGGCAGCTACGCTCCTTTTTAGACCTGGTTGAGTCCTGGTTTAGACCTGATTAAGTCCCGGTTTGGTCCTGATTTAGTCCTGGTCCAGTCCTGTTGTAGTCCTGGTTCAGTCCTGGTTTAGTCCTGGTTCAGTCCTGGTCCAGTCCTGGTTTAGTCCTGGTTCAGTCCTGGTCCAGTCCTGGTATAGTCCTGGTTCAGTTCTGGTTTAGACCTGGTCCAGTCCTGGTGATCGGTTCTGCAGTTGCGTGTATATATTTATAATCTGCTAATGAAACAGTGGAGGTTCAGTCCTGGTTTAGACCTGGTTAAGTCCCGGTTTGGTCCAGATTTAGACCTGGTCCAATCCTGGTGTAGTCCTGCCGATCGACTCCACGGTTGTGGCATGTATATATTTATAATCAACTAATGACATGGCGTAGGCTCAGTCCTGGTTTAATCCTGGTTCAGTCCTGGACTATTGGGCTGTCGGAGTAATGGGCTGACCTCGATTTATCACGGGCACTGGCGGGTAACGGGTGGAATGTTAACGGATCCAGCTGTGGATCTAAATTAAGTTAATGACATTCCGACTTCCTTAGGAGAGTATTAACTGATAGAATTAAAGAGGCAATCGAAATACAGAAACGTGCCCACGGGACGATAAACCGAGACGAGGGGGCTTTTTTACTCTCACACACCTGGGATACTGTCCTGAGGAAGTCGGACTGCAGATGGCGCTGTCGTCCTGCCTCCACCAGTAGGAAGGCAGCGCCAAAACCTGAGTAAATAATCTGATCGGACACGTCACAGCAACATCACGTGACCACTCTGAGGAAGACCGCTAGTGAGCAGTCGAAACTGTCAGCTAAGAAAACAAACTCTTGGTCTGAAAAAATGAACCTAATACCATTGATTAGGAAGGAAGGAAGACCAAATTAACCTTATTGGACTATCTGATTTTTCGATACTTATGACAACCCAAGTTAGAACCAAGGAAAACATGGAAAGAAAGAAAAGTCAGCACTCTCAGAATCTGGACTAGTTTCAGTTTAAGCTGTAGAAGAATGTGTCCATATCCAGCTGAACATTTCATCTCCAGAGGCTCAGACATCACCGGTGCTCTCATCTTTGGAGTTTGACCCTGAGTACATGCTTGTCTCTACGTTCTCTTCTGCATTTTCAGAATGGCTCCACACGTGCGAACTTTATGTCTATGCTATATTCTTCCATCCAATAGAAATCGTACAGTTCTAACACAGCATCTGCCTTGTTCACATCGACTGTTTCACATGCTGCCAAATGGAAAATGTTACGTCAAAGTAATTGCATGTTTTGCCTATAGCCTCTTGGATTCTGTAATGTATCCTGGTGCTTAAAAGACCATCCCTTAACGAAAATAGAAGCATTTATGAATAATAGACCCTTACTAAAATGAGTCAAAGTAGAACCAGAACCAGAGTGAAGATGTTGTGGTCGGCCCAGACTGTAACTGACCAAGATCTAAAAGGTCAAGATGCTCTGAAAAGATGGAAAAACAGCTATTGTGAGTTCTACTGATGGACATCGGTCACTCTTACCCAATTAAACCACGAGTTCCCAAATGCTCAGTAGTAGAAGTAGTCTTTCTTGAGTTATTTTACATAATTTAGCACATTTATAGGCTTCTGTTTTCAAAATGTTGACCAAATTATGCCCTATTTTTCAAAAGTAGATGTGAAATACAGTGGTCCCTCGTTTATCGTGGGAGTTACATTCTAAAAATAACCCACAACAGGAGAAATCCGCGAATTAATCAGCTTTATTTTTACAATTATTAAATCTGTTTTAAGTCTGTAAAGCCCCTCACCACACACTTTGTACACTTTTTACAACCATTTTTGCATCCTTCTTAAAAGTTATTGCTGTTCTCCTTTTATTTTCCTCCTTCTTTATGTAACGAACTGAAGATTCATTTATTCCGTAATGGCGCCCCACAGCTGCGTAACTTCTACCTTCCTTCAGCGTGTCCAGAAGTCCAACTTTTTGTGCGATGGTTGGCATCTTCCTTTGCCTTTTGGGTGCAACTGCAGGAGCCTTTGTTGGTGCAGAACGTTTCGGCGACATTGTGGGTTTTGTCGGGAAGAAAACTTGCAAACATACAGCACTTCAGAATCACACTGCTAGAGATCAAACATTTATGTAAATCTGGCGAGATGAATGCATTCTGTACTGTACACGAGACATGGTGCGGAGGAGACTGACAATGGTCTACAGTCCCTTAGCCAATATAAACACAATCCACGTTCCTACTCTAAAAAAAACAAAAACACTAATTGCATAAAAAAAAATAAAAAATCCACGAAACAGCTAGGCCACAAAAGGTGATCCATGTTATAGTGAGGGATGAATGTACTTATCCCAAGGTGGCCAAAAGCATGCTTTATTAGTTACATTAATTTAAGACACCAGAAGGCACAATATTTGCTAACTATGTAAAATGGACTCAACTGAATAACTCACTGTATTGACCACCAGCCCTTTCCCATTTTCCAAGGTCCAATATTACACAAAACTGACTCTTGTGAGCGTTAAGTCATGTTAGAACATTGTCACCTCATCAAAATATACCTGGAGTTGTGTTTTGTTTCATTCACACATGTTTAAGTAACACTCGGGGTGACCAAATTTTCTAAATAAAAAACTGGGACATCTTGTATTGCCGCGTGACATCACAAGTTGGAACTGTGTTTTCTGTGTTAAACATGTGTGAATGAAACAAAACACAACTCCAGGTTTGTGCTGAGGAAACTTCATTATATCATACATCAGAAAACAGAGTAACACAGGCCCTTTAAATATGCCCTTGTTTAAAAAGTTTGGACAACCTTGGATTAGACTTTGGATTGGGTGACCAGATGGTTGGTAAAACGAGCGTGTAAAATTGTGCATTCTTGCATCAGTCATGATCTGCGGGACTTCTGACACTGCATTTTTTTGCTTTATGGTCAATAATGAACACGGTTTTGTTTCTTTTGGCTAAACAAATGACAATTTATGCTCCTCTTTACTGTTGGAAGGGAACAGATTAGTCAAAAATTGTGACAGTCCTGTGTTAGTCCTGATTTAGACCATGTAGTCCTGGTTTATTCTTAGTTTAATCCTGTTTTAGACCTAGTTTAGAGCTGATGTAGTCCTGATGTTGTCTTAGTTTAGTCCTGGTTTAGACGTGGTTTAGACGTGATTTAGACGGGGTTTAGACCTGATATAGTCCTGATTTAGTTTAAATTTAGCCCTGGTTTAGACCTGATGTAGTCCTGTTTTAGTCCTGGTTTAAAGATGATGTAGTCCTGAACGTGATTTAGACGGGTTTTAGACCTGATATCGTCCTGATTTAGTTTAAATTTAGTCCTGGATTAGCCCTGATGAAGTCCTGGTTTCGTCTTAGTTTAGTACTGATTTAGACCTGGTTGACCTGGTTTAGACCTGGTTAAACCTGATGTAGTCCTAATTTAGTCTTAGTCCTGGTTTAGACCTGATGTAGTCTTGGTTTAGTCTTAGTTTAGTCCTGTTTTAATCCTGTTTTAGTCCTGGTTTAGAGCTGATGTAGTCCTGATTTAGTCTTAGTTTAGTCCTGGTTTAGCTCAAATTGGTCAAAAATAGGGACATCTGGGACATTTCTTGAATAAAACTGGGACTAATCACTGGTTTTGTATAAATCTGCTGGGACAGGGAACATTGGGCTTAAAACTGGGACTGTCCCGGGTAAAAAAAAAGGGACGTCTGGTCACTCTACCTTATGTGGAGGTCATTTACAACTAGTGTTCACTGTTGTAGCACGTGTGGCTGCTGCTTTGAGAAGTTTCACCCCTGCAAGTCCTACAAGCCTGAAATAACTGTTCCGTTCCAAAATTCTGCTTTGTCCTGCAGCCTGATAATCCCGGGCTCACTGCAGAGGGCTCTCGGCTCATAATAAACAGTCTCGCTGGGGTTTGCCAAGTGTCTGAGGCGGCGTTAAAGGATTTACGGCAGCTGGCTAAAGCTAACAGAGCTAACAGGGCTAACATGGCTAACGGCTAACAAGTCGGCTAACGTCAACAAAGGCGGGAAAATATACAAGGGAATATTTGGTGTAAATTTAGCTTCTTTTCTGCGGTCATTGTTTGTGAAGCGTCTTGCCCAAGGACACAACAGTAGCCTAAATACACAAACGGATGGAAGGATTACGACTTTCTCCAAACTCAGCTTTCCTCCTCTTCATAATAACATTTCACAGTAGCAGATCTTTCTGTTTGACTATGTCTCTCTTTTTTTATTTTAATCTTCATGTTTATTTATGTTTTGATTTGTTTTTATTATGATTTTAATGTATTTCTTATTCTGTAAAGCACTTTGAATTACTTTGTGTATGAATTGTGCTATACAAATAAACTTGCCTTGCCAGATTTTTACATCAGATTTTACATCTATCTACAATATCTATCTAGCTATCTATCTTATTTCTATATTTCTTAGGCCCCATCCATACTAGTACATTATACTAGTACATATACATATCCACACTAGTACACGAGTTGTTTTCGTTGCAGATGTAGTGTCTGTCCACACTAATCCGATGGAAAATGGTGCCGCCAGCTCCCATGTTTTTGATCAGGTAACGTTATGACATGGTATAAAGGTACTATTTTGCAATAATACTCCCTATTTAAAAGTACCTAAAATTGATTTCCATTAAGACGAGCAAGTAATGTGACCAGGCTAAGTTACTGGTCAGATCTGTGGAGAGGTGACCTTGCCCAGTGTAAGAATGCAATAATAGAATGCAGCAATAGAAACACACATAATTGAATAAATGCAGGTTATATAAGTTTAATGTTATTGTGGCCACATTTACATGATGTTTTTAATTCCGAATCAGTTGTTCTGAATTAAATTGGTCTGAGTTAAAATATTCTACTTCAAGTTTACATAGACATAAGAATTCCGAATTGAGGTTTACATGGAAAACACGTTAAATCACCTTATTTAATTCCGCTCAACGTCTGGAGGTCGGGAAGAGTTCTGATTGGACAGGGACACGAACGTATTTACGTCGACCGGAAGAAAACACACACTTCAACTGCTACCGGCTTTTTTATCATTTCGGTTTGTCATTACGCCACGGACACAAACACGATCCAAACTTTTTTCCCAGTCGTTCCGATGATAATTGCACAGCAGCTAGAGAATTTTCTCATCACGCTTCCTGTCTGTCAGCTGAGGAGGAGAAGGGAAGAGTGTCGGAGAAGACAAACTGAGTCAACGGCTGCTCTACCTCAGCCCACTCCCGCATCCCGCTCGCAAATCCAAAAAGACGTGGATGAAAGTTCGAAGCCAGGACTGGTGGAGCCGGATCGTCGCATCAGAAGGGCGACCCAACGAGCGTGCGCTGAACGACCTGAATTATATTTAAGAAGAATAAACTTTTACATGATCGAGGAATAAGTTCACTTGGCTATAAAATCGGAATAAACCACCCACTTACTTCGGAATTCAGTTTAATTCCAAATAATCATTAGCATTAGGAATTAAGTGTTTTCATGATCTTTTTAAAGCATTTTTAATCAGAATTCAATTATTTTTATTAGGTCTGATGTAAACGTGGCAATTATGAAAAATACGAGGAAAGAAATATCATCTCCATGGAGACGAGCAGTAACAGAACCCCTCCCGGAAAATTTACACAATGCACCTTTATAGTTCCCGTTCCATATTTACAAAATGAACAAGTGAAAGTATAACCATAACCTTCTATGTGTTATAGAAACCATCACACTGAAAAACACATCTGAGACGCGTGGACACACTGACGGGATTACACCTGCCATGTTCAATTGAAAACAACTCATAGACACACAAACAGCTCCGATCTGAACCCCGTGAACCATTTGAGTCGTATTTTCTTGCTTAAGTTCTCCAAATATTCCGGTGGAAATGTCCGTAGGTTGAACTTGGTGGATGTGGTGTTGGAGTGAGAGGTCCCTTTTCCATTTCTCTGTGTCCTTCATCCAGTCTTGTGTTATGTAACGCACGTGAGCGGCACCACCCTGCTCCGTCTGTGCCAAAGCAAACGCCGTGCCAGCCCAGGTGATACATTTGCACTGAGCTTCCTGCTTCCTGGACCCTACCAAAACACGGCTGTGGATTAGCAGGGTTTGAGTCACGTGTGTTTTAGGATTGAGAAGCAGTGCACTCAAAATTTCCCACCATGCACTTTAAAACGTTTTTAGCAACAACAGAAAAGTCACACTTTAATTCCCCCACCCTTCTTCCAAGAATTTTAATTGCTTTATTTTTTTTTTTTTCCTCATGGAAAACCTGGAGTTGTGTCACACAAACCCTACATATATAGGCAGAGTTCTTCTCTCAAACAGAAAACATTCAGTTCCACCTTGTGATGTCGTGGTAATACAGGATCTGCTGCACTGTGTTGTTAAACTCCATACACCTTCACTAGAATCATTTGAATGATTTCAGTGCTGGAATTGCCAATTTCTACAGTACTAAAGGTGAGTAACGGTACACAAAAATCACAGTTTCGTATCTCAGTTCTGAGGTCACAGTTCAGTTCATATTCGGTACAGTATGGGAACAAAATCAAAAACCATTTGCTTGTTATTTATTTGTGTGTTTATTAAACCAACAATTTGTTTTAACATTATACAAACAGGAAAATAAAATAAACGCCAAGTGCTGCTTGGTAATACTAATATGATAAAGAAAATATTCTCAAATAAGGAACAAATGTTTGAAATATTATAAAAAATAAATTACTTGTAAACAATAAACAAAACTTTTCAAAAAGTAAAGTGCAGCACTAACAGTTCCAGCATGAAGTTTTACTCATTTTTCATATTTTTGGTCAGAAAAACCAACTTGTCCACTTTACCTTATTGGGGGAGTATGGGGTGGCGTGCCGGCGAAAGGTGAAAGTGAGGACTGTGGCGTGACGACCTTAGTTTTGTAAGGATTCACATGGATCGGAGAGACGTAGTCAAGGAAGGGGGCATTTGTTGTCAAGGCGGCCACCCTAACTATAAAGCGCTGCAGGAAACACACTCGTGAATATTACCTGCAAATGTAGTGGTGTAAGTGGAATGCAAACACACACAAATTCACTTGTGCACAGCCCTGCACCTAAACGGTTCAGCACTAATACATGTACCGTTGCATCATAACTAAAGGTAAAGGTAGCTGCTACTGTAAAAACTGCCACTTCACGACATCACAAGGTGGAACAGAAAATTTTGAGCTTTGGAGATGTAGACAAACTAATGCTTACTCAAACATCAAAACACAACTCCAGGTCTGTTTTTGATGAGGCAACAATATTCTAACTTGACTTATAGCTCTCAAGAGTCTATTTTCTGTAATATAGAACCTTTAATAAATAAATCATAAATAAGTGCAAAGCTCAGTTGTTGAAAAGGCCAGACTAAACTCTCTCCTTGGACTGTCTGGCGCAGTTTTGGGTGGTGGATGTTTTTGGGCCGGGGTGGGGTGAGTCCGTTCCTTTCGTGCCTGCGTCTGAAGAGTGATTTGGGTGAAAGAGGATCCCGAGGCACGCGGAGGTACAGGGGTGCGGAGGAGCAGAGGTGGAGGATGGGTGCCACAAAGGGACCATTCTGTAGGAGCACGGCGAAGACTAGAACCACCCCTGAACGAGAGAGGAGATTTGGGTAAACGAGACCCAGGCACGCTCTACTCATCCTCACCATCTCTTTGCACTGGTGACTGGTTAAAAGGAGAGTTAGAAGAGGTAAAGAGGGGGATTTTGAGCTTTGTACCATGTTATAATGTCATTCTATCACAAAAAAAAAAAACTGCATGAAGAGGTTTTAGATGTCATCCATGCATGTTTGAGTAATGTAGCGATCTCATGGTTAGGTGTAAACAAACGTACGAGAAAACTCATAACATATACAAAAACATGATGCAAAACTGTGCACTACATCTTCACAAACCTGATGCGATGTGCAGCAGTTTCATTAACAGGTATGCACGCCGATTGTGTTGTGATAGTGCTCTGAAGGGGGAGTGACTTAACGCAGAGAGCAAAGAGAGGGGAACTCAGAATATCAAAAACAAAAGCGAAACGTAGAAAACATGTTAATACATTGTTTTCGGTGAATATAGTATTTTCAGAACAACAAAAAGTAAAATGATGATCTAAATGTGTTATATGTATGTACAGTCAATAGAGAAGAAAGAAAAAAAGGTTGAATAAAAAGTAAAAAATAAATTACTTGTGTGTCGCTTTTTATGTGCTTCTAATGCAGTAACCCTAAAGCAGGATCATCTTTCACAATAATAACAAAACAATAATAACCACATGGTAAATGAAACACAATCTGCAATAAATGAACAATAAGTAATCCAATAATCAAATAAAAACAGTTCTATAATTAGTCCTCTCCAGCTCAGGTGTGAACATATGTTAATGGAAAAATGGCCTGTACTGAATTTTTTCCATGTATTTGAGCAAAATCTTTGTGTCGCCTCAGTAAAGATAAATTGTATAAGCAACTCTAGATGTCAAAGTAAGTCCACTGTGTATTATCTGCATTTCATTTTAAACTGTTTGATTGTCTGATAATTAGGAATCAGGATGCTGCAGTTAGCATGCTAGTTGTTGCTAACAGTGACTGGTAACTTTTGCTCTGGTCTCTGAAAGTTGTGAAAAGTGTTTATTAATCTCATCATGGTGAATAATTAGATGTTCAGAATGCATCAGGTAAGTGAAGAATAACTTCACTGTAAACCAGTAAAACAGCCTTTTAACATCAAATAAAGCTCCTCACTTGCCCAAAATATGTAAATAATAAACACAACACATTATTGTTCATCTCATATATTGAGGCTGAGATGTACTTAGTAGAAGTAATTACAGAACAATGGCTAATGCCCTGGGCACCTCCCTCGGGAGGAGGCCCCAAGGAAGACCCAGGACACACTGGAGGGACTATGTCTCTCAACTGGCCTGGGAACGACCCGGGGTCCCCCCGAAGGAGCTGGAGGACGTGTCTGGGGTGAAGGAAGTCTGAGAGTCCCTGCTTAGACTGCTGCCCCCACGACCCAGGCCCCGGATAAGCGGAAGAAAATGGATGGATGGATGGCTATCGTCACTGTGAGTGATTGTGAACCATTACACTTTCAAAGGGACGGAGCTGGGACTTGAACCAGAAGTTTTCAAGTTTTCCTACACTACCACAGCAGCAGACCCTCGACTGTTGGAGCTGTTTACAAGTTGGTTTCTCTGCTCACCCAATCAAGTGTGTCAACAGGGTATGGACTAAATCAAGTGTGTTATCGTTAACATAGTTGAAAGTGGTGAAATATAGCAAAAGTTAAAAGGGTTAAAGAAGTTTAAACAGATAGCAGAGGCCATACTACTTTTCCTGTACCGGTCTGTAGACAAGATGTTGGTCTATGGAGGTCCCTGTTTGTACAGGCATCTGCGGGCCAGGGCTGATGAAGGATTGGCAGTCAGGGAGCGCAGTATTAGCTGAGAGGGAGTGGTAGCCAAAATAGGAGCACAGCTCAGGTCAGTCCCTCAGGCATAAGGGCTGACTTTAGAGGAGGGGGACAGGGACAGGGGGTTAGCGGGCCAAGACCATCTCACCACCACACCACAGACCCCCCCGTCCTCCTCAGCAAACACACAGGGACACGTACAAGCTAATAAGGCGGGAAAGCAGAGGCTTCTTTCACCTTCATCAGTGATGAAATAAGCCCACAGATCACAGAGGGCTCTTTATGGAGGAGACCACTGCAGGGACGATACTGACCACCAGGGGGAGGAGGCAGCAGTACAGGGCATTGACATGATTTGTACGTCTACTTCATATCAGCCTGGGACACTGGATAATATTG
The DNA here is from genome assembly GCF_026225935.1 of Boleophthalmus pectinirostris. Taxonomy (NCBI): domain Eukaryota; kingdom Metazoa; phylum Chordata; class Actinopteri; order Gobiiformes; family Gobiidae; genus Boleophthalmus; species Boleophthalmus pectinirostris. Next base: position 10,711,169 of record NW_026571036.1, on the reverse strand, counting down.
AGTGAGAGACCCGTCCTCATGTGGAAGTTCAGAATCTTCAGAATTCCCTCCCTGAGCTGCAGAGGCTGCACTAACACTAACTCATGATGGCTGCAGGCGCTGGGCGTTAGTGTCAATGTTGCTGAGTAAAATGAGTTTTGCTCCAGTACAGATACACTGTAAAAGCAGCTCTGCTATCTGCAACTAATTACTAAGCTTTTTATTGTCCAAGAACATTGAGGAATAAGTTTGGACAACTGCAAACCATAAAAAATCTGTAAAAATGTGAAATGTTTATGTGGAATGTCACATCAATTTACAGTCACATGTACAGTTTCTTTTCTTCTCCCGTTCAAGATGAATACATGGTTTAATTCCTGTTGGGTCAGTGCATACTCCTGTTGTGCCCTTTACTAAGACAAACCCCCCCACCTTTGCATCCGTTTGCATCTGCAGACACTGGTGCAGACTGAAATAATGAGTATACCACAGGATGAACATGCACAGAACATTTGACGACTCACCTGATCTCTCTGTATCCTAAATTTAACACTGTTCCCTGTGCTGTTTTTCTCTTCCACTCATTCATCATCTGTCACTCCGAGCCCTCTCTCCCCAGAGGTCCACACATATCCATCTGAACTGTCTCAAAAACCATCTCACAAATCTTTGAAAACTACTACACCCATCATTCCGTGCAGAGAAACCATCTGAAAACCTGGCAAAGCATTGAATCAGACAAGGTCAAATATGGATTTTTTTTTTCAGCCAATATAACTGTTTTTTGTCTTACTGCTGGACTCTGATACTAACAATGAAATCTTGACCTTTGAGATAACTGAGATTTGTCTGAACTGCTATTAAACAGATGTTAAAACATACATTATTAAATAAATGAATGCAAATATGGCAAGGTTCACAGATTTTAGAACATGTGTATTACATTATGCGTGTAAAACAAAAACAACACATAAATATAATTATGATGTATGTATTTGGGATATATAGTAATTTGTATTTTTATGATAATTGTGTAATACAACAGACTCAGATTGCAGAGTCATAATCACATCAAACACCTCTAGTTGGACGCCTTCGCTTTTGAGAAAAGACACTTCAGTTTAATAATGTTGCCTCGTGATGAATTTCACCAAAAGTTCAGAGAGTTCTGCCGTTGGACAGCTGTGGAGTCAGCATCAGTGCTCAAACACACTGCATGAACGCTCAAGACACATTGAAACAAACGCTTGAAACAAGTGGAAACGCTGGAGCAGCTCAGACACACGTCCCCCGTAGACTTCCATGTAAACCCGACGCCCCTGATGCTGTGGTCTGAAACCACCAAAATAACCACGGGACTGGAGCAGCCGGAGTTTCTGTGCTCGGCCTGGCTCTGGATCAAGGGCACTGCAACATGAGAAACTGACCTCACCCAAACATAACCAATGGTTTCTGAAAGAATCAAATCTAAATCATAAGGCCAATCTCAAGTAATTCATAAAAATTTTTAATTCCAAGTTTTTGGTGTAGCTGAGATGTGGCTAAAGCACGAGCAAGCGCAAGACTACTTCAAGTCTAATGTTTGTTTTTTCTGCATGTATTTCACTTCTCAGAACCTCTACAGCACACTTGAACCTCTCTTTATCTAATGCACTGGGTTTGACTCATGTTAGCTGCACTGGAAATGTCAGATTTTTGTATTTTCATATTTTATTGCGAGTGCAGTACATCGATAAAAGGAAGCACCTGTTACTAACAAACTCTGACTTTGTTTTGTGAAGGATGTCGGGTCAACATTTAAGTTGGCGTCACTGGAGTGTTTGGTGAGTTTATTATTTTCTTTTTATATCTGCTTTTTGCCATCTTGTTTTAAGTCTGAGTTCTCTTTTATCCAATAATCTCTTCGCGCTGTTTAATAGTGGAAACACTTTCATAACAATCTGCTCCAAAGCAAACCAATGGAAACAAGCACATACAGTCAGCCATAACAGACCGGGACAACCTTGAATATACTGCGGAATTTTCTCAATACCACTAAAGAAGTCACACATTTTGGTGGGAAAAGAGTTCAACACTGATCTATTCTTCATTCCTGTCACTGGAATACAACAGTTATATAATAATCAGGTTCTAACGTAGACTTTTGATCATGTGTAAAATATAGCAGCAGTGATGGATTACTCAGCAGGTAGCTTTTATTGCCTGGAGTTTTGGACTATGAACTGAACGGTGAGACAGTAAGTGCTTCAGCAGGCCTCGCTCTGGCCCTTTACACATTTTCCAGACTGTTTTGGAAAGTCGAGTGAACCAAAAGTGATGCTCCATTGGGCAGAATATACCCGCAGGAGAAGGATCACTCTAAAAGTACTCCAAGCACATCATATTGTCTTTCAAACGTTTCAGGGGTTAAATGTTGAACCCCGTCTGCCCCTGTCAAAATAAGAATTCACACGTGCAGTTCAGGTGTGCGAAGTTCAGATTCAAACCATGAACCTTCTGCTCCATAGATCATTGTCCTTGTGTGGGTCAAAATGCATATTTCCACTGTACCAGCTTGTGTCATTTTGGCACATTTCTGCAGCACCTGAACACCGAGCACAAGGTGTCAGACTCACACTTTTGGTCACACATTAACTTTCAATACTGCGGTTCAAAGCAAGAAAACTGATCTGATGAAGCCTTTTTTGCCGAAACGTTTTTAAATTAAAAAAAGCTTTGGGACATCGGCCATCTAAGTGTGCTATGCATTTTTTTTTCTCTTTTATTTTAATGTTCCTTGCATTTTCACCTCTACAAGAACCTTGGTGTGCATTTCCTGTTTCATTTGATCACACATTAACTTTCCATCAGCGTATTTCTTGATTTGCCCTCTGATATATAGCGCCACACACTGTCCAAGCGGGGAATTGTTTCTATTATTATATATTAATAAGTCTGTGTGTGACGTTAATGAGTCACTGGATGTGCTTGTACTGGTGACAAATGGTGCAAGGCAAAATTTATTTGTATAGCACAATTCGTACACAAGGTTTACAGAATAAGAAAGATACTAAAATCACAATACAAACAAATCAAAACATAAGTAGCATCATAAAATTAACATTAAGAGAAAAGAGAGAAGAGTGAAAATCAGTCATCTGCAGCTAAAAGAGCCGCTTTGAGCCTGATTTAAACCCTACTGTACCGTGGATGTCTGCAGCAGATGACTGTTTAGAGAGGCACCGAGCTCAGCCACAACACCACAGACCATCAACCTGGATGTACGGATATGAAATATGAAAAGGTGCTGCGCAGGAGCATGGGTTAAGCTTGTGTAACAGAGATTACATGATAACTGATTCCACTTGTCATACTCTTATTGGGCTAATGCATTTTGGTTGAGTAGTGCCGTCTTGTGATGACCGGCAGTGATAAGTGCCCCTGGTGCCAAGAACATGTTGTCAGTTCATGAGAGACGAGCACGAGTGGGTCACTGATTTTAGCTCTGTCGGCGAAAATTGTGTATTTCTGTTTACTGTATTTTTCGGACTATAAAACGCTCCGGAGTATAAGTCACACCAGCCAAAAAATGCATAATGAAGATATATAAGTCACACCGGACTATAAGTTGCACTGTTTGGGGGAAATTTATTTTATGAAATCAGAGACCAGGATCATCTTGAAAAGCAAGTTCTAGTAATAACAATAGAACAGAGAACAACAGGCTGTTAACGTCACATATGAACAGTTCTTCAGATAAACTATAACATAAACAACAGAACAAGTTTAACAAACTCTCCATCTCACTCCAAATCACTAAATCCACTGAATTCTTCATCCTCTGTGCCACTTCTGAGCAACTCCGTGACCTCCGGAGGTAAACGGAGCACCGCTTTCTCTTCTGCGTAGCTGTCGTCAGACTCAGCATCAGTTCCAGTTAGAATTATTCAGGCCTTTCAGAATCCTGACAGGATGGTTTCGGTGTCACTGAAGTCCAGGCTTTGTCGATCCATCCAGTGACGTCCAGGAAAGTTGTACCTGTGCGGTTGCCATGAAGCTGTGTTCTCCATCCCCACTTTCCTCCAGTCCCTCACAAGATTCTTGCTCACTGCAAACTTTCTTTCTGCTGCTCGATTACCGTTATCAGCTGCATATTTCACACCTTGCAGTAGGACAGCGGCTTTTTCTGCAGGAGACAAGCACAGTAGAGGGTGAAGTGACAGTGGTACAGTAGTAGCAGATACTGGCACACAACTATACAACAGTCAAAGACAAACACAGATGGGTTATTCCTGCAACCAATCTGGGATTTTTCACAGCCAAGTTCAGCAGGGTTACACATGTGGGGTGAGCCTTGTACAGTCTCATACTGCTAACCATAAGGTGGGTTTCAATAGGCCTGTGAGAGAGTGCAAGATTATTCAAACATGTTTTAATGAGGGAACGTTATAACATGGTAGCGCCAAAAAGTCAGTTTAGCATAATACTCCCTCTTTATACATTTGAGGCAAAGCAATATCATCTCCATGGAGACGAACAGGTGGTCGGGCCCATCCCCAGTAGTTACAAAGAGCACCTTTAACAAGCTTTGCCCATTTGCAGTAAAATATACAGTCTAATTTTACCTCCAAGTAAATCACATCCTCTGCAGAGCTGCTTGGGAGGTGAGAAGTCCAGTGTGATGAAGTACTTGTTCAGTGTCAGTTGGCGTAATAGTGAAACGTGTCAGCTCATAAACCACCTCCTGGCCATAACATCTCTGCACTTCACCACATTCAAAAGAAACCGAGCCAGTGCACCACGACGATAACGCCAAGAGACAGGAGGCCGGAGCGCACTTTCAATGCATTTATTTATGTGTTGACAAAACGGCTGAATAAGCACGTTTGTAGACAGGACATAGATTCTTACCCACGAATGGGAATTGAATTAATCCAGAAAGCAAGACCACCTCTGCGGAATCTGATCAGACATTTGGGAGAAACATGTACAGTGGAGGAGTTGTCAGATTCTGTCAGACAACGCAGGAAGTGAAGATGGCTGCAAAAGAACTTGAACATGTTGGGAGAGCTTGTGTTTGGTCGGGATGACAGCTTGATTGATTTATTGGTAATAGGAGTATTTTAAGGAAAAGAGATGTTTTAGCTGATATAGAGAATAGAGTAAAGTGATAATTTTTAACAAGAATTTCAGATGGTTGATGAAACAGCCAGGGTTTAAAAATCTAAATGTATTAAGTTGCAGAATGGTGAATACTTGCATTAAAGAACACATATTATGCTAAATTTACTTTTTAAAACTTTAGATCATGTTACACTGTTGTTCCCTCATCAAAAACATACCTGGAGTTGTATTTTGTTTCGTTCACGCTTTTCATTAATCCACTTAATCCAAACTCTTCTTCTCTGAGCACTCAAAATACTCTGCATTTTGCCTGGATTGTTGCGTCACAGATAAAACTCTGGACCTCCTTAACTATTTTTAAGTCCATACACCATCACCATCATTCTGCCTGTCATATTGAGTTCACAGCGAACGCATGGCTCTATTAGCGTAGCATTCACAGAGGATAAGGAAAGGAGGTTTAATTATTTACTTAATGTATTTTTCGGACTATAAGTCGCTTTGAAGTATAAGTTGCACCAGCCAGAAAATGTGTAATGAAGAAAAAACATACATAAATCACACCGTACTATAAGTCGCACTTTTTGGGGGAAATTTATTTTATAAAATCAGAGCCCAGGAACTGACATTTCATCTTGAAAGGTAAGTCAGTGCAGCTGTCAGTGTCGCATTGGAGTATAAGTCGCAGGACCACCAAAATGATGAAAAAAGTTCGACATATAGTCTGAAAAATACAGTACTTACTTACTTACTCAGGCTACGTTTATATGATGACGGTGTGAACAGAAGACGCAGAAATGGCGTTGCATTTCACCTTTTATTCCACGTTTAGAGGAGCATTTTCAGGAGGAAATCTGCGTGCATACGGTGACGCAAAAGTGTGTGGAATTCGATTGTGTATGCATGCCAGGCAGCTAAGTGGTGATGTTAGGTGGTGATGTATGTGACGTAAACACGTACACGACGTGAGCAGATCTGACCAGATTTTTGCGTCCAGTAAAAAATGTGTCATTTTTACCTGCAAGTGTTCTTGTGTAAACAGGCCCTAATTTACTCACTTAATGTATCATTGGAAAAGGAGTTGAAATGTATAAAGTTCATATGAAGACATACAATGTAAAATACCTATCTCAAGATGACCAAAAGCATGTTTAAAGATGCACTATGTAACTTTTTGCTTGGTCACCTGCTTGTTTTTACAGAGATGCCATTACTTTGCCTGGAATGTTCCACAGTGTGACATTAAACACCTCTACCTTATATTTACTCAATTACAGGTGGTTTTAGCACAGAAATACCTAGAAAAACAGACATTCTGACTGTGAGCGAGATTTCCTCTCCACAGATCTGACCTGTAACTTGGTTTGATTTGGTTTCCATGAAGATAGAAAGGTTTAATACCATCCTGTGAAACATTCCAGACAAAGCAATAACAAATTCATGGAGAAAAGCATTCGACGAACCCTCCACCGAAAAGTTAAAGATGATGCAAACTTCAAAAACTAAAACTAAAACTGCAAATTTGACCCACTTGAAATCACAATCCTCCAGAATTTCTCCCAAACCACAAAAAAATATGGTCTTATTCTACATTAAATCCACTTACTGTTTAGTTTAGATTTGAACAAATTTGAGTTCTGAAATTCTTGCATCGGTTTGTTTATATTTCGCTTATTCGTTATTAGTTTTTCAATGTGAATTTCAGAATCACATTACTAAAACCACAAATCTAATTGCAGTGCTTGTTAATTAGACATATTTTTTCCAAATTGTTTCAGGTCTGCTTACTTTGTACTATAATCTGTTGACTGTATCCTTACGTGGCCTCATGGTTTGACTGACTGACAATAACCAGGCAAAATGGTTAAAATGGCTTCTCAATGCGTTTTAATGAGCATCTGGAGTCGATTTTTCGCTATCTCGTTCAAGGCCATTGCTTCTGCAGGCAAAACAAAATTATCAAATAAAGTTTTTTTTTTTTTTTCTATTTTAAGATGTTTTCCCACACGGAGCACTTTTATATCTGTCCTTGAGGAATTATATTGATAGAAAAGACTTCGCCAGTGAGTTCAAAGTCTGTTATTGATATTATGATTCCATGCAGGTAGTTAAAATTTCTAAGAATCCATATAAGATTGTTGACAGTGCTCTGGCTGTATCGGTGTACGACTAGGAAGTATCACTAAACAGGTTGGACATGCATTTTCTCATTATTTAATACTGGTTAGAAAGAGTCCAAACGTAACATGGCTGCAACATCTGCTCTTCGATTTATTGGGTTATTGTCTTCTCATAATTTCAGTTCTTAGAGGCGACTATGGTGTATTTACTCTATCTTTAGCACCACGTAGCAAATAGTTGTGCAAATTCGGACTGTATCCGAATGTCCGCCCCAGCCCCTAAGAGGACTATATACTTCACTCACTCACAGAGAGACTTGGACATGAAGTTCACTAGATTTAGTTCACGTGACTCTGGCATCTAGGTGAAAAAAAGTCACTTAAACTCAGATAAAACTTGAGTCCTGTCATAAATACTGATCAGTTTGGACTGGCACAAGTGTTTATGGACCAATAATATCCTTGTTTTTGTCAAACTGGTTCTCACGTTACCAGACTGGATTATTAGATTTTTGTCTGAGATGTGGAAACGATTGATCTTTTAACATCTTGAGTGAAAGCAGCTCATGCTATTATTATTTAACAGTGTTTGATTCAGAATCAGGATCTACAGACCAGACCAACCCTCACCAGCACTTCCATCTGCTTCTTTCACAAACACTGGAGTGATGTTATACCTTATTTTTACCATTTTGTATCTTAGGTCAAAGTTTTGTTTTCAAATTGTGGTTTATTTACTTACAAGCAAATAGTAATTTACAGTGTAAAATGAGTCAAATTAACTCTAAGAGTAATAATGACAATTTGATTTGAACAGTTTTAACTCAACATATTAACTCTGTTGTGTGTATTCTTATAATCCCTCTGACAAGTGTCATTATTAGCACTGTAACAGAGTAAATAATGAACAATACTTTTAGTACTTTTGACTCTGTGCAGACGAGATTAGAGCAGTAGATTAAATGTTACTTTGCACAGATAAGGAACATATACAATACATTTTTATTTGGTTTATTTAGCAGGGACAGTGTAGATCAGTGTTTCCCAAACTTTTTTTTATGGAGACCCATATTTTAAAAGTCACAAACCTTTGTGATTCAAGTCAACAGACATTATTCATAAATCACAAAACAAACTTGTGACCATTATTGAACATTAATTAGGATATTTTATTGTTGACTGAGTGATCATGTCTCTCTGTAAAATTAGTATTACTCATGTCTTAATGAAAAACAGTAATCAGTGTTTTTGGTTTGGACATTTACTGCACTGCATGTGTGTATTTGTATATTGCAGATCTACATGCAGATTGTGTAGACAGGACCAAAAAAATCGCTTGTGACCTGAGGGTCACGACTCAGCCTTTGGGAAACAATGGTGCATTTCTGTAAATGTACCAGAATTAGCCAGCGAGGCTATTTCTCTTCTGTGTCTTCTGAACAAATGGTAAACACGGTCACCCTAAAAATACAACAATAAGAATTATACAAAAGAGCAAGCAACTGTACCAAACAGTTCAATTAAAAGGCAGTGAGAACACAAACACACAATAACAACCATAAACACAATGAACACATAGAGATATAAAATATACACTAGAGCACAGGACATTTGGAATATATTTTGGAAATAGAGTAACTTTTTGCTCTTTAAGTGTTAAATGAACCCTTGAAAATGTACGGTGTAGGCAGAAGATAAACACAGATGTGTTTTTAATGGCACTTTACTATATCAAGACGGAACTGTTCATTTCCTTGTTTCTGGCAGATCAAAAACAGAGTTGGACGTCAACACTGGCCAAAATACAGGCCGAAACTGCGTTTGCAGATGTAATTTAAAAGCCCTCGATTAATTAGCGCACACATCCCTGAGGCAGTACTTATGTAAACTGGAATGCGTGAAATGACCAAACTTCAGATGCCCTTCCGACGCGCTGGAGCTGCTATAAATGAGGCATTTCAGCTGAACTGGCAGGAACAGAGAGAGTGAGTTGGAATGGAGGAAATATGGTCTGCTTTGTTGAATTTACACTTTAATCCAAAAATCTCTGAACTCCAGTCTTCTGTTTAATGAAAGTCAAATCCACAGTGGTACAGTCAGATGGCACATGCTGTCCCTTTGCTCACTTTATCTACACACTAAATACTCTAAAGACACTAAATAGCTGGAGGAAACAAAACAATGAGACGGTCAAATGAAACACTGTGCCAAAATACAGTTCTAAATAGGATCCTGCTGTAAGTTCAAAAGCCTGGATAGATGGAGGGATTTCAGAGGGGAAGCCCAGAGTTTAGGTTCAAAAGACAGTAGCAGGGTTAGATAGTGTGTCACCGAGGAGGCATCAGAGGAGGATCAGGAAGATGAGAGGAGAGGGTGAGAAAGGAGACAGAGAAAGAGTGGATTGTCATTCAGCAAGACATAACATGGAACTAAATAAATGTTTAAAAAAAACACAGGTGCAGGAGGAGGTATAGGAACTAGAATGCACGAGAAGTTGGAAGCGGCCTCACGTGGAAAAAGTTGTGATTTGGACTCAGCCCTGGAATGAAAACCTGGGGTCAAAGGGTCTGGACCGTGGTTTGGTCAATCCATTAATACTGAAGAAGCAGTGGATCAAATTATACTTGGGTAAAAGTGAGAAAAACAGTCTTCTTAAATGTGCCAGTGTAGCCGTTATGACATTTTCTAGTCAACATACGCTAACTTTTGGTTAACCTAATCAAAAAAGTAAATTGATTTAGTAAAATAATGCTGTCATATTAATAACAGATCAACAGTCATGCTACCTTAGTCTGTTGTAGGCGTTTTAAGATTAATAATGTAAACTAAAATAGGCCTGTGATTAAAGAACAATTGAGCTTTTGACCCATGATTATTAGTTGTTCATTTGTGAAACTTCAGCATGAAATAGTGCTTCTGGAGAACGGCTAACCCATAGAAGCACAGGCCTCAGTCAGACTTATGTGTAGATCATGTCTATGTTGCATCTGTCAATCCAAGACCCATTCTGGACAAAAAAATGACGAGCAAATTGTGTCCATTATTTGGACGTCTAACTACGACCCCACTTGGACGTCAATCTGCAGTTAAACATTCAGTGTGTTAATCGGGGAAAAGTAGATGAATTTGAAGTTTGAAGTTTGAAGGTGGAGAACGTGTTAACTGTATCCTGCCGTTTTCCTGTAGCTCCATGTGGCTCTGTAGCAGATAGAACTGGAAATGCTTTACACTTTTGTCTATGTTTCCAGTTTCCTGCTGCTGAGACAAAACGAACTGAAACATTATGCCACTGTCTGAAATGGCGTCACAGTTCTGCACAGAGGCTACAACAGGCGGCTTATAAACACGGCCTAAAATGAGTTTAAATTTAACATGGCCATATCGGCTTGTCAAAGCCTGATCCTGTCAGATCTCAGAGGCTCAGCAGACCCGGACCTGCTTAATAATTGAATGGAAGAAAATCAAGTGCCACAGGGGGGCCCCAGCCATCGTGTCCTTAGGCAAGGCACTTCACCCACATTGCCTAGTATGAAAGTGGTGTGTGCGTGAGTGATGGTGGTGCCCCAGGGCAGCTGTGGCTACAGTAGTAGCTTATAACATCACCTAGTGTGGAGTGAATGAACAATGAACTGTAAAGCATCTTTGTGTGTCCAGAAAAAGAAACACAATATACAACTGATTCATTATTATTATTAACGTAAAAAAGATGTTGACAACGACCTGATTTGAACTAGAATTAGCCTCATCCGGAGGTCCTGGGAATGTCAATACTGGATGTCCAGAAGACGGAAGACAGTCACCTGGTGTCACTTGGATGTACAAAAATGTCCCTAAAAAGATGTTTCAGTGCAAAGTGGGTTATGTTTTAGTCACTTATAAATGGTCAGGTTCTGCAGACATCCTGTCTGGTAGTGCCACTGTAAGCTTAGGAGTAACAAAAGTCAAAATAGGAGAGAGAATCTGGACTATACCTGACACAGCAGAGAGAGGGAGCGAGGGAAGAGAGATCTGATTTTAGAGCGAGAGGCAGAGAGAGAGAAAATAGACAGATAAAAAGATAGACAGTAAGAGAGAGAGAGAGAAAGAAATCAGACATTTTGGTTCACTTCTCACATTCCCTGGTCAGACTAAATATTGTGTAACACAGACTGACACAATTTATGTAATGATTCATTCAAAGTTGTCAGTTTTTAATAATTTACCAGTGACAGTTTCGATGTCAGCTTTTGTTGATTGCTTCATTATCTGAAAGTGAAAAATGCTCTCCCATGTCGACTCTGCAGGGGGTGAGAGTCTCAGCTGAGTCAGAGAATGTGACCCACTGCTGGAGGGACACGAACACGGGTTAAACTTTATCTCGAGCATCGTGCCATTTTAAGTACCAGTTTCAGTAGGTGACATCATGCTGGTGTTGGGGGGCTTTTAACGTTTCCTGTTTTTGTTCACATTATCAGCGCACAGATTGTTAAATAATAAATCATAGTCTTTCTAAGAAGTGGATGGAGTTGAAATCCACCTTCATTGGGATGCATTGAACAGAATAATATATAAAAAATGTTATTACGTAAAAGCATGTGCGATGTCCCAGACGGCCGAATGCCTGGAATGCCTCAGACAGAAGAGACAGGGCCCATAGGCGCTGCACACAGTCCCTATTGTTTCACCCACACACACAAACAATAAAGATGTAAGGCAGCCGTTCCAGGGGGATTTAAAGTGAGACATCAAGGGGGATACAGTAAAGTGAATATATAATGTCATTCCAACACTGCCACACTGTCACATTCATTCACACATCACGAGGTTGAAGTGTTTTGTCAAAGGATCTTATGGAATATGCACTGGGATCAAACAAACCACCAACTTTAGGGTTCGGGGGAATGCTCTAACCACTACACCACTGCCACTCAGCGACACACAAATGCTGCTGTTTTAATTCCTTTACCCACCTTGGTGTATTGTGATCGTGCTTATGAGCAAGACACTTCACCTGCCGGGCATCCAGTCAAGCGTCTCATGAATATACACAATCCATATTTCTGTTGTTTAAATGAAATGCGGACCAAAGCCGTCATAAACTTTGAAATGAAAGTGAACTACTGATTCTTTGCAGCTGATGTCAACAATATTCCTCTGGGATGTAAAGCTAACTGTAGGCACTGCTCTGTCTGAAGCTTCATTAGACTTTAATTTGAGCTTTATTTCAACACGATCTGATCATAAAGAACTGACTTAGCTGGAACTACATCAGGTGAGCTGATTTGTGCTGTTAAACAACTCTCTTACACATAAAATTACAGTCACAAGCTACCGTAAATTACTATAATTTCCGGACTATAAGATTCTTTGTTTGGCACATTGTCCGTTCATATAAATGGTCTATGGTTTGGCAACACAGCAGATGTGCGCACGGCCTGAGTGCAGAAAGTGACGCTTTTATTATAGCTCTATGGTCTGTGCGGTTAACATGAGGTTGCAACACTGTGACTGTGTGATAAAATAAGTTATGATGCTGAATGGAAATTAAAGAGTGGGATACATCTTAAATAGCCTGATTCAACAGCCGGGTTCACTTTGTGGAAACCGTTTGCTCCACTCCTGATCCTCATCACTCAATCATCCCCTGCCATAAAAGACCTGCTGACCTTCTCTCCAGTGCCAGATCGTTCCGTCATCAAGTGGTGAACTTTAACTCAGGCTTTCTCTATTTTTTTGTGAATGCTGAAGATTGTTATATACTTACCAGTTTTCTTTTGTCCATTCTTCAGTACCTTCGGGTGGAGCCAGCCTCATCACATTTGCCTCAGATTCCGTTAACCTCTGGTCAGTCCGAGCCACCGCCTACCTCCTGTCTGCTGCCTTCCTGGACCCGTCGTGCCACTGCCCTGGAACCCACTCCCCCCCAAAGACTATTTTTGTAAATAAATCCTCTTTTTGTCAGCATTTTTGGGTCTGCTAGTTGTCTTCCTTAACAATTGTGTTTTGAACAGTTATTTCTTGCGCTTCATGCACACACTCATGGAAAACACACGAAGAAATACAGATGATGCAGCTTTTAAGTTAAATGCGATTGATGTGGCTGTAAAAGAAGGAAACAGAGCTGCTGCACGTGAGCTTGGCATCACGGAGTCGATGGTGAGAAAAGCAGAAGGCCTGAACTTGAAAACATTCTTGCAGACGTGGACACCTGCGACTTATATTCAGGTGCAGCCTATATACGTACACTTTTTTATTTCTTTTAAAATTTAGTTGATGTGGTTTATATTCAGGTGCGCTCAATAGTCCGGAAATTACGGTAATCACTCTCACGTCTATTTCTCCAAGCAGGACCGTGAACACTCGTATGACCCCAGGCTCCTGAAAATGTGCTCTTTAAATCAATTTTGCGATTTTTCATGAGCTTTCAGACAATCTTAAAACTTTTTTGACAGTGTTTGCTTATATTCGCACTGCGTCACCATGGCAACTCCTAAACATTCCACCAATAGAGATATGTGCAGACCAGCCCCGGCCTGATGTCTCTGCAGAGCATCAATAAAAAGAAGGAAAGGAAATTCTATTCTTCTGTAAATTGAGCCCTACAGTCTCAATCAAAGTGTCATAGAGCTGTGTGTGTGTGTGTGTGTGTGCTCTCTGCTCCCAGTCTGTCTCTAATGTCTTCTGCACATGCTCAGATGCCCTGGCTCGTCCGCTGTGTGCTTGACATTAATTACAGGTCAAAAATAGAGTGATTATTGTTTGAATGTGACTGTGTCTCTGCACTGCGGGGTCAAACTTTATGAGCGCCGTCTATCTGTCCATACATGTGTGGTAGGATCATTTGAAAAGCCAACAGAGAAAATACTGAGGTGATCACTATCTAACTGTCTAACTTTTATTATTTTATTTATACATGTATTGCTGAATTGTGTCAGTACGGGATGTTTGGTTCGGTTGTGTGTTATTCTGCCACTACATGTGCAGCTACACATGTGACTGGGGCGGTATTGTTTCTCGCAGCACTTTATAGTTAGGGCCGCCTTGACAACAATTGCCCCCTGCCTTGACTACATCTCTCCGTACCACGTGAATCCTCGCAAAACTACTGCCCCGGTCCTCAGTTTCACCTTTGGCCGGCATGGAATCTCCTGCCAGCAGATCTGTAGCCAGGCTGGAGTCACCTAGTGCCTCCGCTCGATTTCTCCAGCAACTAGGTCAGGAATCGGAATAAACCCCAGAAGTGCAAGTTCGGGCACCAACCAAAGAGCGAAGAGACATGCATTCTGTTTTTGGAAGGATTCCCGAGATCGAGGATTTTTAAAGCCGGAACAAAGAGAATGTTTGGTAAATTTTATCAAGGGGAAAGAGGTTATTGGGCCCGGTCAAGCAGAAGTAAACAGCAAGGCCAAAAATTCAAGTTAATGCATCTGATATAAAAATGTATTCAACAGATACATATGTACTGTAGTTTATGAAACTGTTTACCTTTTTTCTGTACCATTTTTGGTTCTAAAGTTACATACGTTTTAAACAGACCATGTATGAAACATGGAACAAAAATTATTTCCCAAATTTCAAAGACCTGCAAATCATGTACATTGATGCATTTCATCATATCTTGTGTTATTCCATCTTTGAACTGTTGATGAAGGTACATGACTTTTCAAAAAAAAAAGGATCTAAAATGATAAAAATTTGCTTGGAAGGACTGACATATTTTATAGAAATAGTTTCCTTTCATTTTGAAGTAATATTAAAGTATTCAGAAGAAAAAATCTGACAAATTATGCAAAATCATGCACCTTCTACTTGCACAATTTTACTTCTACTTACACAATTTTCCCTCTGTTACCATGACCTTTCTTAATAAAAAAAATCTCATTACTCAAAAAGTAAGAGGTTTTTCAACCTAATCTTGAACCATATGGTAGAAAACTATATGAAGCAAATATTCAAACCAGTTTGTTAAGGATATGTAAGTGAGAACCAAGAGTTATCACTGTTTGTATTTATTGCCCAAAAACTGCTGCATATTTCATTCCCTCCGTTACCGACATGGGTTTTTTAATTTTTGAAAGAAAATCTTGAAAGAATATCACAGGTTTAACTTGACCCTGTTGGAGTGTTAACTCTTTCCTACATTCTGATACTTTACCTATTTCAATAGTCCCTCTAGTTTCTGAATAAGAGACATTTGAATGTAAAAAATCTGCCCCTGTTTCCCTCCGTTACCACTTGACCGGACCCTATTACCCTTCTTCCTACGGGATTTGGGAAAAGCTTAATATACCATTTAGCCCCGTTAGCGGTGCATTACATATGTCACGACCAAATAGCACCGACTGGTTAAATTAAAAAAAGTACCCGCCTACCGTTGAGCGAACGAATCCTAATGCTGCGGGGTTAGACGGTTTCCATGAAGTGAAACCGGCTGATGAATCAGGCTAACAGATCTGCACTTAAAATGAACCGAACTGTGACCTCAAAACTGAAGTACGTACTGAACTGTGATTTTGTGTACGTAAGTATTGATATTTTGCAGCTGGTGTCTTCCACCTTCTCTGGGGATGCGAAGCTAACTCAAGGTCTGAAGCTCTATTTGACTTTAATCTGAATCTTTATTTTAACACAATCTGACCAGAAACAGCTGACTTAGTTGGAACTACAACAGGCAGGACAATTTGTACTCTTAAACAGGTCTTTTACAGAACAGGTCTTTCTTTTTGGTTGAAAATCAAACTCCTAAACAGAACCATGAACACTCATATTGATCACAGATCCCTGAAAAAGTGTTCTTTAAATCAATTTTGTCATTTTTCTTGAGTTTTCAAACTATTTTCATACTCTTTTGAAATGGTAACTGCTGAACATTCCACTATAGAGATAAATGTAGAATACCCCCAGCATAATAACACTGCAAAATATCAATAGTCTGTAATGAAAAAATTGTGTTCGACCATTTAATTACCACCGAACGGCAGCACAATCACAGGAAAAACTTATATAATAGACAGGAAACGGCACACTTGCATAACACACAAGTCCATATAAAGTATTGGACCCTTTGTGGGCGGGGCATGGCGCTGTCAATCATCTTTTGTCACTGGGAAACTCACTTCCTGTTTACATTGTTTTCCTTCACGACGGACGGGAACACAAGACAAACATGTGGTGACAAGATAAAGAGGAGTTTTAGGGACAGCGAAGATGAGACTGACGAAACCAGGGCGAAATGGTCAGGGAGAGTTATCGAGTACAAACAGTGTGTAACCACGGCAACGGGAAGTCCAAACCGTACTTCAGAACATTCAGAACAGATTTTTGGACCCCGCTGATTAGTACTGCACAGCTTGTAGCCTAAAAAAAACTAACGGGACAACTAATTTTTGGCAACGTGCAAAGGGACAGATTCTTCAGACAAACTTAAACCAAAAACATAACGTCACTGGTCGCTAAGATTAAACATGTTGACTTGACGAAGTCGGCTCAGTCTAATTTCTGTCGTTATTAGCCTATAAACTACTACTACTACTACAACTACTACTACAGCTGCTACTACTGCTCTACTTCAAACACAAAAAGGGGTAGTACTGGAAAAGTTGCTGTTTAAGGTCAATTGGCATTTTAAACTTTTTCTCTGATCTATGTTATTATGTTGTTTCCTCGTCACAAACAGACCTGGAGGTTATACACGAGGTAAAAGGAGCTGTTCACTTGAAAACTATGGCTACATGACATCACAAGATGGAACAGAGCATTTATTTTGAGCTTTGGAGATGTAGACAGACTAATAAATAAAGGTTCACTAACAAGGACCAAGCCACAACACTGGAATACGGTAATGATATTTATTGACGGTGGATTGATGTGATGGCTGTGGGGAGACTCAGGGTGAGGAAATGGTTACCCCCCCCCCAAGATCCTTGAAGATGCTGTCTTTGAACTGAAGGTGAAGGATGGGCGAACGGCACAGGTGGGAGGGAGGGGGTCGAGAGCGCTGACATGGACGGAGTTGTCGGGATAGGCTGTATAAATAGGGCTTCTGGGTAACTGAAGGCATTTTTGAGATAAGCGGTGGTTGGCTGGAGAGGAGGTTGAGGCATGGTCCAGCTCTGTATATATAAATGGACATAGTAGCTAACGCGCTGGTGGAAGTTCACACGCGGCTCTTTCGACTCCGACTGACCCTGGGTTCAATGACTTACATGGGAATTTTGTTGCCTGTGATTTATTTTGGTCTTAAAATGTTCGGATTAACCAACTCTACATGATCCTGGTGTTTTTTTCTTGCCATTTTGTCTGTAAAAAAATCTTATTTATAATACAGCTTGGCTCCAAATTCACCCCTGTAACCGTCAGCATCACAAGCTTCAGTTGAGCAGCGCTGAACTAGTGTTGTAGTACTCGACCGGTCTTGGTCTCGAGAATGCTTTTTTACGGTCTTGGTCTTGTCTCGGACTCGAGCGCATTTGGACTCGGTCTTGTCTCTCAGTCTCGAGGTCTGAAACTCTACGAGAGCGATCATATTTCACTACGGCCGGTAAATATGCAGAGGCTGCTCAGTATTACTGCAAAACCTGTAAGATAATGTAACTGTAAAAACTTGAAAAAACCCACTTGATTCACTTTGAAGTTGTTTTCTGTAAAGTGCCTGTGGATGCACGATTAAAGAAGGGGTTCTCAACTGTGGGTGAAGGTCCAGCAAAAGGGGCGTAGAGTGTTTTAATGCAGTACAGTTTGCTTGACTTATTTTAAGCCTAAATGAACAATAATCAGATCAAATGGAGACAGATTTAAAAAAACAAAAAAACAAAACACTGATATACAGTATTAATGCGCCAAAATAACTGTAAAATACAAATAAATGTAGAAAATGCTAAGATGGTCTTGATTTGGTCTCGATGGGCCGTGGTCTCGGTCTTGTCTCATCTCAACCTTTAAAAGTCTTGGTCTTGTCTCAGGCTGCGTTCAGACTGCAGCCTGAAGTGACCCAAATCCGATTTTTTGGCCTCTATGTAACCTGTATCTGATCTTTTAATGACAGTCTGAACGACACAGATCTGATTTTTTCAAATGAGACCCAGGACACTTGGATATGTGCTCCTGAAACCGATACATATCTGATCTTTTGACATGCGACTTCAGTGTGAACGTCCAAAGCGCATTCATCGACCTACGTCACTATTTTGCGCTGAAGTAGGCGAAAAATGTTAATGAACTCCGTGTCACTGAAGAGAAGCACATCACCACTCACCACTCTTGGCTCCGTCTCCACATCCACACGTTTCTTTCAACGGGCGTCGCTGCCGCTGTCCCACAAAACACCACGGCCAAAAACCTCGTCCTTCTCCTTCTCAATCTCCTCCTTAAAACAAGTAAGTTGTTCATTTTCTGGCTCCGGTACGAGAGGAATTTTAAAATCTCCAGGTGCTCAGTGCTCGCGTCCATGTTTGGACAACTTCCTTAAACACAGAGCACGCTCGCTGCGGTTGACGTCATCGTGTCCTCCAATGCACATGCGGGAGACTTTTGGTCTGTTTAATGTTCACACTGGAGTCACATACAAGTCGCGTTTAATTGGAAATGTGAACGACCTCGCAAAAACATCGGAGTTCACAAAAAAATCGGAATTAAGCATTAAGCCCTGCAGTCTGAACGTAGCCTCAGTCTCGACTCTCAGAGGTCTTGGTCTTGTCTCGGTCTTAGGACCCTGTGGTCTCGGACTGGTCTCGGTCTCGATTAGTGCGCTCTTGACTACAACTCTACGCTGAACACTGTGGGTGACGTCACACTCGCTTAGTCCGTTTTTTTAATACAGTCTATGCTTAAATCTCACAAGAGTAAATTTTGTGTAGGACCTTCAAGTGCAGACAGGTCACATATTTATCTTTTTATTTAACTGATTAATTCATTTATTGGTTAACAGATGTTTTGTTTTAGAAGTGCCTCTAGTCTATGTGTAATCCGCTCGCATTTTCTATCAGCCATCTCACTGTCTGACCCTGTGCTCAGTGTTTTCCTATAGTCTTATCTCAGTCTGTATTTGTTGGCAGAGCTCCATTCAAACTCACACACTCTCGCACACAAACTGTCCCACGTGCCTTTGAGCCAAGCACTGAGCCGAGCACCGGTTAGACCACCCACCGCCACGCTCCAAACAAACGACCCTGTGTCAGACCGGGTAGGGGGTCCTGGTCCGTTACCTCACCGCGGGGGAGATTAGAACGGGCACTGAAAATCAAGCTTGTTACTGGAAAATGGAGCGGTTAACTTTGAGAGGGAGTGAGGCGGGAGCAGGTTTAAAGAGCTGCCCACGTGTAGGAGTCTGGTTTGAATCGAACATTTGCCACAACAGCAAAGTGTGTGTACGCGAACTATAAATCAGGGGTGGAATTACAAGCAACCTCGAGTGCTACTGCTGCTTCCAGGTAAGTCGTGTAAAATCAGATCGGCTGTCAGTTTATCCTCTACATAAAAAAACTCATTTTTTTTAATGAACTTGAATTCTTCTGTTGTTGTTTCAGCCGTTAATCATCAGGCACTTTAATAATTTGTCTGATGTACTGTATCTGAAGATGGTGGTTCGTTCCCAGCTCAGAAAAGTGCATGGGGGTGTGCCCTTCTGCAAGACACTTCACCCACTTTGTCATTGGTTCATATTGGCAGCCTGTTTTCCGTCCGTCCAGACCAGGGCAGCTACGACTGCAGTAGTAACACAGAATATGGAGGAATATGACAAATGTTAAATATTCTAAAGCGACTTTGTGAATCTGGTCAGAGGTGAATCTCAGAAAGTTTAAATGGATGTGATTGACAGGTGAATTAACCAATCAGAGACACGTAGAGTCTGGAATTGGACCAAAGAGCGTGAAAAACCACTGCTGCAATGGCTAATTTGTATTAGAGCATGGAAACTCGACTGAAGTCCGAAGGGACCCATTGCAACCTGATGGGTTCGGACAAATATTTAGAAATTATGTTGGGACTTGCGTTGGACTCGGACACATCAGCGCGTCAACTTTTCCTGTTTACAGTAAAACCACTCGCTTTGAGACTCTTAAAGGCTGAAAAGATCAGAGCGCCGCACTTCTAGTTTAGATACAAATCAAAACTGAGTTATTATTATTTGTGAAATGTATTGCAAAACTTCAGATACACAATTTTTAAAGAATAAAAGATTGGCGATAAAGTCCAGAAGAAGTAGTGTCAGTATTGTAAATCTGCAGCTTCATCTGGATGTAAACAGACACACGTGGAACTACTCGCCTTTTTACTTTTAACGGTTCAAACTGGATTAATACCGCATTTTTGTGGACTGGGTGTCATTATTTGCGGAGAAGCTGCAGTTTAAATTTACCACTTTACGAGAGGTGAATGATAAAGTCTTCTCATTATTTTCGCTATTTCTCGAGTTTGTATTTTGCATCTCTGTGTCCATTAGAGACCACACAAGCAATATCCTACGTGTGTCATTAGTAGGCCTATGAAAAAAGTGTGATTTTAATTGTGTCTTAATATCTTAATGCCTATCAGTCTCGAGTCAGATTCAGTCACTGCTCTGTCGGATGCGGGCCTGGCTCGGACAGAAAAATTTGTCTCGATCCACACTCTAATTTGTCTCATATGTCTGTCAAATGCGGAAGACATTTCCTCTCCAAAATTCTTCCATCCTTCAGAACAAAATACATCACTTATTTTACCAGACATAAGTTTAGAGCTTTGTTTTTTGATTCTGCCAAAATCCACATTGATCTCAGTGTTTCTTCCCTTTTTTTATGTGTAAGATGCCAAGTTTGTTTTGACACGAACCGAGAAGTCATCTGTCTGCCTGTCAATCACACCCCGACAAATCTGGGAGAAATACAGGAGGTACAGTTCCAGACACAAACATATTTGTAAAGTTTTGTCTGACTGGCCAGGTAAGGACACAACGCACTTGTGGTACACGAGTGCATTTGTTTTTGTTAATTAGGACTTACAGTAAATAAGATAAAACTGGGAGTACCACAACATCGTGTACTGGACCCTATGATTTAAAGAGCCACACTAAAAAGCCTTACACTTAACCCTGGCCTTATCACTTCTCCAAATATGAACAGACATAAATAGACCAAGGTCACATGTTGGGACAGTTACTTGGTTCAAATATTATTTTGTCCTTTCTGATTGGCCAGTATGGGTACCATATTTTTCGGACTATAAATTGCACTTGTTTTGGTCCAGCAACATACACCCCAGTGCCACTTATATATTAAAATTTTCACACTGACAGCCTCGAGAGGTTCTCGGCTAATGTGACAGTATCTGCTGCTCCAGTTACTCCTGTACCACTGTCACTTGGCTCTACTGCGCATGTCTCCTGCAAAAAGAGCCTCTGTCCTGTCTGTATCATGTCAGTCGATCGCAACATTACTTCTGTACCACTGAAAATTAAAAATTTAAACAAACTTATAAAGACAACTGAGAAGACTGAACACAAATGCCCCAAAAAGAAAATCATATTTTGTAGATTACAAGCTGCAAGTAGCAAAACGTGCAGCCAAAAGTAGTAATGGAGCAGCAGAAAGAAAGTTTGGAGTGAGCGAGAAACTTATGACACTGGGAGGGTGCAACATGAAACTTTCCTGGAAGTCACTGGATGGATCGAACAAAACCTGGACTTCAGACGCAACCAAAATCATCCTGTCGAGATTCAGAAAGACCGGAATAATTCTAACTGGAACTGACGCTTAGTCTGATGACAGCTACACAGAAGAGGAAGCGGCGCTCTGTTTACCTCCAGAGGAGGTCTCAGAAGTGACACCGAGGATGAAAAATTTAATAGATTTAGTGATTTGGAGAGTTTGGTAAACTTATTCTGTTCTGTTGTTTATGTTATATTTATCTGAAGAACTGTTCACATATGACATTAACAGTCTGTTGTTCTCTGTTCTATTGTTTTTACTAGAACTTTCAAGATGAAATATCAGTTCCTGGTCTGATTTTATAAAATAATTTTCCCCAAAAAAGTGCAACTTATATGTTGTTTTCTTCTTCATTACCCATTTTCTGGCTGGAGCGACTTATACTCCGGAGCAACTTATAGCCCAAAAAATACAATAATATAATAGAAATAGAAAAACTCTTTGCTGGAATCAAACCACAAACCTTCAGATTGTTGCACAAACTCTCACCCCTACCTGCTCTAACAACCTTGATCTTTCTTTGCTCGTGTACCAGATGCTGAAACTGTTTCGATTTGATGCCACATGTTGAACTCTCCCGTAAGTGTACTGCATGTCCAGATACTGCTGTGCTCTCGATATGAAATACAGCGCTGCGTCTGCACTCTGTCAGCAGACTATGATAGATCAACCAATCCACATTTATGAACATATACATTTGAGCAATAAGCCATCTTCATATTTTTAACCATAAAATTTAATGTTCCAGAACCTTTCCAGAGCAGAGAAGTGCATTACTAAACATATATTGTTGCAGGTACATATGGAGTCTTCTAGCAGCAGCTGGCAGTAATCTAAAGCTCTATCTGGGACATTGGCCGCAGGACTTTTGGCTGTTTTTCCCTCACTCAGGAGCAGAGCGTATAGACGGATGGCACGTGGAATAAAGAGATTGTGATGGAGAAGAGGATAATGCAAAGTGATGCACCGGAGAGGGAGGTCATGGACTGGGGAGACTCGGGCAGAACAATATGTACAATATGAACAATATGTACAATTGATACGTCGCAGTGATATCATGCGGGGGGTGTTCTTTATGTGTGTCTCTTGGCGAAATGTTAACCAGTTATCATGGAGACATAAAGCATACATTAGGAAACACGACCAAGTTTTAAGATAGTCTGAAAACTCAAGAAAAAAGACAAAATTTATTTAAAGGGACAGTCTGGACACTTTTTAAATATTCCAACTAATAATTTATTTGCTGTCATGATCGGCCCTGCATGCAAAATAATACAACCCCAATGAAGATCGCCTGGTCCATGCCAACGTCCAGAATAAGATGAGTATGAAAAAGGTATATTATCAACAGAAACTCAATGATTTTCTGTTTTATTATTGTTAAAACTGTCCCTACTGTCTCTGTATTTACCTAATCCATCCAATACAAGTTGAAAACAAGATTTGAAGATTCATTTCTATTGTTGTTTATTTTATTGGTGTGGTTATTCCCATCAACAACTTAAAATGTTGAGGATTGTAAACTGAAATTACTAAAATTAAGAAATATGTAATGGTGGTATTTAAATAATGATACATGGCTTTTTATGGGGAAGAACTTCAGAAATAATAAATCTTACCAGTGTACCAAATTAGTTTTACCGTATTTTTTGGACTAGAAGTCGCTCCAGAGTCACACCAGCCAAAAACTGCATAATGAAGAAGACAGAATACATATAAGTCGCACTTTTTGGGGGGAAATTTATTTGATCAAATCAGAGTCTAGGAACCGACATTTCATCTTGAAAGGAAAGTTCTAGTAACAACAATAGAACAGAGAACAACAGACTGTCAACGTCACATATGAACAGTTCTTCAGATAAACTATAACATAAACAACAGAACAGTTTACCAAACTCTCCATCTCACTCCAAATCACTAAATCCATTGATTTCTTTGTCCTCTGTGTCACTTCTGAGCAACTATGTGACCTCCGGTGGTAAATTGTGCGCTTCTTCCTATTCTGTGTAGCTGTTTTCAGATTCAGCATCAGTTCCAGTTAGAATTATTCCGACCTTTCTGAATCCTGACGGGATGGTTTCGGTGTCACTGAAGTTCAGGCTTTGTTGATCCGATCAGTTACTTCCAGGAAAGTTGCACGTTGCATCCTCCCAGTGTCACACGTTTCTCACTCGCTCCAGACTTTCTTTCTGCTGCTCGATTACCATTTTTGGCTGCATATTTCGCTACTTGCAGCTTGTAATCTGCAAAATATGACTTTCTTTTTGGGGGCATTTGTGTTCAGTCTTCTTAGTTGTGTTTATAAGTTTGTCTAAATTTTAATGAATTAATTTTCAGTTGACTGACATGATACAGACAGGACAGAGGCTCTTTCTGCAGGAGACATGCACAATAGAGCCAAGTGACAGTGGTACAGGAGTAACAGGAGCAGCAGATACTGACACACAAGACTAGATCATCTCGTGGAAGAACAAGTTTACCAAACTCCATCTCACTCTAAATCACTAAATCCATTGAATTCTTCATCCTCCACTGACACTTCTAAGCAACTCCGCGACCTCTCTAGCTTCCTCTTCTGTGTCGCTGTCGTCAGACTCCGCATCAGTTCCAGTTAGAATTATTCGGGCCTTTCTGAATCCCGACAGGATGGTTTCGGTGTCACTGAAGTCACTTAAACTTGACATTTTCAGTGGTACAGAAATAATCAACTGACATGATACGGACAGGACAGAGGCTTTTTCTGCAGGAGACATGCGCAGTAGAGCAAAGTGAGAGTGGTACAGGAGGAACAGGAGGAGCAGATACCGACACACAAGACTTGAGCTCCCTCTCGTTGCTGTCAGTGTGAAAATTTTAATATATAAGTCGCAGGACCACCCAAACCATGAAAAAAAGTGCAACTTTTAGTCCAAAAAATACTGTAAGCTAATTATCATTGAGTTTTTATACTACTACTGCTAATAATAATAATAATAATAACACAATAATACAATAATACAAACACTTGTATAGCGCTTTTCAAGATACTAAGAGACGCTTTACATAAAGAGACAAACAAAGACAAACAAAAGATAAGTTAATAAAAAGGGGTTTAAAAGAGATGAGTTTTCAGGGCTTTTTTTAAACATGAGGAGTGTGGATGAGTCTCTGATGTGTTTGGGCAGGGAGCTCCAGAGGGTGTGGGCAGCAGCGGAGAAAGTCCGGTCCCCCCAGGCCTGGAGATCAGAGAGTTTAGCAGGGACAGGTTATGGAGGGACATGTAGACAATTGTTTCTTCTATTGCATAAGACATCCAACACACAGTCCAAAGAGAGTCTAGTCAAACAGCAGATAAGGCATTTCCAGTGTAGAATAAGTCTATACGGTCCCCAAACAGTGAGCAGACAGAGCTGGGGGCATGGGATGAAAGGAATACTCGC
Organism: Boleophthalmus pectinirostris; assembly: GCF_026225935.1. Lineage (NCBI taxonomy): Eukaryota > Metazoa > Chordata > Actinopteri > Gobiiformes > Gobiidae > Boleophthalmus > Boleophthalmus pectinirostris. The sequence goes on along the minus strand of NW_026571036.1, from coordinate 10,685,885 downwards.
AGAGGGATATTAGAGTTTCTTTCATGTTTTGGGCCTCGTGATGTAACAGGTCTAGTGCTTCAGGAAACCCTCGCTGCCCGTAGCTTTTTGGTACTACCACTGGCTACCACCGACATGTTGACATTTACGAAGGAGGACAGACTGGTGGAAATTTTGGTTTTGACTTTCCAGTAATTTCCACGTGAGTCTAGAGCTTCGGAACAGCTCCAGTATCAAAAAGGCAAACATTTCAACAACCGCAATATTTTTTGACAATTAAGACTTGCCGGGAATGTTTGGTAATTTATTGCTTTTCCGTGTTAGTCAAGAGCATAAAATTCATTTCTGTTTCATTCATTTCAACATTAAAATCAACATTATGACAGATCTAAATTGTTTTTGTCATGAATTGCAGTAAATTAAAAAAGATTTGGAGTAGCCTTACCACAAGGTCATGTTTTGGACTCTATGATGTAAACACACTGAAGAGCCCAAGGGTGGAAAGTAACGAGTTACATTTACTCATGTTACTGTAATTGAGTAGTTTTTATGAGTAATTTGTAATCTTTTAAGTAGGTTTTGAAATAGGTCATTTTACTTTTACTCCAGTACACTTTGACTTATTTTACTTCATTACATTGGAACCCACCCTCGTTACTGAGTAAAATCAGACTGATAGAGAAAACAAATTAAATTTGTTATTAAAAAAAACATCTGCCGGAAATTGAAGGAACTTACGTAGGCTTTCACGCATGGCATTTTCACTTTCATTGAGCTGTTTTTTCAGCGCTTATTGTTTATGCAAATAAGCCATGCGGTTTTAAGTTTTGTTTCTGTAAAATGTAAACAAATGTGTGCAAAGCTACATTAAACACATTATTACTCAATGTATATTTGAGTCCTCCCCACAGGAAATAAAAAAAAAACAAACTTAAATTACCCACCCACATTCACATTCATAATACACGTTCACCAAGACAAGGAGACAATTCGGGGGATCGGGGATGCCTGGGCTAAGGGATCAGTCTCAAGTGTCGTTCGTTTGTTTCACTTAATGTGTCTTATAATCCAGTGTGCCTTATATATGAAAATAGAGGAGAGAATTCAACATTATTGATATTGTGCCTTATAGTCCGAAAAATACGGCACTGAGAATGAGACAAACTTGGATGTGTCTCTATTTGCAGGTTAAGGTGCTGGGAAAACAGTTTCACTTGTGATTGTAGTAGCTACATTTTTTTACCCTTATTCATCAGCCAGGTTCACTTCGTAGAAACCGCCTGACCTCGCAGCATTAGAATTCGTTTGCACGACAGTAGGCGGGTACTTTTTTTTATTTAACCAATTGCTGCTATTTGGTCATGATGTATGTAATGCGCCACTAATGGGCCTAACTGGTATATTGTGCTTTTCCCAAATCCCGTAGGAAGAAGGGCAATAACGTCTTTCCCCTTGATAAAATTCACCAAACATTCTCTTTGTTCCGGCTTTAAAAATCCTCAATCTCGGGAATTGTTGCCAACACAGAATGTCTGGGTCTTCACTGATTGGCTGGTGCCCGGACTCGCACTTCCATTTTTTTTTTGCGAACTGTCTAGTGTTTTCTGATTCCTGACCTAGTCGCTGGAGAGAAATTAAATTGAGCGGAGGCACTAGGTGGCGCCAGCCTGACGGACATTTCCTTACAAGTTCCTTTTAAAATGAATTACGCTTGCCTTTCAAATACAAAAGCACACCACAAATCAGATGTAGTTATCGAATTAATTTAAATTCATGTCCTTTCTCATGTAGATTTATCAGTGTTGAAGTGTGTATTTCTATTCTCTTGCTGATCTTAAACTGGGCGATGCAACACTGGAATTTCCTCATTGTGGGACAAATAAACAAAATTCTCTTTTCTTAACTATTTGATTATTCTTGTTACCTTTTTTCTTACCTTTTGTGCAGATAAATTCAGAATACTGCATGTTTTTATGTGGTGTTTTAGTATTCAGTAATAGTACGCTACTTGACTCTTTTTATGTCTTTCTCTTCTGCCAGTCTGGGTCCTTGTACCAACTTGCCAACGCTTTTCTGCAGAACACATTTGAAAGACAAGCAGAGAACCAACCAACCAGAAAATGAGCTCCCCATCCACAGAGCTGGCGCGGCTACAGTGGAGTCTGTTTTACAGTGTGTGAATATGAGGAGAGGAAGAAGACTCGCAGGCACCCCACGGACGGACACCTTATAAAAAAAACTATCTGTGACCAAACCAGAGCCCCGACCTCAAGACGATGAACACTGCAGGAAAATCTGTGCATGTTTTTGGACAGGGTGAAAATCTGATGAAAATTTACCGAAAACGAAGAAATCCAATTTAAAATTCAACCTCAGACTGAAGTTTTATTATGGTTAAAAACTAAACATGTCACTAAAAACAGGATCTGACAAAAGTGTGAGTGATTTGGACGAGTCAGTGAAACTAAAACCTCCGATTGTGAAATAAGAGCTGACAGGAGCCAGGAGCTGACAGGAGCAGACAGGTACGAGAGCTGACAGGAGCAGACAGGAACGAGGAGGAGACACGAGTGAGGAGGAGTCAGGAGTGAGGAGGAGACAGGAGCGAGGAGGAGTGAGGAGGAAACAGGAGGAGGAGGAGGAGGAGGAGACAAGCGAGGAGGAGACATGAGGAGGAGACAAGAGTGAGGAGGAGACAAGCGCGAGGAGGAGACAAGAGTGAGGAGGAGACAAGCGCGAGGAGGAGACAAGAGCGCGGAGGAGACAGGAGCAAGGAGGAGACAGGAGTGAGGAGTGAGGAGGAAACCGGAGCGAGGAGGAGACAGGAGTGAGGAGGAGACAAGAGTGAGGAGGAAACAGGAGCGAGGAGGAGACAGGAGTGAGGAGGGGACAGGAGTGAGGAGCGAGGAGGAAACAGGAGTGAGGAGGAGACAGGAGTGAGGAGGAGACAAGAGTGAGGAGGAGACAGGAGCGAGGAGGAGACAGGAGTGAGGAGGGGACAGGAGTGAGGAGCGAGGAGGAGACAAGAGTGAGAAGGAGACAGGAGTGAGGAGGGGACAGGAGTGAGGAGCGAGGAGGAGACAGGACTGAGGAGTGAGGAGGAGACAGGAGCGAGGAGTGAGGGGGAGACAGGAGTGAGGAGGAGACAAGAGTGAGAAGGAGACCGGAGCAAGGAGGAAACAAGTATGAGGAGGAGACAGGAGTGAGGAGGAGACAAGAGTGAGGAGGAGACAGGAGTGAGGAGGAGACAAGAGTGAGGAGGAGACAGGAGCGAGGAGGAGACAGGAGTGAGAAAGAGACAAGAATGAGGAGGAGACAGGAGCGAGGAGGAGACAAGAGTGAGGAGGAGACAAGAGTGAGGAGGAGACAAGAGCGAGGAGGAGACAAGAGCGAGGAGGAGACAAGAGCGAGGAGGAGACGTGAGTGAGGAGGAAACAAGAGCGAGGAGGAGACAAGAGCGAGGAGGAAACAGGAGCGAGGAGGAGACAAGAGCGAGGAGGAGACGTGAGTGAGGAGGAAACAAGAGCGAGGAGGAGACAGGAGCGAGGAGGAGACAAGAGCGAGGAGGAGACAGGAGCGAGGAGGAGACAAGAGCGAGGAGGAGACAAGAGTGAGGAGGAGACAAGCGCGAGGAGGAGACAAGAGCGAGGAGCAGACAGGAGCGAGGAGGAGACGTGAGTGAGGAGGAAACAAGAGCGAGGAGGAGACAGGAGCGAGGAGGAGACAAGAGCGAGGAGGAGACAAGAGCGAGGAGGAGACAAGAGTGAGGAGGAGACAGAAGCAAGGAGGAGACAGGAGCGACAAGGAGACAGGAGTGAGGAGGAGACAGAAGCAAGGAGGAGACAGGAGCGACAAGGAGACAAGAGTGAGGAGGAGACAGAAGCAAGGAGGAGACAGGAGCGACAAGGAGACAAGAGTGAGGAGGAGACAGGAGCGAGGAGGAGACAAGAGCGAGGAGGAGACAGGAGCGAGGAGGACACAGGAGCGACAAGGAGACAAGAGTGAGGAGGAGACAGAAGCAAGGAGGAGACAGAAGCAAGGAGGAGACAGGAGCGAGGAGGAGACAGGAGTGAGGAGGAGACAGGAGCAAGGAGGAGACAGGAGCGACAAGGAGACAAGAGTGAGGAGGAGACAGGAGCGAGGAGAAGACAGAAGCAAGGAGGAGACAGGAGCGAGGAGGAGACAGGAGCGAGGAGGACACAGGAGCGACAAGGAGACAAGAGTGAGGAGGAGACAGAAGCAAGGAGGAGACAGAAGCAAGGAGGAGACAGGAGCGAGGAGGAGACAGGAGTGAGGAGGAGACAGGAGTGAGGAGGAGACAGAAGCGAGGAGGAGACAGGAGCGACAAGGAGACAAGAGTGAGGAGGAGACAGGAGTGAGGAGGAGACAGAAGCAAGGAGGAGACAGGAGCAAGGAGGAGACAGGAGCGAGGAGGAGACAGGAGTGAGGAGGAGACAGAAGCGAGGAGGAGACAGGAGCGACAAGGAGACAAGAGTGAGGAGGAGACAGGAGCAAGGAGGAGACAAGAGCGAGGAGGAGACAAGAGCGAGGAGGAGACAGAAGCAAGGAGGAGACAAGAGTGAGGAGGAGACAGGAGCGAGGAGGAGACAAGAGCGAGGAGGAGACAGGAGCGACAAGGAGACAAGAGCGAGGAGGAGACAAGAGTGAAGAGGAGACAGGAGCGAGGAGGAGACAGGAGCGAGGAGGAGACAAGAATCAGGAGGAGACAGGAGCCAGCAGGAGTAGACAGGAGCAGACAGGAGCAGACAGGAGCAGACAGGAGCGAGGAGCAGAAAAGAAAGAATCAGACAGGAGCAGTAGATTAAAGCAGACGCGGCGTTGGTGTTGACAGGGTCTGGTGGACTCACTGTCTGCCCTCCTCCTCCTCCTCCTCCTCTTCTTCCTCCTCCGCTTGGGGTTGTGGGTTGTATTCCCAGGAGTATCCGTGTCTCTGGGGATGGCTCCCGGAAACTCTGGATCAGACTTATGACACGGGAGAAGAAAATGAGGATCTGGAACGACACAAATGAACTGTCGGATGGTTTACGACAATGTGGCAAAATGGAGGTTACATAAGACAGACAGTGACAGACAGCAGAGAAAACTCATAAAAGTGTTTGCAGATTCTAGAAAATGATGATTATATTAGTCTAATAAAACCATTACATAAGTTGATTTTTATTGTCGATGAATCAGGAAGTCATGCTGGTGTGCTGTTAGTTTGCATGCTAGTTATTGTAAGATACACTGCGTAACTTTTCCGCTTGGTGGGTCCAAAAATGCTTTTCTCCATGGAGATGTTATAGAGAGAGAAGCAGACAGGAGCAGACAGGAGTAGACAGGAGCTGACAGGAGCGAGGAGCAGACAGGAGCAGACAGGAGGAAGAAGGAGCAGACAGGAGCAGACAGGAGCAAGGAGGAGCAGACAGGAGCAAGAAGGAGCAGACAGGAGCAAGAAGGAGCAGACAGGAGCAGAGGAGCAGACAGGAGCAAGAAGGAGCAGACAGGAGCAAGAAGGAGCAGACAGGAGTAGACAGCAGAAGACAGGAGCAAGAAGGAGCAGACAGGAGTAGACAGCAGAAGACAGGAGCAGACAGGAGCGAGGAGCAGACAGGAGTAGACAGCAGAAGACAGGAGCAGACAGGAGCAAGAAGGAGCAGACAGGAGTAGACAGCAGAAGACAGGAGCAGACAGGAGCAAGAAGGAGCAGACAGGAGTAGACAGGAGTCAGACAGGAGCAGACAGGAGCGAGGAGCAGACAGGAGCAGACAGGAGCAAGGAGGAGCAAGAAGGAGTAGACAGGAGCAGACAGGAGCAAGGAGGAGCAAGGAGGAGCAGACAGGAGCAGACAGGAGCAGACAGGAGCAAGGAGCAGACAGGAGCAGACAGGAGCAAGGAGGAGCAAGAAGGAGTAGACAGGAGCAGACAGGAGCAGACAGGAGCAAGGAGGAGCAAGAAGGAGTAGACAGGAGCAGACAGGAGCAAGGAGGAGCAAGGAGGAGCAGACAGGAGCAGACAGGAGCAGACAGGAGCAGACAGGAGCAAGGAGGAGCAAGAAGGAGTAGACAGGAGCAGACAGGAGCAAGGAGCCAACAGGAGCCAGGAGGTCCTTCCGGTGGTGGGTCCAAAAATGCTTTTCTCCATGGAGATGTCATCGCTTTGTCTGGAATGTTTCACAGTGTGGCATTAAACCTTTCTGTCTTCACGGAGACCAAACCAGACCAAGTTACAGGTCAGATCTGTGGAGAGGCGACCCCCGCTCACAGTCCGAGTGTTGTTTTTCTTGGTATTTTTGAGCTATAAAACCACCTGTAATTGAATAAATGTAAGGTAGAGCTGTTTAAAGTCACACTGTGGAACATTCCAGGCAGAGCAACAACCAAAAAGTTACACAGTGCAGCTTTAACTTTAACTAGCCAGAAGTTATTCCTGTCAAAGTCAAGACAATTTCACAGAGTTAATTCTTTAAAAATAGAAAGAAAAACGGGCACATTTAAGCATAATGATTAAAATTTGCCGCACTTCTGAACTCATCACCGGGAATAATTAGGAAGCTCGGAATGTGTTTGGAAAATCCACGGCAAATGGTTCTGTTTTTCACATTTTTAAGACAGTAAAATTTTATGACAGGGCTTTAAGTTCATATTTCCTCTTGACTCATTCTGCGTTATCTCATTTTCCCCATGTAAATCTGACGATGAATAAACTCTGTGTACTTATACTACATGTACTGCAGACTTACTCACTACTTAAGTATTATCATTACTGCGTTCGACTTTAATTTACAAGTCTGGGACAAAGTCTCAAGGGAAGTGAGACAAACAGGTGGTGTTTTGAAGAACGAAAGACAGAGGGAGAAAGAGGGAGGGAGAGAGAGAAGAGAAGGACAGAGAGAGAGAGAAGAGAGAGAGCCATAAAGAGGTAAAGAAGAGGAAGAAAGTGTGTGAGAGAGGGAGGAAGAGAGAAACAGAAGAGAAGAGAGAAAAAAGGGAGAGAGGGCTACAGAGAAGAAGAGAGGGGGACAGAAAGAGAAGAGAAAGACATAGGTAGAGAAGAAAGGGAGGGAGGGAGAGAGAGATAGAGGAGAGAGAGCCAAAGAGAGGGATACAGAGGTAGTGAGGAAAGAGAGGGAGAGAGAAGAGAAAGACGCAGAGAGAGAGAGACAGAGGTAGAGAAGAAGAGAGAGAAGATAGAGGGAGGGAGAGAAATAGAAGAGAGAAAGAGGAAGAGAGAGATACAAAGAAGAGACAGACAGAGAGAAGAGAGCACTCCAAAGAGAGGGAGGAAGAGAGAGAGAGCCAAAGAGAGGGCTACAGAGGAAGTGAGGAAAGATAGAAGGAAAGAAAGGGAGAGAGAAGAGAAAGACAGAGAGAGAGAGAGACAGAGATACAGAAGTAGAGAAGAAGAGAGAGAGCTAGAAGAGAGAAAGAGGGAGAGAGAGAAGAAAGAGAGCCATACAAAGGTAGAGAAGAGAAAGAGAGGAAGAGAGAAAGATAGAAGAGAGAGAGAAGAGAGAGCCCAAGAGACGGCTACAGAGGTAGTGAGGAGAGAGAGAAGGAAAGAGAGGGAGAGAGAAGAGAAAGACAGAGAGAGTGAAAGAAAGATAGAGAAGAAGAGAGCAGGTGAAGAGAGATGGAAAAGAGAAAGAGAGAGACAGAGAAGAGAGAGAGCCATACAAAGGTAGAGAAGAGAAGAGAAAGAGAGAAAAAGATAGAAGAGGGAGAAAGGGAGAGAGAGAGAGAGCCAAAGAGAGAACCATACAGAGGTAGAGAAGAAAGAGCAGGAGAGAGAGACAGAGAAGAGAGATAGAGAGAGGGATAGAAAAGACAGAAGAGAGAGAGGCGTAGAGAGGGCTACAGAGAAGGAGATAGGGGTGAGAGACAGACAGAGAGAGAGAGAAGAGAAAGACGGCAAGAGAGAGACAGACAGAGGTAGAGAAGCGAAAGAGAAGAGAGAAAAAGTGGGAGAGAGCGATAGAAAAGAGAGAGAAGAGAATGAGCCATAGCAAGGGCTACAGAGAAGAAGAAAGGAGGGTAAGAGAGAGAGAGAGACAGAGAAGAGAAAGACAGAGAGAGAGAGAGAGACCCATACAGAGGTAGAGAAGAGAGAGAAGAGAAGAGAGAGAGCCATAAAGAGGTAAAGAAGAGAAAGAAAGTGTGTGAGAGAGGGAGGAAGAGAGAAACAGAAGAGAAAGAGAAGAGAGAAAAAAGGGAGAGAGGGTTACAGAGAAGAAGAGAGGGGGACAGAAAGAGAAGAGAAAGACATAGGTAGAGAAGAAAGGGAGGGAGGGAGAGAGAGACAGAGGAGAGAGAGCCAAAGAGAGGGATACAGAGGTAGTGAGGAAAGAGAGGGAGAGAGAAGAGAAAGACACAGAGAGAGAGAGACAGAGGTAGAGAAGAAGAGAGAGAAGAGAGAGGGAGGGAGAGAAATAGAAGAGAGAAAGAGGAAGAGAGAGATACAAAGAAGAGACAGACAGAGAGAAGAGAGCACTCCAAAGAGAGGGAGGAAGAGAGAGAGAGCCAAAGAGAGGGCTACAGAGGAAGTGAGGAAAGATAGAAGGAAAGAAAGGGAGAGAGAAGAGAAAGACAGAGAGAGAGAGAGACAGAGATACAGAAGTAGAGAAGAAGAGAGAGAGCTAGAAGAGAGAAAGAGGGAGAGAGAGAAGAAAGAGAGCCATACAAAGGTAGAGAAGAGAAAGAGAGGAAGAGAGAAAGATAGAAGAGAGAGAGAAGAGAGAGCCCAAGAGACGGTTACAGAGGTAGTGAGGAGAGAGAGAAGGAAAGAGAGGGAGAGAGAAGAGAAAGACAGAGAGAGTGAAAGAAAGAGAGATAGAGAAGAAGAGAGCGGGATGAAGAGAGATGGAAGAGAGAAAGAGAGAGACAGAGAAGAGAGAGAGGCATACAAAGGTAGAGAAGAAAGAGAAAGAGGGAGAAAGATAGAAGAGAGAGAAAGGGAGAGAGAGAGAGCCAAAGAGAGAACCATACAGAGGTAGAGAAGAAAGAGGAGGAGAGAGAGACAGAGAAGAGAGAAGAGAGAGGGATAGAAAAGACAGAAGAGAGAGAGAGGCGTAGAGAGGGCTACAGAGAAGGAGGTAGGGGTGAGAGACAGACAGAGAGAGAGAGAAGAGAAAGACGGCAAGAGAGAGACAGACAGAGGTAGAGAAGCGAAAGAGAAGAGAGAAAAAAGTGAGAGGGAGCGATAGAAAAGAGAGAGAAGAGAATGAGCCACAGCAAGGGCTACAGAGAAGAAGAAAGGAGGGTAAGAGAGAGAGAGAGAGACCCATACAGAGGTAGAGAGAGAGAGAGAGAAGAGAGGAAGCCATAGAGAAGGCGACAGAGAAGGAGAGGAGAGTTTTGAGAGAGAGAGAGACAGGAGGACGCAGACATGGAGAGCAAGAAAGGGGAGAGAGAGTGCGAGAGAAAAACCATAGAGAGGAATGAGAGAAAGGGAGAGAGAGAAACCTATAGCGAGCGTGACGGAGAGATAGAGAGGAGAGGAGGAGGCAGAGGAGCAGACATGTTGTGTGCACGTGTGGAAAGCCCCAAACAGCGTCCTTATAAAGTGAATCATGAGCACATGCGGAGCAGCTCTGCACTTGTTCACACACTCACAGTCACAGGGAATCACACAGCGCTGACTTTCACTCTCTTTAAGACGAGCGCAAATCCACCGACGAACCTCAAAAACTCTGGAGGGTAAAATAGTACTTTTTTTTATATCTAAATGAAATTAAAGAATTGTATTAGGCTCCATCCGTCCACACTAGTTCGTATTCGAGTCGTTTTCGTTGCAGATGCAGTGTTCGTCCACATTAACGACTCCAGAGACAAAACGATCTGTGCCTCCAACTCCCACAAATTCATCTGAGTATGGATCTGATCTGGTACTGTGTGGACGCCTGAACGGGCTGGAGACCCCAAGGTCAAAGTGGGAAACACCTCCAAAAGTTGTGGAGAATGACCGAGCCAAGATCCTGTGGGACTTCAGATACAGATTAACAGGATGGTGATGGTGAACCAGCCAGACATAGTGGTGTTGGATAAGCAACAGAACAAAGCTGTGGTGGTGGATATTGCAATACACATTAGGAAAAAGGAACATGAGGAACTAGAGAAATACCAGGGTCTCAGAAAAGAGCTGGAGAAGGCCTGGAAGGTGAAGGCATGAGTGGTGGTCATGCTGATCGGAGCTGTCAGGGCTGTAACCTCAAACTGGAGCAGTGACGACAGCAGATACATGATCCTAGTCGTTCCTAAAGCCCGAACAGCTTTGAGCCGCTCCTCATTTCAATCCTCAGCAGCAAGTGACTGGAACCACCTTCAACAGACTTTAAAACTTTGTTTGTTTTTACCTCTGGGGTCATTCCACACTAGCCAGGCTGGCGCCACCTAGTGTCTCGCCAAATTTAATTTCTCTCCAGCAACTAGGTCAGGAATCAAAATACACTAGATCAGGCATGTCCAAACTATGGCCCGTGGGCCAAATGCGGCCCTCAGACAAATTTTTCTTGGTCCCCAGGCTTCCAAGTATATTGGCCTAAATTACCTTGCATCAATTAAAAATTTACTTTTTACAGCAAGTTTTTTGAAAGTTTACCTTGATAAAGCTAATATTTAACATTTAGTGTGTGGTTTTAAGGATCTTAGACTGATGACTCCTTCTAACGTGTTAAACATGCAAATATTTCAGTTATTCACTGTATTCAGCACCAGTCTATGGCCCTCGATCGGCCCTCTGCTTCATCTGTGTTTAGATACGTGGCCCTCGGTGAAAAAGTTTGGACACCCCTGCACTAGATGGTTCACAAAAACCAAGGAAGTGTGAGTTCGGGCACCAGCCAATCAGTGAAGAGTCATACATTCTGTGTTGGCAACAACTCCCAAGATCAAGGATTTAAAGCCGGAACAAAGAGAATGTTTGGTGAATTTTATGAAGGAGAAAGACGTTATTGCCCTTCTTCCTATGGGATTTGGGAAAAGTTTAATATACCAGTTAATCACGTCACGACCAAATAGCAGTGATTGGTTAAATGAAAAAAGTACCTGTCTACCGTTGAGCGAACAAATTCTAAGGCTGCCAGGTCAGACGGTTTCTACAAAGTTAAACCAGCTGATGAATCAGGATAATTGCATGAAACATCTAGGAATATTCATTTAGACTCCATCTTCTACTAGGACATTTGCCAAATTTTAACCCTTGAAAATTTGAATGAACTGACCTTAAATCGTTTTTTAGATACAGCAATCTGAAAGTGGCTCCTTGGACAACTCTGCTCAAAACAGGTCAGGGGGGAGTTGACAAAAAAAATTTTTTAATGACAAAACTATAAGGAGTTGGGACTTTTCCAATTGGAAAGTGTGTGAACCTCCTAGAATTTTTTCAGTCAAATATGAGATGGTCGAGCGGGGGTATTCGGAGATTTGGCGTGGAATGGCTTTCAAAAACTCCATCCAGTATTATAATTGCACATGCTTTTAACACTTTTATATCTTTAATCTGCAAATGTTTCACTGTCTTATGTCTTTATTCTCAGTTTCATGTTGACTTACCTGGTAAAATATTGAATAATTAAAAAAATAAAAAGCAGATACCAGGAAAAACATCAGATATCTCAGTCCAGAAAAGTGCAGCAATAGGAACAGCAAAGATAATGCGCAGAATCCTTAAGCTCCCAAGTCTCTGTTCGAGCTGGATGAGGATGAAACCACCCGCTGAAGGTGAAATTTTCTTTATAATCTAAATATATTATTATAAAACATATGCCAGTGTAAACTATTTAATCCTCTCTTTTGAAATTGAACACTGAAATGGCCTGATGCATTTATTTGTAGTGTCATGCAAAGAGAGTTCAGTTATATAAGATTTTTTTCCCTCATAGCGCTGGCCCATGTTCAAAGCTCCATAGTGTCAAACGCTGTGCTGTCTGCAGGACGCCAAGGTCGTGCGGTGATAAAAGCAGCTCAGAGAGTAATGACTGTGAGAATGGGCCAGTCACGCCGTACGTCATGAGCTAGAACATGAACTGCAGGAAGTCGACTGTTCCTGCTGACATTTATATCTGTAATGTAATGGGCTTTAAAGGTCTATGCACTGAAATGGACTTCATGTAATTATGTGAGAAGAATTATTAATAGGCTTGTATGATCATTTTCGCCAAAAAGGTCAAAACTAGAACAAAATCTGTAGGTAAAACTAAACTGAACCAGGTCTAAACCCAAACTAACCACATCTAGAATTTACAACAAATAATATTAAAAGGGCAGATACAGTAAGACTTTACTTCTTTCTGCTCCTTTGCGAATAGATTTGTACTTTATTTGAGAAATGTCATTAATTCGCAACCAGGAAAGCGCTCCTTTGTGTTTTTAAAGTCCATCTAATTATCTCTTTCTAATATTCTGATTGTAGTTTTACTTATTTAAAGGACCTATATTACTCAAAATTGACTCTTGTAGCTTAAAGCCATATTATAATGTTGTTACCTCCTCAAAAACAGACTTGGAGTTGTGTTTTGTTTCATTCACATGTTTGATTAATCCTTTATTATTACATCTACCGTATTTTTCAGACTATAAGTCGCACTTTTTTTCATGGTTTGGATGGTCCTGCGACTTATACTCCGGTGCGACTTATATATTAAAATTTACACACTGACAGCCTCGAGATGATCTAGTCTTGTGTGTCAGTATCTGCTGCTCCTGTTACTCCTGTACCACTGTCACTTGGCTCTATTGTGCATGTCTCCTGCAGAAAGAGCCTCTGTCCTGTCTGTATCATGTCAGTCAACTGAAAATTAATTCATTAAAATTTAGACAAACTTATAAACACAACTAAGAAGACTGAACACAAACGCCCCCAAAAAGAAAGTCATATTTTGCAGATTACAAGCTGCAAGTAGCGAAATATGCAGCCAAAAATGGTAATCGAGCAGCAGAAAGAAAGTCTGGAGCGAGTGAGAAACGTGTGACACTGGGAGGATGCAACGTGCAACTTTCCTGGAAGTAACTGATCGGATCAACAAAGCCTGAACTTCAGTGACACCGAAACCATCCCGTCAGGATTCAGAAAGGTCGGAATAATTCTAACTGGAACTGATGCTGAATCTGAAAACAGCTACACAGAATAGGAAGCAGCGCACAATTTACCTCCGGAGGTCACATAGTTGCTCAGAAGTGACACAGAGGACAAAGAATTCAATGGATTTAGTGATTTGGAGTGAGATGGAGAGTTTGGTAAACTTGTTCTGTTCTGTTGTTTGTTATAGTTTATCTGAAGAACTGTTCATATGTGACATTAACAGTCTGTTGTTCTCTGTTCTATTATTATTATTATTACTATAACTTGCCTTTCAAGATGAAATGTCGGTTCCTGGTCTATTTTATAAAATAAATTTCCCCCAAAAAGTGTGACTTATAGTTCGAAAAATACTCAAAGTACTTTTCAAATTGACTCTTGTGAGCTTTAAGTCACGTTATAATGTTGTTACCTCATCAAAAATTGTGTTTTGTTTCAGTCACACATCTTTAAGTAATCCTTTATTACTACTCAAAATGTTCCTTGTGATGTCATGCAATGGTAGATTTCAAGTTAAGAGCTCCTTTTACCTTTTCTTTAATAGAGATTGGCAATTCCAGGACTAAAATTGTGTGAATGAAACAAAAGACAAGTTGATGAGGAAAAAAACATTATAATACAGATCAGAATTTAGCGTAATATGGGCCCTTTAACCATGTACAAATGTCCAAAAGTGAACTGAATTCCTCAGTGTAGCTGGAAGAAGCACATTCACCAACACTGGGCAACTTTACAGGAACAAAATATTCAGTGACTTTAACATTCCATAACCATAATGCTAAATGCTAACACCTCATACATCTTGTTCTCTATGTACTTCAGCCCTGTCCACACTCACAAATGATTAGCTCCGAGTATCCAGAGGGCCTGTCCATGACCCACTGTAACCTACTCCCCAACAGAAAGTACCACGCGTCTGACAGATACTGCGTTTGACAGATCGTACTGCAGTATAATGTGTACTGCATGTTCCCTGACAGGCAGAAGGAGCAGCCCTGGACCTGCGTAGAAGCTGTGTAGTTCTATTCTCCGCTTTAATCTGCAGATGTGAGGCAAGTTTGACACTGACAAATCCACTGGGCCCGAGCTCCGATGAGAAATACTCGAGACTGACAAGATTCAGTCAGGAGGATATGTGAGACAGAACGTAAACGGTTCTATATTACTCAAAATTGACTCCGTGTGTGCGTGTGAGAACGATGTCCTGGCGCGATAGTTTTCAACTTAAACAGCTTTTACCTTTAGTTCATAAAGTAGAGATTGGCAATTCAAGGGCTGAAATGATCCAAATAATTCTATTGAAGCTCTGTGGACTCTAAAAACACAGTGGAGCCCTTCCTGTTTTACCACATGACATCACAAGGGCTTGTAAATATGTCGGATTTGTGTTAAACAGAGGCAGTGCTACTATTAGGCAACAGTAGGTGGTCGTCCAGGGCCCCTGAACCTGGAGGGGCCCCCAACCAATTGCCCTCAGTCCCACAACTGGCCGAGGCCTCAGAGTAATTTGATTTTCTCTCAGTATGACATTAATTGAACATATCATATGTTTTGGACTATCAGTTGCGCTTTTTTCGTGGTTTGGGTGGTCCTGCAGCTTGTACTCCGGTCTTACTTATATATTAAAATGTTCACACTGACAGCTGTAAGAGGCTCTAGTCTTGTGTGCCAGTATCTGCTACTGCTGTGCCAATGTCACTTCACCCTCTACTGTGCTCGTCTCCTGCAGAAAAAGCCGCTGTCCTACTGCGAGAAGTGAAATATGCAGCTGATAACGGTAATCGAGCAGCAGAAAGAAAGTTTGGCGTGAGTGAGGGACTTGCAGAAAGCGGGGATGGAGAACACAGCTTCACGGAAGGGTGCGCCACGCAACTTTCCTGGAAGTCACTGGATGTACTGACAAAGCCTGGACTTCAGTGACAATCAAAACCATCTTGTTGGGATTCAGAAAGGTCAGAATAATTCTAACTGGAACTGATGCTGAGTCTGATGACAGCTACACAGAAGAGGAAGCGACACTCCGTTTACCGCCAAAGGTCGTGGAGTTGCTCAGAAGTGACACAGAGGATGAAGAATTGAATGGATTTAGTGATTTGCAGTGAGATGGAGTTTGGTAAACTTGTTCTGTTCTGTTGTTTATGTTATAATTATCTGAAGAACTGTTCATATGTGACATTAACAATCTGTTGCTCTCTGTTCTATTGTTTATTACTATAATTTGCCTTTCAAGTTGAAATGTCAGTTCCTGGTCTCTGATTATATAAAATAAATTTCCCTCAAAAAGTGCGACTTATAGTCCGGTGTGACTTATATATGTTTTTTTCTTCTTAAATACGCATTTTTTGGCTGGTGCGACTTATAGTCTGAAAAATACGGTAGTTTACTTTTATCAAGACAACTCCATCAGAATAGTATCTGACTGTCGAATCTTTTTAACTGTCAAAGCATTCCCCCTTTCACATTAGAATGGACTAGTCAGTGTGACCCTGATTTGAACATAATGATAGCAGTAATCATAATCAGATGTAATGGATTTAAATAAAAATGTAATCAAAGAAATAAAACTACTATGAAGAGCTGTGAAGCCATGACGTCAAACTCAAGCATCTGTCTGGGTCCCTTTTGTGGAACAGCACAACAGTAAACAAAGAGGTCGAGATGGATGTAAACGAAGACAGACATTCTGTGTTGGCAACGATTTGCGAGATCGAAGATTTAAAGCCGGAACAAAGAGAATGTTTGGTGAATTTTATCAAGGGGAAAGACGTTATTGCCCTTCATCCTACGAGATTTGGCGCATTATATACTTCACGACCAAATAGCAGTGATTGCTTAAATAAAAATGTACCCGCCTACCTTCGAGTGAACGAATCCTAATGCTGCGAGGTTAGACGGTTTCCACGAAGTGAAACTGGCTGATGAATCAAGTTAATAGTAGGCTACTTAACTAATAAGACAAGTTTCCAATTCACCCTAATTCAACTTGAGATGTGCATATCTCAAGAACAACGGGGAAAACCATACAATAATAAATATCAAAAACACACACACAAAAAAACAAAACAGTGCATTATAGTGAGGGCCTCAAACTCAAGTTCACCCAGAGGCCCCCACATAGCTCACTCCATCACTGGTGTTAAACATGTGTGAATGAAACAAAACAAAACACAACTCCACACTGAAAAAAAAAAGTTGCTGGATTTGCGTAAAAAAGTTATGGACAGCGGTTGCACGCAATAAAATTATGTTTAGGCTTTGAAACTTTTTTTGAACCCCTCTACACATATTTTTCTCGGAACATGAACATCACTTTTTCATGTTGATGAAATTTGAACAAATCATGCTGAATATGCATATTTATCTTATGGTACCTTATCATGAAATGTATAAGTATGTATAATTTAATTTAATTGATCTAATTCTGTAAAAGAATACAAAAAACAGTCTTTAGTTTTCCACAGTCTGTATTGTCTTAAACAGAATCAAACACAAAGAGAGCACAGGGACAGAGACACACAGTTTGGAGCTGGACAGTGTGAAGATTTATTCCAGTGAAGAAGCTCTGGTCTCTGCCTGTGGACACACGAATAACACATGATGATCACATTCTGATGATCTACTCTGTTGTACATATTTAAATACACTTAAAGTACTTATTACTACAATAATGGACCAGAACAGAATCACAAGAACATTAGAACTGTATGTGCAGAAACAAAACTCACCGTGTGCTGCTTTTCTTCCTCTAAACACAGTAACAGGGAGGGCATCTGGTATAAAGTCTCCTAATGCCACATCACCTTGTACAAGTATGATAACAGTTTCAATAGGAAGTTCATTTTGAAAAATTTTAAAATAATTTTAGTTGGTTTACTTACTTTGTTCATCTGTGCTCTGTTTTGTTGGTTCTCAAACATCTTCCTTTTTTCTGAAACATCAACTATAACATTCATGAACTTCCCCACAGCTCCAGCAGAACTCTGGATGTCACTCTTTGTAGACGAGTCTGGAACAAACACATTCAAATCTTAGTACAAGTGTCACACTCTTGTAGATGAACAGTCAAAGACAATTTGTTTCAAGCTGTCCTTACATTAACTCTAATTTCAAATAAAACAACACAAACATGTTTTAACAGTGACGACATTCTAGGCCGGAGAAGCACATAATAAAATCTTTGAAAAGTCTCACATCCAGATCAGCTCTGATAATCCTCCTGCTCCACACTGTGTGTCCTCTGCTCCTGTAACTCTCCTGTGTCCTGTTACATTTGAATTTTCCCTCCAAAAGGTTTGGGGAGGAGAATTCCAGAGGGAGGAACCTCACTAGAGATTATAATAAAGTCATGTTTCCTCAACCTGATTAAAACATGCAGGTCTCACATCGACCACAATCAAGCGATGTTTGTAAGATTTAAACATGTTTGACAGAGAAACGTAAAAAAGTGATGTTATTGTTGTCAAATTTGTTTTTGCAATTTGAGCAACCCCTCTCGGACCGTTTTTTCAGTGCAGGTCTGTTTGTGATGAGTAAATAACATTATAACATAGATCAGAAAATAGTGTAATATGGGCCCTTTAAGTCTTATTACTTTTAAACTGTGTCTGTGGAACTTTTTTTATATTTTTTGTTACTTACAGTTGTAATTATGTTAGATTAACACATTTGATTTATGTAACGCTTATTTGCACGCTCAAAGACCCTTTACATTGCATTATTTATTCATTCCTGGCTTGGCGGTTCTGTAGCCACATCAGCCCTGATTTACGCTGAAAAACGACAAAAGGACACAACAAAAGCATTCATCTGTGGGAGCTGGACCAACGATGTTTATGCCAAGAGGGCGATTCAAACCACCAACCTTCGAATCAGTGGACAGCCGCTCCCAACTGAGCCACTGTTTCCCTGGTACGTTCTGGGACAAGTGGAAATTTATCCTCTGCTTTTGACCCATCCTTCAGTGCTGTTGGAGCTGCTTCTCGAGAGCAGTGCCGTAACCATCTCCAGATCTTGAGCGAGTCTTGGCCAGGACTACCTTCGCTGGAGGATTTGAACTATTGTGCTTGTTTTGAGTCAATGGGAGAAAGTTCAATGCCTGGACTCAGGACCTCCAAACTCTGAAACTTCTTGCTGTGAAGTGAGAGTAAAAATGTGCATGACCCTCTACAAAACCTGAATCTCTGTTTTTTAAGGTCAACTAAACACTATTGGGCTTTTGAAAGAAACACTGAATTTCTTCTTTGTTTTGAAGCTCATAAACCATCATCACTTGTCCTTATCTTTCAGCACTGATATTCTTCAATACGCTGCCAACCGACTTGGACACGAGCAGATACAATTGCTTCACGCTTCACTTAATCAGTCCAAAAGTATTTACTTGGAAGAGGCAGTAGTTCCTGACGTCTTTCTATGGCTTTATTCTTTAGGATTGTTGGCTTAAGATCACCTAACGTCCTGTAGTCAATAAGATTTAATACAGATGGGGGCAGCTCAAATTTATCTTGTCACAATCAGATTTTTTATGTTGTGATGCAGAAATTTGTAGAAACATTTTTGAATCCACCTATAGAATATTTCATGGCGAAGTAGAGTGTAATCAAAAGGAAATCTGTGTCTTGCGCCCATCTGGGAGTAATCAGAATCTAGAATCTGAAAACCACCCATTGATACTTTGCAGCGACATCACTCTGGGGGTGTTCTACGTGTGTGTTTGTACGCCAGAATGTTCAGCAGTTACCATGGCGACACAATGCACGCCTTCGCAAAGACAGCCGAAAAGGTTTTAAGACTCAACAAACTCAAGAAAAAATACAAAATGGGTTTAAACAGTGCATTTTCAGGAGTCGGTGATCAATAGGCGAGTTTCAGCTGACGTCATTGTTATTAAAAGCCCGCGTTGCATGCTGGGAAATATTTTGGTCAGAGGCAAGAAACACGGTAGCGGTCAAACATCCCTGAGGTTACGGTAAATTCCTGCTGCATTATCGGATGCACAAAAAGAAGCACGGAAGAAGGAAAATGTCTTTTTCGTATTCCGAGTGAAAAGAACCGCAAAAGGTGAATTAAATGGCTTTCAAACATCCGCAGAGCAAACGTAGAAGATCCTAACAAACCGTGGACTCCAACAAGTTCAACAACACATCGAGACTCTTGGAGGTTTTCATCTTTTCTGCTGTGAATGGCCCAGGAGTTTCCACCAAGTCATTGTGGATGAAGTGAATATTTGGTCAGGTAGTTGGCGATTCCAGACTCTGTAGGGGTTGAAAAGGGTGATTTGTCGTCCATCGATGCTTATCACCAATTTCTGGTCAAATCGTCTTGGGTCCTCTGCCGTTAGAGTGGATAAATAACCGGGATCAATACCCTTTACGTGCTTTCTCGCTCCGTCCGTCATGTTGAATTAGTGTTTATTACCGCCGACCAAAATAATTCCCAGCATGCAAGCGTCCTGTTTAGGTGTTTGATTTTCTACTTGGATCCGGATGTCATTTTTAAAAAAAGAATCAAACCGTTTTCTTTCTAACTTGTGTGAATTTTTATACTGATTAAGGCTGAACCAACACGAGTGAGAGCTTTGTGCGCATAAAACATGTTAATAACAGTTTTTAAATCATTATTATTGTAGAGCAAGGATTTATTTTGCTTTACACAAAGGCTATGTTCACACTGCAAACCTGAAGTGACCTAAATCTGATTTTTTCGCCCCTTTGTGACCTGTATCTGATCTTTTAATCTCAGTCTGAATGACACAGATCTGATTTTTTCAAATGCGACTCACTCCACTTGGATATGTGCTCCTAAAACCGACACATATCCGATCTTTTGACATGAGACTTCAGTCTGAACGACCAGGAGTCTCGTCAACGGAGGGAAAGCGAGGTTAGTGAGTTTATTAATCGCTGTATTCAGGCCAAATTGGAGGGGTCTTATCGGAGCCGGACGGTTTTTGAAATGATTGCCAAAGAAATGTCCGTGTATGTATGTATGTATGTATGTACAGTCGGTCCTGGCTCCAATGTCAACAAAAAATAAAGAGCCTGCGAGCCAAATACAAGGAGGCTAAAGACTCAAACAAACGAAGCGGCCGTGGACGTGTAACCTGAACATTTTTCGAAGAACTGGACTGTTTTTTGGGAGACAAGCCCAGCGTTTAGGGGACTTCCGTAAATACTGAACATGCGGGACACTTTTGGGACGTTTAAAGTTCACACTGGAGATCACATACAAGTCACATTTAATTGGAAATGTGAATGACCTTGCAAAAAAAAATCTGAATTGTGCATTGAAACAAATCTTAGCCTTGGACATTTCTCTCTTTCTGTGATTAGTTTGTAGATAAATTAAGATCTCACTTTGGTTTCTTGCCGTCAGTGTTGGGAAGGTGACTTTTAAAATGTATTCCCCTACAGATTACAGATTACAGACCCCAAAATGTAGTTTGTAACAGAATCCATTAAATTTCTTAAAGCGAGTAACGTAATCTGAATACTTTGGATTACTTGATTCGCTGTAGAGAAACAAAGACTAAGATATCATAACATAAGATGTTTTGTCTGCTAAAAGAAAATAAAAAGTCCAGACTTTACTGAACCAAATTAAAAATATTATTGATAGAAGAGGAGGAGACATGTCCGTGCAGCATGATTTAGTCCTGTTAAATCCTGTTTTAGTCCTGTTTTAGTCCTGGTTTAGACCTGGTTTTAGTCCTGGTTTAGTCCTGGTTTAGACATGGTTTAGACTTGGTTTTAGACCTGGTTTAGACCTGGTTTAGATCTAGTTTAGATCTAGTTTAGACCTGGTTTTAGTCCTGGTTTAGTCCTGGTTTATACCTGGTTTAGACCCGGTTTAGTCCTGGTTTAGACCTGGTTTAGACCTAGTTTAGATCTAGTTGGTTTTAGTCCTGATTTAGTCCTGGTTTAGACCTGGTTTTAGACCTGGTTTAGAACTAGTTTAGATCTAGTTTAGATCAAGTTTAGACCTGGTTTTAGTCCTGATTTAGACCTGGTTTAGACCTGGTTTAGATCTAGTTTAGACCTCGTTTACACCTGGTTTTAGTCCTGGTTTAGTCCTGGTTTAGACCTGGTTTAGACCTAGTTTAGATCTAGTTGGTTTTAGTCCTGATTTAGTCCTGGTTTAGACCTGGTTTTAGACCTGGTTTAGACCTGGTTTAGAACTAGTTTAGATCAAGTTTAGACCTGGTTTTAGTCCTGATTTAGACCTGGTTTAGACCTGGTTTAGTCCTGGTTTAGACCTGGTTTAGACCTAGTTTAGATCTAGTTTAAACCTGGTTTAGACCTGGTTTTAGTACTGGTTTAGTCCTGGTTTAGACCTGGTTTAGACCCGGTTTAGTCCTGGTTTAGACCTGGTTTAGATCTAGTTTAGATCTAGTTTAGACCTGGTTTAGACCTGGTTTAGACCTGGTTTAGATCTAGTTTAGAGTTGTTTTAATTTCCGGCAATGAGTGGAATAACCAAAAAAAAAAATAATATATATAAAAATGTATATTGCTCAAAATGTGAAAACAGGAAAATACCCCCGTGTAATCCATTTATTTCAACAAAGTAACTGTAATCCAATTACCACTCACTGAAACAGTAACTGTAACTGAATACAGTTACTCATAATTTGTACTCTGATTACGTAACTCCGGTACATGTAATCTGTTACTCCCCAACTCTGCTTGCCGTATACATGAATATAAAAAGAGACAGTCTTTTCAACGGCTTTTGACATGAACCGATCCCAAAGTTTCAGATCCCACAAAGGAGCCGAAAGTCCCGTCACTATCTGAAACTGAGGTGAAATACTTCTTGTCTTTGTAAGTCCCCGCACTAGCACGGGCAGTTTCGTGGTATTCTGCTTGTGTGCCGTTCCTCTCGTAGGTGTGGATTGACGTGACGGGCCGGCTCCTCACACACGTACTCAGCCCTTTTATCCTCACGCTAATAGTTTTCGCCAGTGTTTTGTTGTCGCTGTGTTTTGATTTACCCAGTGCAGTTCGGCTCAATGAGGTGCTGACAGCTCAAACGCCGGCTGTAATGGAGAAGCCAGGTTTAGTTTTGATACGGGCCCAGCACACAGGAATGTCGTGCCCACTCTCACTTTTTGTATTGACGTCTGGTGGCACAAAGGCTGGTACTTTTGCCCCACAGCAAAAAAAAAAAATCAGGTTTGGTTTGGGACTTTTCATGTATTTGAGCAAAATGCATCTCGTGCCGCTGCAGATAAAGATCGACTGTAAAAGCAGCTCTTAAGGTCAAAATAAGTCCATTACTGTCTGCATCTATTTCTAAAGCATTCTGCATTTGTCAGGGAATCAGAAAGTGTGCTCTTAGCATGCTAGTTGTTCTTAGTACATGACTGCAAAACTTCGCTCTGGCCTCTGAAAGTTTTCCATGTTTTTAAGCAGTGGTGAAAGAAGTGATTTTGTTGCGTAAGTCAAAGTTCAAACATCGGAGCAAAAAAGTATAAGTATCACATGAAAAAATCTGCTAAAGTAAAAGTATTAAAGTATCTGTTTTAAAATGTACTGAGAGAATAAAAGGAAAAGTATGTTGAAGTCTTGTATTGATTTTTTAAATGAAGATTTTTGCTGTTAAATAGAAACAAGTAAATCAATAGTTTTTATGTAACTGTTTGTATTTGTATATGTAAATTTGTTTGCTCACACTATGAACATGTTAAAAATAAAACTTTATTTCAGCAGGTCTTAAACAATATTTAAAAAAAAACAAAAAAAAAAACCTTCCAGTCCTGTTCAAAAATGTGGTGTAGTAGAAAATACAGATACCTGCTCTCGAATGTAAGTAAAAGTAAAAAGTATATATTTTTCGGACTATAAGTCGTTCCGGAGTATAAGTCGCAGCAGCCAAAAATGTGTAATGAAGAAGAAAAAAAACATATGTAATTTGCACCGGACTATAAGTGGGGAAATTTATTTTATAAAATCTGAGACCAAGAACCAACATTTCATCTTGAAAGTCAAGTTACAGTAATAACAACAGAACAGAGAACAACAGACTGTTAACGTCACATATGAACAGTTCTTCAGATAATTATAACATAAACAACAGAACAGAACAAGTTTACCAAACTCTCCATCTCACTCCAAATCACTAAATCCATTCAATTCTTCATCCTCGGTGTCACTTCTGAGCAACTCCACGACCTCCAGAGGTAAACAGAGCGCCGCTTCCTCTTCTGTGTAGCTGTTGTCAGACTCAGCATCAGTTCCAGATAGAATTATTCCAGCCTTTCTGAATTCTGACAGAATGGTTTCGGTTGTCTTTATGTTTGTTTACATTTTAAATTGTCAGTGGTACAGAAGTAATGGTGCGATCGACTGACATGATACAGACAGGACAGAGGCTCTTTCTGCAGGAGACATGTGCAGTAGAGTGAAGTGACAGTGGTACAACAGTAACAGGAGCAGCAGATACTGACACACAAGACTAGAACCTCTCGTGGCTTCAGTGTGAA
The DNA here is from genome assembly GCF_026225935.1 of Boleophthalmus pectinirostris. Taxonomy (NCBI): domain Eukaryota; kingdom Metazoa; phylum Chordata; class Actinopteri; order Gobiiformes; family Gobiidae; genus Boleophthalmus; species Boleophthalmus pectinirostris. The sequence goes on along the minus strand of NW_026571036.1, from coordinate 10,662,353 downwards.
AATTTTAACATATAAGTTGGAATGAAGTATAAGTCACAGGAAACACCCACACCATGAAAAAAGTGTGATATTATAGTCCAAAAAATATGCTACTTTAAAATGTACTTAAATAAAGAAATTATACCTAAAGTGTACACTTAAGAACAGTACTTTATTACGTTTAGTTCCACCACTACAACTTTCTCAACCTTCCCAGCGCCAAACCCACTGCACCACCCACCTATAATAAATCCATATAAAGAAATATTGGATTTAAATTGTGATAATGACGAGTATTTTGAACATAAAATTCTAAATTGAGGTGCAACTGTTTTATTGTTTTAATTTCCAGTGTTATACAACGAGTAAGCACGTCCACACCTCACTAATAATACAGTGTGTAGCTCCATATTTTATAGATTTGAGTTTTGAAACAGAATCCTGCCCTTTGGCAAAGCGGCGACTGCACCCACACACACCTGTTCTGTGTTCTCCTGTTGTCAGAGATAGTTAGCATCGTAAAGGCCCGTGTACGCAAGAGTCATCCGGGGTTTTCCACTTTATATTCACCATTACATAACCTCATATTGATGTTTTTATACCAGATCATTGCACGAGCCGTTGTCGTTTCCGTTACAAATCGCTGCATCGTAATTTAACTGCGGCAAATAAACAAAAATACGAGATAGTTCTTGCAGGAGCGGGGAGTCGATGGGAGTTACTTATATAATTCGAGGTTAAACGAGGTGATGCTTTTATCGGGAATGAGGGTCTTTGTGCAAAGTTTGATTTTATTTTTCACAAATACATTAAAATTTGAAATGGAGTGAAATATGGTCTTAAAACAATTAAATTATGTCAATTCTTTTGTCATTTAAAGAATTGTCTCGGTGGAATTAAAAGTCCTTACCATTTCGTGGACGTGTAAAACATTAATGGACATCTGTAACCCATTTATTTAGTCAAAATATCCACTGTGAGAAGAATCTGGACCAGTTTGTGCTCCAAATCTACAAATACCCAAAATCCCAAACTAACCCAAAATCATCAAGTTTTCCCAAAGAATTCAGGCTCACTTTAATGTCTGACTTTCCTTTGTGTATTGCTTGTTCCCGCTTAAAATAAAAGTACAGAGAACAGTTAGAGGCATTAGAAACCAAAACTTCAGCTTCCCAAAGAGTCCAGCCATTTGTTTGTGCTCCAAAGGATTCTGAAACACATTCCTCAGTCAAGCATTTTAAAGAAAAGTAAACTGGAATGGAAAGTAATCGGAATCTGAATACTCTCATGTTGATCCAAACAAATCATTTGGGTATATCAATTATATATACAGCACATCTCTCTGGAGACAAGTTGACAGCACACACCGGGAAAAAAGTTTAATTAAAATGAATTAAAATAAAGACCAATTTACTTTATTTGAGTAAATTTGACTTGAAAATTAAAATTATCTGCCAATGGGACAAGTGCGTTTTTCTTAATTCAAGCAATAGAATGTTTTGTTTCTTATTTTGTGACTCTTATTAAGTGCAAAAAGTTGTTGTCTTTTTTATTTTAGACGCATAAAGGTGTGTTTTCATATTTAAGGTACAAAAAGTCTTATTCCACTGGCAGATAAATTTTACTTGTCAAGTGAAATTTACTCAAATCATGATAAAAGTTTCTGGTAACACTTTATAATAACTACACCTTTCTTAACCTTAATAAAGCATGAACAAAGACTTAATTAACAATGACCAAAGATTTAATTAATAATGATTCACGCTTAGTAAATGCTTAATAAAGCATAATTCGCCTTCACTTTAGAAAAGCTCTTAAAAAAACTTAACTAACAGATAACAGCTGCCTGAATTATCATTGCTTTGCATTATTAGTAAATCATTCTCTCATAGCTTATTAATGATGAATAAATGCTCAAATGGTTAGTCCATGAGTAATTAAGTATGAAATTATTATGAGTAACCATTTACAGCACAGGCAAATTAAGTGCAAGTGCTAATTAAGGAAGTAATTAAGTAGTTACTAAGTGTGAATCATTATTAAATCTTTGTTCATTATTAATTAAGTCTTTTTTTATGCTTTATTAAGGCTATTAAGGTGTAGTTATTATAAAGTGTTACCAAGTTTCTTAATTCAAGTCATCTTAACTTGGCTAGATTTTTTTTCTTTGCAGTGCATCCTCAAAAAAAAACAAAAAAAAAAAAAAACAAAAAACAAAAAAAAACAAACAAACAAAAAAAACATCTTTAATGGACACATATTATATATCATTTGTATTAGTGGCCTCTCTTCTTCAGTACCAATCCTTTAGCATACTTAAAACAAAACCAAATATTATGTTCAGCTCAGGTTTTCTCCACACAGTAGGACTCCATCTACTGACAGCAGATCCTGCGCGGGTCCATTTTTGGAGACCCGCACCCTCCCGCCCCCGTGAAGTACAGCACCTCACCAAATCACACACAAATTAAAAGCATTCTCAACTAAAACATTATTTTTTCCAATGCGCCTCTCAACGAACAACATGGCGCTAAATGAGGATTGAATAGACGGTTTGAATAGGCAATAGTATGGAGTAAGAAAGCTTCAAGTCCCACGGGGTTAAGCACAGCCTTCGTCCGATCGTGCTTTACTTTCACCCTCCAAGATTAGACCTGGTTTAGTCCTGGTTTAGACCTGATTGAATATTTATTTATTGGGTCACAGGTATATTCTGACATTTATCTCACAGACAGTCATATTTAACATACACAGACCGAGGAAGAGGAAACAAACAAATCAGTAACAGAACAACAAAGTCCTACAGCACAAACTAAGTGTCATAATTCATGTATCTGCTCAAAGTTAAACATTTAAATTTGGTGCACAATTTTAGGTCTTCTGTACATTTGTTCCAGAGATCCACCACTTTAACAGATTTACCAAATTTCATAATGTTTGTTCTGATTTTCTTCAACAACAAAAAACGCCTCTGAGCTCATATTGACTATTTTCAGATTTTGAACATATTCTGTAATGATTTTGATTAGAGACTGTTGTTTACTTTGAACATGATTTTCAAAGTGTAAAGGTCGACTAAGGCCGGGCGTACACTGTGCAATTTTTGACCCTTTTTGAGCCGATTTTTCGCTCGTGCGACTGTTTTGGGGATCGGGACGAGTTTTGGCATCATCGTGTGTCGTGCTTCGTGTAGTTTACATGGGGTAAAGAGAACCGATTAATGACTCACGACCAGCTCCCGATCGACATTCGTAGGTCGCAAGAAAATCAAACTTGTTTGAAATCCAGTCGCCTCTCGTGAGGATTTCGCTCTGTTGAAGTTGTTCCACGAACCAATTTGCCAGAATCTGGCAGACTGCGCATGCGCGGATGCAGAAGTGACTCAGCATTGTGTCTCCGCACATCTGTGGTTTTCTAATTCCGGAACAACAACTTTGACAACTCCGGTCGTTATGTGAACGTACAGTGTGAGCAGGCAAGTCGCATCCGAGCATCGGTTCGTTCAGTGTGAGAACATGATTCATGAGCTGTGAACTTTTAAACCCTGTGATTTGGTCGTACAGTTTAAGCTGGGCTGAGTGACACGACCGAAAATATCGCACAGTGTACGCCCGGCATAAATCGTAAAATTTCAGAGTTTGAAAGTTTATAAATAATGCATTGGTTGGTTCATTTTAAGTTGATAATGTGATTACTCTTATTGCCTTTTTTTTTTGCAAGGTAAAGATTAGTTTTGTACTAGTCTTACCTGATTTAGACCTGGTTTAGACCTGGTTTAGACCTGGTTTAGTCCTGGTTTAGTCCTGGTTTAGTGGTGACCCGCCCATGTGTAATTAATACCCGCCCACATACTCGCCCGTAAAATTCCAGAACGTTAAAACCCGCCCGTTTCAGCAACTATTTACCCGTCTGGGAATTACCATGGGGGAAAACAAAGTAGAAACCAATGAGAAACATGCCCCGATATGTTAATAGAGGCAGTTGTAATGAACATAATTTGATGAAACTGCTTTGAAAATGCTTCGAAGGATTCTGCTGATGATTTATGCACTTAAAATTGTATCTATGAGGTAACAATCCAGGAAAATTTAAACTGCATATTCTCTTAAGATTAGAGGCAAATAAATTAAAAAAATAAGTGTAACCAGAATAAATGAAGCTAAACACAATTCCAGGTTAATTTTGGTGAGGGAACAATATCTCAGTGTAATATGCAGGTAAAAAAAATGAACAGAAACCTCAGCAAAAAATCCACACCGTTTGGCCATAGGGTCATTTCAGCTCAGAACATCGACTATTTCTTTAGCTGTAGTAAAATGTGTGTTTTTCCATAGTACAAGCTGTCCTGATTTGTGCAGACAGTCTATGTATACCCCGGGTTTTATTGCACGGAAAGGAAAGATCTGATTATGTCATGGTACTCTTGGCTGTCATTTTCACACTGGCCCGAGCTCTAACATCTGTGCACGTTTTGCCCAGTTGATCTCTAGAGCTTCACTAGTTTTTAATGGTTTTAATGAGACAAGGGTAGAGGAGAGGACCACACAAAGCCTAGTTAAAGTTATACTTAAAGGTGCACTGTGTAACCTTTCTGGAGGGCGCCTGAAACCTGTTTGTCAATGCTTTGGTTTAAATCGTCTGCAGTGTGGTTTTAAACTAATCTCTCTTGCATTGATTCAACTCCAGGTGTTATTTATCCCTCAAAAATATCTTAAAGAACATCTATACTTACTGTGAAGGGGGTCGCCTTATAGATGCATCCCGAATTTTGGACTTCCGATCATCGCGCAATGCATACTGGGAAGGATCCTCCGAAAAAGTGAGCATCAAATCACCATGTTTGATTTCCCAGTGGGATGTGTCTATTGTCAAAGCCGATCTTTTCAAGTCTTTTGAACCATATCGCTTTTGTTTCTGGTTCTGAAATTGTCATATTTTAGTTATGGGATTCAAACATCGAGATTGTGTGGTTGTTGGATGTCCTAACAGCGGAAAACGGGCTTTGGAAGTTTGCGAACTCCATAAATGCAAAAGGGAATCAGATAGGTGTGACTGCAAACCTCTGTTCAAACTGTTTCCCTTCCTAACGGAATTGAAAAATGGTGAAAGGCGAAGGCGATGGGCAGTACTGATGCACAGGAAGGACGAAAAAGGAAACTTTTGACCACCTAAATCATCCCGAGTTTGCAGAGAAAGTTTGGTATGCGGAGAGCAATCAAAACAAAATCCCATTTGTTAAGCGAGAGGTACAGAAGACAAACAGACTGAGCTCGCACTTTTGTTTGACTGAATTTACAGCAACATCACGTCTCGGTCGCTTTGCAGTGGAAGGTGTTTCTTGGCGAACAGCTGGTGCCTTTCACTTTGGCGTTGACTTTTTAAATCAGTAACTAAGGCTGAGCGAGGGATCAGGATTTTGCTTTGATGGCGCTCCACATACAAAACGTTCACTGCAAACTCGAGATAATTTCTTAGGCAGCCAAAGTTTACCTTTTTTTCATCCTTTCTGTGTATCAATACTGCCCATCGCCTTCGCCTTTCACTATTTTTCAATTCCGCTGGGAAGGGAAACAGTTTGAAGGGAGGTTTGCAGTCACACAGATCTGATTCCCTTTTGCAGTTATGGAATTTGCAAACTTCTAAAGCCCGTTTCTCGAGCTGTTTTCCGCTGTTAGGACATCCAACAACCACACAGTTACGAATCCCATAGTCCGTATCTCTAAAATATGACAATATCAGAACCAGAAACAAAAGCAATGTGGTTCAAAAGACTTAAAAAGATCGGCTTTGTCAACAGACACATCCCACTGGGAAATCAAACATGATGATTTGATGCTCACTTTTTCGGAAAGCCCTTCCCAGTATGCATTGTGCCATGACTGGAAGTCCGAAATTCAGCATGCATGTATACCGTGGAACATTTTAGGCACATCTCAACCCTCCATCAGACAAGTTACACAGTGCACCTTTAACATGACCTGCACAAAACCGCCGTAAAAGTGACCGGAGAACTCGCAAACTGTCATATAAAAGTGAAGTGAACTTTAACTGTAATATTATTGGGAAAACTGAAATGGCTGTTCGACCTAATGAAAATATTGGTGTTGCCAGATATGAATGGAAGGTTGGTGGTTTCATTCTCCTTAATGCCAATGTTGTAATTGTGCCCTTGGGCAAGAAACTCACATGGCAGTTTAAGAGGATAGAGCTGCTCAGTACAAGAAGTGCAAGTTGGAAAATGTTCTAACTTACAATGGCAACAACCTGTATGGACAAACTGTATGGATCTATGGATTTCTTACTTAAACTTAACCTTTCATGCTTGTCTCCATGGTGATACTATTGCTTTGCGTAGAATGTTCCACAGTATAACATTAAACAAATCTATCTGGCTCTTATTCGGTTATTGAGTTCATTGTTTTATTGCTAAAAATACATACATTTATTGCTAAGCATCAAGCATCCTCACACTGGAAAAGAAAAACCCCTCAGAGGAATTATATTTTGAAATACTAAATTTATATGATCATCTGTCCCTGTGCTAAAGCCTACGTGGGTAAAACAAGCAGGGCTTTAAAAACACTACTGCAGAGCATAGCAGCCACCATCAGATGTAAAAACATGAACTATTCTGTGGCAGCTCATTTTGTAGATTTAATTTCTTCCAAAAGATATATTGGTAATGAACGTGTAAAACTGTAGCCTGATTCATCAGCCGGTTTAACTTCATGGAAACTGTCTGACTTTGCAGCATTAGGATTCGTTCGCTGTATTAAGCTTTTCCCAAATCCTGTAGGAAGAAGGGCAATAATGTCTTTCCCCTTGATAAAATTCACCAAACATTCTCTTTGTTGTCCGGGTTTAAATCCTCGATCTTGGGAATCGTTGCCAACACAGAATGTCTGTCTTCATCTACATCCATCTTGATCGTTTTGTTTACTGTTGTGCTGCACCACAAAATGGACGCAGACAGGAGCTTGAGTTTGACATCATGGCTTCACAGCTCTTCACTGATTGGCCGGTGTGCGGTCTACAACTTCCGGGGTTCTTGCAAATCATCTAGTGTATACTGATTCCTGACCGAGTCGCTTGAGAGAAATTAAATTGAGCAGAGGCACTAGGTGGCGCCAGCCTGAGTAGTAAAACTGCCCCCTAGAGGTGGGAATCTAGAAATGCTCCTGTCAAAAGGAGAGCACTTCTGGATTCACCAACTAGAGACTCTTGCTCCTCACGGACTTAATGTAGATTTAGACTCAAGATGCTTTTTCTGAAATAGTCAGACTTTTTTGTACTTAATAGAATGTTTTTATGTAAATATCTAACAGCTTTTTTCTTGTTGTTAGGGTGGGCTGATCTCATTGGGTGACGTCACTTTGGAACCTCCCATTTGTTCGTGGGGATATGAGCACCTGGACCAGCAACCAGTCCAAAGCAAGATCTGACAATTAATTTATTTGATTTTTATTTTTTAAACCAAAATGTTATTTAAAAAAAAAAAAAAAAAAAAAGCTTTTGGACATTTTCCATCTCAGTGTGCTAAGCATTTTTTCACTTTTATTTTACTGTTCCTTGCATTTGCACCTCTACAGGAACTTCGGCGTGTCTTTTCTGTTTCATTTGAAAAAATACATTTAAAAACATGAATTCCTCATACATGTCTCTCCACAGATCTGACCTGTAACTTGCCTTATTGCATTATCTGCTTGTCTCCGTGGAGTTAAGCAAGTATAATGTATAAATGCTGAAAATGAAAAGGTTATGAATGAAACAAAACACAACTCTGGGTTTGTTTTTAAGGAGGTAACAACATTATAACATGGCTTAAACCTCACAAGAGTCAATTTTATATAGAACCTTTAATAACAAGGCAACAATTAAAAAATAACAATGTGTTTTCTGAGCAAATTTTTCAAAGATGAAAACTTATATCTTAAATCCATGGCTACTTGCTGAAACATGTATTTTGATTGGTTCACTGCAAGCCTGTATCTGTGTAAAGTCAGATCCGCCCATCCCTTTAATAAGTATCTTCTAGTTAATATAATAAAACAGCTGCAGTTTAAATTTACACAACGACAAAACCAGAACACAGAGTTGTATAACAGTAGTAAAATAAAATATGCCGAAGATGACTACTTCAGCCTCAGCTTCACCGCAGAATCGCCCAAATATTGACAGAGCCATAGTTTCATTACAAGTGATTTTGATCGAAAGTCCAATTGGCAGGAAACATTTTGAGATTTTGTTTCAATAAGTAGGTAGTGACAGAAGTATATTGTGGTACCTGCCGTATTAATTGCAGTAACAGTTTAGTATGGTAGCTATAGCAGCAGTGTTGTGATGTTAGTACTTGCAGTATTGACGTAATAATTAGTAGTAGTAGTAGTAGTAAGTAGGTAAGTAAGTAAGCAGGCATAAAGTAGTAATAGTAAAATTTGTACTTGCAGTGGTAGTTATCGTAGTAGTTCTTAGTAGTAGTAAGTAGGCCTAGTAGTAGAAGTAGTAGAACTAATAATAGCTGTAGTAGTAGTAGTAATAGTAGTAATTGTAGTAGATAAAAAGTGGGCATAATAGTGGTATTTAGTATTTGCAGCAGTAGTAGTGGTAGTCATCGTAGTAGTGAGTAACAGAGGTAAGTAGGCCTAGTAGTAGTATTAGTAGTAGCATTAGTAATGTTAGTTCTGGCAGTGGTAGTAGTAGTAGCACAGTAATAGTACATGTATTCAAACGTCCCGTACCGGACGTTCGGTTCTGTCTGCACTTACTGCAGACAACACGTGCGCTTTGTGTTGCATTTTTGTACAAAAAGTGCTCTATAAATAAAGTTTGATTGATTGATTGAATGAATGAATGTGGACAAGTTGTTTTTTCTGGCCAAAAATATGAAGATTGAGTAAAACATCATGCTGGAATTGTTAGTGCTGCTCTTTATTTTTTTTAAAGGTTTCGTTTACTGTTTACAAGGAATTTATTTTTTATAATATTTCATACATTTGTTGCTTATTGCAGAATATTTTAATAAACGCATTAGTATTACCAAGCAGCACTTTGCATTTATTTTATTTTCCCATTTGTATAATGTTGGTTTAATAAACCCACAAATAAACAACGAGCACATGGTTTTGCATTTTGTTCCCATACTGTACCAAAAATTAATTGAACTGTGACCTCAAAACTGAGCTACATTTTTATACACCGTTACACCCTTAATATTTATATATAACTGTAAGTACTTTGGATAATTTATTTCTAGTTTTATTTATGTGCGATTTCCAGTGTAAATTATAGTCTATAGTTACTCCTAAAAGCTTCTCCGGATGCAGCTCAGGATCATTCATAGGTTCATATAATACTTCAAACGAGTGTCTAGTTTCGATACCAGTTATATATCTAGCCTTGCTCCCGTCTACCTCCCCGCTTCACCAGAGTTTACCTGCTCCTCAGCCTTCATCACCTTCTCTCTCGTTACTCCTTCCCGCTGCTCACCGCTAGCCTGATTCATCAGCCAGTTTCACTTTGTGGAAACCGTCTAACCTCGCAGCATTAGGATTCGTTCGCTCGATGGTAGGCAGGTACTTTTTAAATTTAACCAATTGCTGCTATTTGGTCGTGACGTATATAATGCGCCACATGGTATATTAAGCTTTTCCCAAATCCCGTAGGAAGAAGGGCAATAACGTCTTTCCCCTTGATAAAATTCACCAAACATTCCCTTTGTTCCGGGTTTAAATCCTCGATCTCTGGAATCGTTGCCAACGCAGAATGTATGGCTCTTTGCTGATTGGCTGCTGCCCGAACTTGCACTTCCAAGGTTTTTGCGAACCGTCTAGTACACAGGTGTCAAACATAAGGCCCGGGGGCCAGATCCGGCCCTCCAAGACCTTTAATGTGGCCCTTGGGTGATTTTCTACAAAAATATTTTAAATGTTGAAATTGAATTTTTCTTAAAGTTTCAGGTTGTTCATAATATTATAATATTATAATAAGAAAGAGTTCATCAATTAAAAAAAGATTTCTGTAATAGATTTGTGTTCCTCTGCACAAATATTTGAACTTATTGTTATTTTTGGGGTTTATATGCCATGAGTTTTCTGATCCGGCCCCTTTGGGATCAAAGTAGGTTGGATACGGCCCCGGGACCAAAATGAGTTTGACACCCCTGGTCTAGTGTATTCAGACTCCTGACCTAGGCGATGGCGAGAAATGAAATTCAGCGGAGGCAGTAGGTGGCACCAGCCTGCCACACCTCCTCCTGTTCAATCAGTCTGCCCAATTTAATCTCCCTTTGGTCAGTTGCTCAGTCAGTTTGTGCCATGGCCTCCAATCCTCTCATCGTCTTCTTCTCTCTCCTCGACCTCACCTCTACCTCCTCCAGTGTCTGGGCCTCGGGGAAAAAACTTCTCCTTAACATCATGTAATCATCTCGTCCGTTTATCGCGTGTCTTCTGTCGGTGTCTGAGCGCCAAAGATAACTCTTCCAAAAAAGCTACAAATATTTTCTTTTTGAGTCTTTAAGAGCTGAATTAATATCAATTACTGATCTGATTTTCGATACTTTTGACAACCCTAATTAGCAGCAGTACTTTCTGTGATGTATGCGTGTATAATTGCTGTAAGCCTATGTATTATTTTACTGCCAACATAAATTACCATTCCATAAATGTAATGAATCACCTTAATGTTAGGATGTGTTGCAGGTGACTGTTAAAAGTTTTACTCGCTGGTTTTATAGGAGTATTTTTGTAAAACATAATGTGCCAATGGCTGAAAAGTGGTTGTGTAACTTCTTGGCAAGAGATAGAGGAAAAAAACGTAAGATGTTAGTAGTATCAACATGCAAATATTTAGCTAGCTGTGACCTCCTTGGCACAGACGAAACAGAAAAAACAACATATCGGTGGCATATACACTTTAGGTTTTTCGGGCAAGCACAATGCAGCTTATGTGAAGGCTGAGAAGTCTGCAGAGGAATGCCAATAATGCGCAGGATAAACAGGTCCGGTTACCGCTCCGCTACAGGGCTCTTTACCGCCGCCGCTGCTGCTGCTGCTGCTGCTGTGTGGAGACAAATGAGGTGCAGGGAGAAAGTCGTGAATGGATGAACTTCGGAGAGAAATATGGGCAGGAGAGTTGATAGAGAGAGAGGCTGTGGAGGCTGGTGGTTCTGCTGCTGCGGTCAAGGGGTGTAAAAGGAGGCGTGGTGTGTGGCAAGGTTTAGACCTGGTTAAATCCTGATTTAGACCTGGTTTAGTCCTGGTTTTAGTCTTGGTTTAAACCTGATTTTAGACCTGGTTTAGTCCTGGTTTTATACCTGGTTTAGGCCTGATTTTAGACCTGGTTTAGTCCTGGTTTAAACCTGATTTTATACCTGATTTAGTCCTGGTTTTAGCCCTGGTTTAGTCTTGGTTTTATACCCGGTTTAGACCTGCTTTAGAATGATTTAGTCCTGGTTTAGACCTGGTTTAGACCTGTTTTAGTTCTGATTTAGCCCTGGTTTTAGTTCTGATTTAGAGTCGTGGCCCACACAGCGCACGAGAGAAGACACGATCCACACTGCGCACGGGTGTATGTGGGGGTGTGCCACACAACCCTGCTTTTCTGTATTTTACCTAAACAAGTTGCAATTTATGTCTCTCTTTAATGTTGGCAGGGATCAAACTTGTCAAAAATAGGAACATCTGGGACATTTCTTGTATAAAACTGGACAAATCACTGATTTTGGCTAAATCTGCTGGGACAGGGGACACAGAGCTCAAAGCTGAGACTGTCCCGAGTAAATAGGGACGCTGCGATTTCTGAGATCAAAGATTTAAAGCCAGAACAAAGAGAATGTTTGGTGAATTTGATCAAGGGGAAAGACGTTATTGCCCTTCTGCCTACGGTAAAGCGGCTGATGAATCAGACTAGTGATGTGCAGCTATCCATCAGAAGTGCTGACTCTTTGTTGTGATGAAGTTTAAGGGAACGTCAGCTCCCACTGGACCACATGGTTTTCTAACTTGGACGTCAGACTTCTTTTATTAAGTGGTTTTAGATGAATATTGGGATTGAAAATGCCACCGTTGTCATAGATTATAACTGTATAGCTGACACAGGCACAATATGTCTTCTTTAAGCGACTGTCAGTTCTCCAATTTCAACCATCTTGCACAACTTAACCCAAAAGTGCCCCCTGCTTCTTCAACCATCCCCAAATCTGAGCTCCTCTCAGGGGGCACAGAGACCCCATCCTCGTCCCGTGTGTGGACTGACAGAGCCATGGAGGAAACAGGAGATTTACGCGCCGCATTGAAGTCAGTCTTACCTCTCTTTCAAACTTATGACTCTTCTCCTCCCGGCCAAACTCTCGTGTCTTTCATTTCGCCGTCGTATTTCTGCCAGATTACCAAAAAGCATGTGGATTTTGCAGGAAGTTCACCGCTCTGTCATCCCTTTGTCTTAACGTTAATATAAATCTGGGATGCGTTCACGGACACTGCGTACTTTACAGAAGCTTTCTAAGAAGACGCTGTTTCTTTGGTCTCGCTAGCTCCGGGCGAAAAACGCGAGTCAGTGGTTTTTCAGGCGGTCACGTTTTCTGCAGCCGCTTGAAGCCATAGCAACAAAAAAATAATCTGGTTTACAAAGGACTTTTATTCAAGCGTGTCCAAAAATACCAACGTGTTTTTCTTGAAATGTACAAGTAGATTTAGAAATATTTTTCAAACGTCAACTTTTCAAAATTGCGTTCAGTTATTTTAGCTGTGTTCTGAAATGGATGATTCTGTTGGCATGTCCACTAACCACTTTAAGCCACAAATGACCGGCCAGTAGTTCATGTTTCACCAAAATTGCTTCTCGTGAGCAGCCAAATAAAGCAGCTTGACTATGTTTTGTGGAACTATGAGTTGAAATATCTTCTAATATAATGTTGTAAAGCGTAGTTATGGATGTTTAGTGTTCAAATGTGATCTAAAGAGTGATTTTTATAGCACTGTCGTCTGCATTCATCCTTCCATAACCACCGCGTTAACTATCAGCCTATTATTTTCTGATCTATGTTATAATGTTTCTTCATCACAAACACAGCTGGGGTTGTGTTTTGTTTCATTCACACACGTTTAACTCAAAAAAACTGTATATTTAAGCCCCGTTAACACGTTGACGGGTATTTTAAAAACTGAGACGTTTCCCTTCGTTTGTACAACGGCAAATTTACCTCTGAAACAAATCTTTCTAAAACTCGGGCTAGAGTGGAGATTCTGGAAAACTCCAATTCGGTGTGTGCGTGTAAAGTGAGATAAATGGAGTTTTAGGAGCTGACGCGTTAAAAATGCAACCAGTGTTTACCAGTGTTCACTCTCTTTCACTTCATAAAAAAGTTTAAATGTTTAACTCTGGACAGATACATGAAATATGATACTTAGTTTGTGCTGTAGTACTTTGTCGTACTGTTACTGATTAGTTTGTTTCCTCCTGCTGTATTTTTGAAGATGAACTGATGTCAAGATGACGCTCTGACAAAGGAATAAAGGGTAAAGGCATAATAAGCTTAAGCACAGCCTGCACCTTTTCTGTCTGTGTATGTTAAATATGACATGATAAATGATAAATAAATAAATTTGCTCTGATGAGGAAGCATCAGAGCATCAGTCACATTTCTTCTGGTGCAAACACTTTTCTTGTGTTTGCATTTTCACACACAGCTGATGTTTCATATCAGAGCAGAGACGAATGAGGCTTGGAGGTCAGCGATTTTACCACTTCTTTAACAGATCTGTGGAGAGGCGAGCCCGCTCAGTAATGCATCTTTTTCAAGATATTTTTGAGTAAAACTTACAAGTGTAATGAAATAAATGCTACAGGTTTGAATCTAATCCAGGCGGCGCCCAGAGGCTTGGTGTAGTTGTGACGGCGCTCGATGGTGTATTTATGCAGGTTGATGTAAAGATGCTGTGTGCACGATGTTAAAATGGAGGGAGGGAAATATTCGTTCCTCAACATACTTGGCTCTGTGTAAACGTAGCTTTAGTCTGAGCTCTTCTCGCAAACTGAAAACTGAAAGGTAAAATGTGCTGTCAACTTGAAAACTATTACATGACATCACAAGGAGGAACAGAGCATTTTGAGCTTTGGAGATTTAGACTCCGGGTTTGTTTTTGAGGAGGCAACGATTTTCAACCTGACCTAAAGTTCATAAGTGTTTTGTGTAATATAGGCGAGTTTCATTGTTGACAAAAGCGCGCGTTGCATGCTGGGAATTATTTTGGTCGGCGGCAAGAAACACTAATTCAACATGACGGACGGAGCGAGAAAGCACGTAAAGGGTATTGATCCCGGTTATTTATCCACTCTAACGGCAGAGGACCCAAGACCATTTGACCAGAAATTGGTCATAAGCATCGACGGACGACAAATCACCCTTTTCAACCCCGACAAAAGTTGGACCAAACCAAATTTCTGGTCAGAATTGCCAACTACCTGGACAAATATTCACTTCGGCGATATCCACAATGACTTGGTGGAAACTCCTGGGCCATTCACAGCAGAAAAGATGAAAACCTCCAAGAGTCTCGATGTGTTGTTGAACTTGTTGGAGTCCACGGTTTGTTAGGATCTTCTACGTTTGCTCTGCGGATGTTTGAAAGCCGTTTAATTCGCCGTTAGCGGTTCTTTTCACTCGGAATACGAAAAAGACATTTTCCTTCTTCCGTGCTTCTATTTGTGCATCCGATAATGCAGCAGGAATTTACCATTATCAGGGATAAATACGAGAGGTTACGCACTGTGTTTGACGCTATCCTGTTTCTTGCCTCCGACCAAAATATTTCCCAGCATGCAACGCGGGCTTTTAATAACAATGACGTCAGCTGAAACTCGCCTATAGGAGGACCTTTAAGGAGAGTTGAATGTGTAAACTTCTGTGTGAAGTTTCTATTAATTGTTTTTTATTATTGTGAATTGCGTCCTCTGCATTTGACCCATCCTTCCATCACCACTGGAGTAACCTGTCAGGAGCAGTAAGTGACCGCACTGAACTTTGCTTTAGATTTTTACCTCAAAATGGTTGACAGATTTGACTTTTTATGTACGCAAGTAAGTAACATAAACTGCTCCTGTGTGAACTTGGATCATTTTTGCCATTTTAGATCAATTTTAGGTCAATAACAGTTCTACTAATAAGCCATTTCATCATGTTTCATTCTCCAAGACACAGACATGAACGCTCATATTACACCTTTCAATCACATCACATTGTTTTTAGTTATTTTACAATAATTATGGTTATTATGGTCATTTGGTATTTAAAGGGGCGGGGTTTAGGGAGTCATGTGAGATTCATTCTGCTTTTCTGATTGGATACTCGTCTGAAGAGCCAAAACACCAAATTATAACATGAATATCGAAATGTTATCAGTCAAAGCTATTTCATTTGAACATGTTTGACTTGGGGGACTCAAATATGTTTTTTTTCTTCTCTTCTCTTTTTATTTATTTATTTTTTGTTGAAATGAGGCATTAAGAGGCTGGGTTTTCTGCACGTAGACAGCAGATGGAGACGACAGATGCTTCATACGGTCCGAAAATACATATTTAACTGTCAGAGAGATTTACAAAGACATTTAATTATGTCAAATATTTTTGCTTTAAAGGTCCTATATTTAGTAAAACTGACTCTGAGCTTTAAGCCATGTTAGAATGCTGTTACCTCCTCAAAAACATACCTGGTGTTGATGTTTTAGTCGCCCTTTATTAGGGGCGGTGCCAGACATTTTTGGTTTGAGTTAAGAGGGTGCCAGGGTTTTTAATGACAGTGCTCACTTTACATGTTCATTTAGAGCAGAGGTCACAAAACTTTTTCCTCTGGGGGCCACATTATCGCTCCTGACTGTGATGGGGGCCGGGGTCAGGTCGGCCGTATAACAGAACTGTACGACCCTGACGACGTAGATTATATTCTTTGAAAACCGCCACACTTTCTTTACATAACAGACAAACCGTTCTGTTCTTACACTGAACAAAAACATAATCGGTCATCCGCTGTTCTTTGAAAACTCTGCACTCTCTGTCAACTTTTCGTACTTTAACACTCACCATTTTTCTGTCAGAACTCTGCGTGTGCATTTGTCACTGTTTGATCTCGAGTTTGTCAGGTGACGAAAATTTGGCAGCAAAAGTAAATACATCATATAATTATTTAAATATAAATACTATAATACTAATATCATTTTGTAATTGAAAAAATCTGCAAAATACAAGATGCAGACGTGTTATTATTTGCCAAAAAGTAATTGAAAAAAATAGGCCATGACAACTTTTGAGGATTGCAGTTCAAGTTCAAGTTCTTAGTTTAATGACCCCTGATTTGGAGCGTTTTAACAAAAGCATGCCCCCCACAATGTTTGATTTAAGTTTAAAAGTAGTTAACCCTGTGCAATGGTTGTTTGTCATTTGACCATTTTTAGTTGAAATCACATGTCCGATGAAAATGGGGCAGAAATCTTTGGGGGTGCTAGGGGGGTCTATCTATAGTCTGATTCATCAACCGGTTTCTACGAAGTGAAACTGACTGTCTGACCTTGCAGCGTTAGAATTTGTTCGCTTGACGGTAGACGGGTACTTTTTTCATTTAACCAGTTGTTGTTATTTGGTTGTAACGTACGTAATGCGCCGCTAACAGGTCTAACTGGTATATTAAGCTTTTCCCAAATCCCTTAGGAAGAAGGGCAATAATGTCTTTACCTTTAAAGCCACAGTACGTTAGACTGATTCCTCAGCTGGTTTCACTTCGTGGAAACCGTCTGACCTCGCAGCATCAGGATTCATTCGCTCGATGGTAGGCGGGTACTTTTTTTATTTAACCAGTCACTGCTATTTGATCGTGACGTATGTAATCCCGTAGGAAGAAGGGCAATAACGTCTTTCCCCTTGATAAAATTCACCAAACATTCCCTTTGTTGCTTTAAATCCTTGATCTTGGGAATTGTTGCCAACACAGAATGTCTGGCTCTTCGCTGATTGGCTGGTGCCCAAACTCGCACTTCCAAGGTTTTTGTGAACTGTCTAGTGTATTTTGGTTCCTGACGTAGTCCTGGGGAGAAATGAAATTGAGCAGAGGAACTAGGTGGCGCCAGTCTGGCTAGTTTATCTACATCTCCAAACTCAAAATATTTACCTTTTGTTTAGTAGTGATTGGCAATTCCAGTTCTGAAATCATCCAAATTATCCTAGTAAAGGTGTATGGAGTTTAAAAACACAGTAGAGCACTTCCTGTATTACCACATGACCTCACAAGGTGGAATGGCGTGTTGAACTCAAATTTTGTGTGTTAAATATGTGGATAAAACACAGCTCCAGGTCTGTTTTTGATGAGGAAACATTATAACATGGATCAGAAAACTGTGTAATATGAGCCCTTTAAATCAAAATCTTACATCCAAGTTCTTTTAAAAATCTGAAGAACACATACATCGAAAAGCATCACTACTTTCCTAAAAAGAACCATCAGATTTTTTTTTATGCCTTTCTTGTGTAAGTCTTAAACTTGACATTACACTTCTACACATGGCGCACCATTAAACCCCGGCATTAAATTCACATCCAGCCCTTACTCTGCTCATAAACTCTTTGTCAAATCTCCATATATAAAATTTAATAAGGCTCTAACCCTGGTTTTATGACGCATGGAAAACGAAGGGAAATATGGAACAGGTGAAGTCGGCCATGTTTTTTTATGACTTCTTCTTCTGCGCAGGATGGTAGGGCTCCGGATTGGATTTAAACTGGATTTTAACTGGATTTTTGAAGATGATTCTTCGGACCGGATCGCAGACTAGAGCTCTGTCTCCATCAATGCCTCCACTGTGGATGGTCCCACATCTGGATCATCTCAAACCACCACCAATTTGCTCTTATGTAATGTTTACCCTGATGGATTATATAACAACAGTTGTACAGATAGGTGCAGGTGTTTGTAAGGTTAGATAAGTGCGCGGGCGATTATGGGTAATACATGCATTTGAACTAGAAGGACACAGAAGAAGTGCTGTCCCTGTGTTTGTGTTTCCGGACTTCTCACGTACGCGGAGAAGGTGAAGGAGAGTTGAGTGGATGAGTTGTGTAAGATGTTACATGTGAAGTTTTTTTTGTTTGTTTTTTTACGTTTACCATATTTTCCGGACTGTAACTTGCTCTCGAGCGTAGGTTTGCATAGGGACGGTGGGGACATGTCACAACCAATATTTTGGGAAGACAAAATAGTTCCTACCAATGTTTGACATTTTATTTATTTAAACAAAAATATAAATTGATTCCGATATTTTTCCAAACTCAATAGTATTAATTTAACATGATTTAGTTCACATTATGTTTATTAGACATTCTGAGATGCCGCCCCTGCTGCTATTTCATTGGCTGCCACAGAGTGATGTCATTAGTGAAGCCAGGAGCCTAAACTAGGGAAGCGGCAGGACAGGACCAGCAACTGAAGATGTCGGCTTGAGCAGACGTGAGTGAAGATGCTGCACCAAACTTTGAGAAACTTTTCAAAAGGAGCTTACTTGGTTTCATCTTCAATTAAACTTGCCATAGAATGAGTCGCTGCAGAAAAAGAGCGACTATCACCACAAGTGCACCTCCCAAACAGAGCCCTACTCATGCACTGTGCACAGCCAAACTCTACTGACAATATTCCATGGAAAAATGTACGGACATGACCTCACAAATATCTTATCACCAACAAGCAAAGGGAAATCTGCTACAAACTTCTACATCGCTGTTATCAGCTAAAGAATCATCTTAGAAGGACAATGGACACAAACTGTACATTTTGAGAACTGAAAAATGAAACCAACTCTCACATATTTTGGACCTGCCCAGACTCTGTGTGTTTTTGGAAAGAATTCATAAAACATATGGGGGGTGTCCTCCGCTTCTTGCCAGTGCCTCACAAGTTTCTTGCTCACTCCAAACTTTCTTTCTGCATATTTCACTACTTACAGCAGGGCGGTGGCTCTTTCTGCAGAAGACATGCACAGTAGAGTGAAGTAACAGTGGTACAGGAGTAATAGGAGCAGCAGATACTGACACATGAGACTAGAGCCTCTCATGACTGTCAGTGTGAAAATAACAAACATGTGAAATTATTTTTTTTAAATATAAGTCACACCAGAGTATAAGTCGCAGGAAACACCCAAACCATGAAAAAAGTGTGACTTATAGTCTGAAAAATAAGGTAAATAGCCCATATCACACTATATTCTGATCTATGATGTTGTGTAATATTGGACCTTTAAGGAGAGTTGAATGGGTTAGTTGTGTAAAATGCAGAGTGAAGTTTCTTTTTCTTTTTTTTTTTTTAAACTGTATTTTGTAACTCTTTATTTGGATAGTTCACCACCTGCTTGTCTCCATGGAGATGTCATTGACCAGAATGTTCCACAATAGGGTTAGGGTTAGTCCAGGTTACATTTCAGATCTGAGAGGTGACCCCACTCACAGCAAGAAAGCATGCAAAAAATATCTGATACTTGATACAAACTAGGGATGTAACAATCGTCATATCGTCAAAGTTCTCATAATAATACCTTGGACAATCACAACATATCGAATTACAAGTCTCTTTTCTTAAATGTTATAGTTATAGGGCAGCAATAGCTAAAAAAGACTACATAGACCATGATCCTTTGCACCATTCAGTGCAGATTACAAGAAGAAATATCAGTTCTAAGCACTTTTAAGTCTTAGTTATTTGGATTAAGTCTTGTCAAGGCATTTTAAGAGGAAAAAGTAGCATATTAACAGTTTTGTTTGCCTCCACAAAATATTGCATATTGTGAGATGTATATCATGAAAATATCGTACAGAGAGATTTGGATATTGTTACATCGTGAGCCTCCCGACCATATCGTGAGCTTTCCTATGATATTGCAATAAATATGGTACTATAAGGTTCATACTGTGACTATATCGTATCGTGAAACTTGGATATCGTTACACCCCTAATACTAACAGATTATTTAATTCCATACTGATACTGGGGAACATACCAAGCAATGTAGTCAAACAACTCTAACCATGCTCCAGGATAACACTTACAAAGACAAAACTTCGCTTAAATATTCCTGGAAACATGCAGGCCAAAAATACCCGTTAGAAGTGAATGTTAAAGTGATCCTTGTTATTACGTAAGTCGTGTCTTTAAAAGGTATATTAATGCATACAGGAGGTGGACTATCTGATCCAGTACAGTTATGCAAGCCCTTCATTAAAACAGAAGCCTTCACTTTCCGTCTGAGGAAGTTATTGTTGAGTCTGATTTCAGTGCGATGAATGAGCCAGTGGTTCATAAGAAAGATGGTTAAATACACAGCAAGATAAAGATCACCATTTTAGGAGAATCTGAGAGCGCAGATACATGCGAGAATAACACACGAGGTGTAATTAACTAACATGATGAATGGCGGCTTCAAAGATACTCCGTCGATCCAATAATAATGTGGTACACGCTTTTTCTCGCAGATGTGTGAAGAGATAGATCAGTCGAGAATGTAGTTATTATGAAACTCAATGCAGTGTTTTTTGTAGCTGCGCTCTTTCTGTTTTAATAAAAGTATCACAAGTATTACAATCACAAGTGAACCTGGGCTGCCAGAGTTCAAACTTGCAGATAGACACACACAAGTTTGTCTCATTCTCAAAACATATCAGGGGTCTCAAAACTTTTTCCTCCAGTGAGCTACCTTTACGAAACAAAAATGACAGAGAGCTACTCGTTTTAGTGGGATAAGAAACTGAGCATATATAAGAGCCATGACGAGCCTTAGATGAGGTACAGTTAGATGCCTACAGTATAAAACAAACCATTATCCGTTTATTAGTGCACAAAGTTTTAATTTAACATTTAATTAATCAAATTTGACTTATTCAGGACAATATATGTAAATCAGAAGTCCCTTGATGAGATACTTGGAAAGGGGTGGAGAGAGCTGGTAACTCCCAAGCTACAGGTTGGAGACTCCTGCAGGATATGGACCGACCATGGCTCATGTGAAAGCTCAAAACCTCCACAATTCCCTCACTGAGCTGCAGAGGCTGCACTAGCACTGATTCAGGTTTGTCTGCAGGTTCTGGGGTTTAGGGAGTGACCAGTTAGACCAGAGAGAAGCATTTTAGGTTTCCAGTCCGAATAAGAAACTCGTGTGAGGCTGGTTCTACTTTCTCACTGAGAAACATCTATCAAGATACGTCTTTACTGTGAGTGTGGTAAAGGAGAAATTCAAACATTTATTTAGGTCAAAAACATTTTGGCTCATCTAAGCTGCTTCTTCAGCTGCTGGTGGACACTTCCTTACATCTGCCTGCAAGGAGGAGCTACCTACACTGAAACTACTCTGAAACTAACACACCTACTTGTTTACAGTTTCTGTTAGTCAGCTCGGCCTATTCATCTGAACGTTTGTGTGGTTGACAAATTAAATTTCTCTTCTGCCATAGATTCTACCTGGACGACTGAGGGATTCTACACACATCTTTACTGTGACTGAGTTCAGATCTCCACAAACCTGACTCTTATTCTTCTTGGAGGAGATCTGCTCCTGCTTATGTGCATGAAAATGTTGTTCCTTTCACTATGATCTTCCACAGAATGAAATAAAACATATCTGTCTCTATGGTTTTGTGGAATGTTGCAAGTTTCACTTCCAGAAAGAACACAGGGACTTCATGTTCAGTGTTCAAAGCTGAAAATACTTAAATACATAAATGCAAACTCCTCCTACAAAATGTAAATACTGATGGACGTGAATGAAGTCAGTTCTCTGTTAGCATCACAGAGGAAGGAGGAGGAGGAACACATTCCAGCGGCTCAGAAGAGAAACATCTCAGGCACATTTGATAGTGCAGTGACGTAAAAAATGAGCCTCTGATGAAACGGCCAATACAACAACTACAGTGAAGTGTGGACCTAAAGATTACACTGAGATAGGCCATTCACAAATAAATAAATAAATAAATAAAATAAAAAAAATAATAAATAAATCACATATTACATGCTCTAGACTAATAGAGGCATGCATTTAGTGTAACACAAAAAAAAAAAAACACAAAATATACGAAAAGTTTAGATACATACATATACTGTACATACTAGGGATGGGCATTCAATGAAATTTTCTTAATCGTCGGAAGAATTAATGATCCATTATCGAAGATTTAAAAAATTTAAAAACAGCTCTTGTGTCGCTGATGCGGTTCAACTTCTGTTGGATTAAAAGACATGACTCAGTGGAATACAGGTTAGTGTGACCAGATTTGCGTTTGTCAAAACCAGGACACCGTACGGGGGGTGGGAGGTGGGGACTCGTCATCGACATTGCTCTACTCTCACCTGGCAAAACTTTTTCCCACTGGACACCGAAACATATGTGCTGCTTTGTTCACTGTGCACATGGACTCACACTTGTCCCGACCGGAACGGAAAGCGTGGAATTTCTTGTACAAATCATCGTTAAATACACATTTGTGCTTCGGCACGTTGCAGACTGACCGACTGTTTGTGTCTCGCTCCTTCTGAGTGCAGAGAGCTACATGTACGGACCCCTGTTTGGTCACGCTACACACAGCAACCTACATTCGATTTGTCGATAAAAATGAACGTAATCGATGAAATTCTTAATGATCAATTATCGATTAATCGACTAATCATGCCCTTCCCTAGTACATACATACAATTTGACTGTACAACGAGTCTGGTGATGGTTTATGAAGTCCAGATTTTTAACTGTGACACAACAATTCAGACAAAATGCAAATACAGCATTTTTGAGTTCTCAGAGAAGACAACTTAGAATTAATGAAACGTTTGAATAACAAGTGTGAATGAAGCAAAATACAACTACGGTAATGCACTTGTATAATTAATAATTTTGCATAATATGTGCCCTTTAAAACAAAATAACTACCTTGTGACAATTTTAGCATCAAGAAATATGTGTTTTGAACTGTCACAATCCATCTTGACATCCCACATTTTGATTTATTCCTAACGTACACGGGCAAACTTCAAAGTGTCACATTTGTTCAGTGCACAGTGTATCTCACCGGGCTCCAGTACAGACGCTGTTTGGGTTTTGATGGGTCCCGCTGTGACCGTTGAAAAGGGCACATTCCTGCTCACTTCCTGGTCTCTGGTCTGTGATTTGTTCAGAGCTTATTTCCTATTAGCTGAATATGTCTGCACCCTCCCTCTGATATGATCTGCTCCAAAATACAAGCCTCATCTACAGTAGCTACAGGAAGTCCACTGAAATGGACCATGTGCTCTTTGGGACTTCAGTTGGGCAGAACTCAAAGGCAGTTGTGGGGGTAGAATGGAAAACAG
The DNA here is from genome assembly GCF_026225935.1 of Boleophthalmus pectinirostris. Classification (NCBI taxonomy): domain Eukaryota; kingdom Metazoa; phylum Chordata; class Actinopteri; order Gobiiformes; family Gobiidae; genus Boleophthalmus; species Boleophthalmus pectinirostris. The sequence continues at coordinate 10,639,015 of NW_026571036.1, read as the reverse complement.
TCAAAGTATTATGTAAGATTCACACTTAAAACCTGTACCTGATATTTTTTCCATATATTTGAGCATAAACGTGTCTTGCCTCAGCACAGATTTACTGTCTAAGCAGCTCTTGAGGTCAAAACAAAACCCGTGTTCTGTCTGCATCGAATTATAAAACATTTTTTGTCCCAGTAATCTTCACTCTCAGGGATGGTAAACTCTGCTCTTGTCTGAAAGTTTTGAAAAGCCTTCACAAACTCATCACGGTGAATAATTCGGATGCTCAGAATGCATAAGGCAAGTGAAGAATAAGCTCAAAGCTAGGTCACTGTAATGCTACTGAAGTGTCTTTGCAGTTGCAGTCGGGTTTGAGCCAGGTGTTATTCTGCGTGAGGATCAGGCAAAGTTTAAAGCAGGACAAAGGCACAAAAAAATTAATATTAAAATGATTCACTAAACGCTTTTTAATTGTTTCTAAATCCCACGAGTGCTTTGTCCTGCTTTAAAAATCAGTGAGGAAAAACTTTGGACCTCTGCAAACTGTTTAAAATGAACTAGTTCTGTATTTCACATTTTGAAGACAGTAAAAATCAGGTACAGGTTTGATTTGGGTTGTTTCAGGAGCCGTGCAGGTCTCATAACAAAGCCAATGGCATTAAAATCAGAGCGCACTTTCACTGTAGTTTTGAAACACTGTGAGGAGATTAGCAGGTCTGTGGAAAGAGGAGTCTACTGGAGAGAAATAGGCCTTGTGCTGTACAGGCCGCACATGTATCACAGAATACCACTGTTTTGGTCGCTCTGGCAGCTAGCAGTGTAGTCAATCCCAGTTTTCTGCACACATTCTCTGTAAGCTTTTAGCAACTTTGAAAAATTCAGTTCACAAAAATGCTCTCTGTTTGTTGGTAATGGGCTGAAATGCATTCTTTAACCCCTTAATGCCTGACAACTAGAAACAAGTGCTTGCCAAAGGTTCCTAGGAAGGTCCTGCATATGCACTAACCAACATTTGGGGAATGCAGCTGCTATCTCAGCTTATATCTTGATCCAAACGGTTTGTTGCATATTGCGGAAAACATACACAAAAAAATCAACTAAATCAGTTTAATAATAAATCATTTCATTTATATATACCACTGAGAGCAGTAAAAACTCCTCTGATCTTTGGGTTGGGGGGACCACTGCTCTATACCCGAGGATAGGTAGGTACGTCGTAAGAGATTTTTTTTGGTTCGCCTTCTCATCTGCATGTAGATCTGCAATACACACATACATACATCTCCGCGCAGCCACGCTCCTCACTTTGCCTAACCAATTTTCTGTGGGAAACACTGATTACTATTTTTCCTTGTTTAAAACTTGAGTGCCGTATTTTTCGGACTATAAGGCACACTTAAAATCCCAGAAAAATCGACAGTGCGCCAAATATATTAATTCTGGTTGTGCTTACTGACTGAAGAATTTAAGTAATTTATCTTCCACGTACATCTCAGTTTAACATTGACACACAAATGCTATATTTACACCACGATCTTCCCTTGGCATACCATTGGCATACCGTTATCTAAATTGTGGCATATTGCTGTCTCACCAGTGCCTACTGACCTTCATAGTCTCACTAAATGCTGACTAACTGGTGCCTACTGGCCTTCATCGTCTCACTACACTTGCGTTATAAAGCTCGTCCTTTGTAAGCACAGAAACGGGGCTTGAACACTCAAAGATCATACTACACACTGACCTCGAACTGATTTTCACATATATTCCACTGAGTCGTGTTCTTTAGTCCGACAGTAGCTGACCACATCAGTGCACAAAGAGCGAGCTGTTTTTTCAGCATTTATAGTTTATGCAAATGAGCCATGTGGTTTTAAGTTTTGTTTCTGTAAACCTTAAACAAACTTGCACAAAGCTGCATTAAACACATTATTACTCAGTATATATTTGAGTCTTCCTTGTAAGAAATAAAAAAAAAGTCTCAAGTCTCAAGTGTCGTCCGTTTGTTTCGTTTAATGCGCCTTATAATCCGGTTCACCTTAAAGTTCGAAAACTACGTTAATACTAATTGTCACTCAGTCAACAATAAAATATCCTCATTAATGTTCAATAATCGTCACAATTTTTTTATTTACTGAATTACGTATAATGTCTGTTGACTTGGGTCGTGAAGATTTGTGACTTTTAAAATATGGGTCCCCAGAAAAAAAGTCTGGGAAACAACACACTAGACCACCGTCGCCTCGTACTAAACAGTGTGGGTGAAGTGTCATACTTAAGGACACAACAACAGCTTCCACCAGAGACTCCGCCGCTCCGCTGTCTCATATCCGAGTACTAACCAGACGGGATTAAGCATTGACGAGCAGATACGGCCACATAAAATCGAGCGATCTCAAAACAAGGCAAGGTTACGTAAGGCGTCGTAGACATTTATACGACTCGGAGGATTTTCACGTGAGTAACACCAAAGGGGAGCTGTTCAGTGATGGTCCAGTGAGTGTTTTTACAGTTGCACTAAAGCGACAGGTGTTTAATGTAAAGACTTCACACAGGAGCAGGTATTTTTACTGCAGTTCATTCAGCTCTGCTCTGAGTTTTGTTTTGGTCTGGCCTTCACATGTGTCTGCACGTGGGCCTCGCTCGTGTCTCCAGTTTAGAAGATGTACTGTGGGAGAAAATGGAAAAAAATCCAGATTAATAACTATGAATGTAAGCGTTGTACCTGATTTTTACGGTGTTAAAAATGTGAAAAACAGGAGAACTTAATTTTAAACCATTTGAGATGTTCCAAAGTTATTCCTCTTTTACCTTATGCATTCAGAGCACCGTAATAATTTACTGTGATGAGTTTATAAGCTCTTTTCCACAACTCCCACAGGCCAGAGCGAAGTTTTGCAATAAAATGCAAACAGCGGACTGATTTAGTCCTGCTTTGACCTGCTTATACAAAATATCTGCACTGGAACAACAGATTTTGCTTAAATACATTGAAAACTCAAGTAACCTTTGTAGTTTTTGTAGTTGTAAATTGAGCATCAGCGGGTGCTACGGTGATCTGAGCCTCTTTGAAAAACCATGATTGTTTTTGGATGAGTAAAACTTCTAACTTCTTCTTCTTCTACTATTACAACTTACATCTTCAAAAGAGAATTCATACAAATACAACAACTAATATATCTAGTTATATTTATTACATTAGATCAAACAATGTCATAAAACCATTGGAACATTCAAAAACAGTATATCAATTCAGCTTTTTGCAATAAAATAACGCTTAATTGCAGATCGTAAATTATTGTGTACACTGCAAAAACGCAATAGTGTCTTAAAATAGCTCTGTTCACAGTAAAACTCAACAGTGGATTAAAATAATGATGTAAAATGTTAAATTTAATTGTGGATTATAATAAATCTTATGCTGTAAAATAGCGATTACATTTTCTTAATCGATAGTTGGGAGAATTAATGATCGATTATTATTAATCTGCATAAATAAACTCAACTTTACAACATATAAACCATAACCACTTTAGAGCCACATCAGCCCGTTTGAGATTATAATGTGTTTAATGCATCTTTGAGCACGTTTGTTTACGTTTTACAGAAATGAAACTTAAAACCGCATGGCTCATTTGCATAAAAACTGTTCTTTCCTTGTGCCATGATGCGGTTCAGCTTCTGTTGGACTAAAGGACACGACTCAGTGGAATATGAGTGTTCTTTCTGTAACAGAGGGGTGTTGATGATGATGATGGTGAGTCTGTTCTGTGTGTGTGTCGTGTTGAAGATGGTTCATGTTTTCAGAGCTCAGACGTGTGCAGGTTTAGCGCAGATCTTTATTTCACAGTCATTTCACACACTCCATTTATGTTGGTAACTTTATTTATTTTGACTTCTGTTGTGATAAAAAGACTGAAAAGTGTTTGTCTTTTGGACACACTCAACTTTATGTTGCAGTAACGGGGATACTCAAAAAGCCTGATCATACCCTGGACACTGATGTGAATGTAAACGCACTCTTTAAGGGATTTAGTGATCTCCAAGGAGGAGCCAGAGCCCAAACGTGGGGCCGTGAAGCCGCAACTCCAGTGTTTGCGCTGTCAGACGCAGCCTCGTCTCCTTACGCTGCGCACAGCAACCAACATTCTGTTTGTCGATTAAAAATGAACGTGAACGACGAAATTGTTAACGATCGATTAGTCGACTAATCATGCCCATCCCTACTGTAAAACTAACATTGTTGCTATTATTATTATTATTCATTTTCCCAGTGTAGTTTATGTTCTTAAAAAATAAAATATATGGATTCAAAGTGGTATTATTCTTCTGTCACTGTACAGGATTTAAAGTATTATTATTCTTCTGTCATTGTGCAGTGTACTTTGGCCTGGTGAGTGACAGACACTTTAACGGCGCTAATAAAACAGCGGGGGAGCTCTTAGTTTCCTGCTACAGACTCCAACTACCTCCCAGTACGCCGCATGAGTGACTGTGAAGCAGCAGTACGGCTCTATACTTTTAAACAGCGTTGGCGTATGTGAATATGTGAATGGTACAGGACAGTGTGGTGAACTTTGGCTGACAGTGCCGCTCTCAGCACACTGTTATTAAAGGATTCAAATGTCTGTGTGTAAAATGAATAGGCTCCGATTTAAGTGCTCGTACATCACACAGAAGTGAAGAGCGTGGGGCAGGATTGTCATAAACTTTAACAATGTTTCAGTAAGTTCTTTAGACGCCGGGTCAAATGTAATGTAAGAAAACAAGATGGTTAAGGTATTACAGAGACAGACAGTGAGATTTTATAGATTGAACGATATGTAAAACGTATTTCAGTGGAATCTCTCAGTTTTTCAAAATCCCTGGAAAGATTTTGGCACAGAGATACTTGCATCTGTAATTAATGAAAAATAATAATAAATAAAAAAGATAAGTATGTGTATAAACAAGCAAAGTTGGTCTACATCCAAGGTCTCGGGTTAAATTATGTGCAGCCTAATTAAAAATTTGAGCCTGAATGATAAACTGGTTAGAAATAAATGGGTTTCTTAGTAAAAAAATAAACATAACTTGTATTCAACCAATGTTTTTGCACAGTCTGTTATTAAACTAATCCAACTAATCCTTTATGGCTTATTAAAAAACACTTTAAAAACATCCGTCCTTACTATGAGCAGGGTCACCTCTCCACAGATATGACCTGGCTTAATGGCATCTCCTCTGTGTTTCCGTAGAGATAAGTTTAATGCCATCCCAGCAGGTGGTGGGCCCTCCACTAGAAAAGTTCCATAGTGCACCAAAGAGGAGGTATTTTACTTCTATGGGATATTCATTGTTAACACATATTTAGATCATCATGTTACTTTTCACCATGTTGGCGTCTCCCGGTGGGTGGAGAGTCCCTGCTTCAAGTGGAGGTGTTCAAGTATCTCAGGGTCTTCTTCACGAGTGAGCGGAGAATTGAGACAGGGGGATCGGTGCAGCGTCTGCAGTCGCTGTATCGAACCGTTGTGACGAAGGAGCTGAGTCGAAAAGCAAATCTCTCCATTTATCGGTCAATCTACGCTCCTACCCTCATGAACTTTGGATAATGACCAAAAGACAAGATCACAGATACAAGCGTTTGAAATGAGTTTCCTCTGCAGGGAGGCTGGGCGCTCCCTTAGAGACAGGGTGAGGAGCTCAGTCACACGGGAGGACCTCAGAGTAGAGCCGCTGCTCCTTCACGTCGAGAGGAGCAGCTGAGGTGGCTCGTGCCTCCTGGACGCCTCCCCGGAGAGGGGTTCCAGGCAAATCCCACCAGGAGGAGGCTCCAGGGAAGACCCAGGACATGCTGGAGGGACTATGTCTCTCAGCTGGCCTGAAAATACCTTGGGGTCACCCTGGAAGCGCTGGAGGAAGTGTCCAGGGTGAAGAAATCTGAGAGTCCCTGCTTAGACTTCTGCCCGGAAAGCGGAAGAAATGGATAGATGGATGTTATCTTTTACTGTTTTGAAAATGCTATAATATATTTTATTCATTGACAATAACATATTAACATGTTTAATAAGTTCTCTTTGCTCTCTGTACTAAGTCACTCCCCCATCAGAGTGCTCTCACAATCCCGCTAATGAAGGTTTGTGAAGCTGTAGTTTGTTTTGTATTAAGTTTTTGTTTATTTATGGAGAATTGTTGTGAGGGAGATGGGTGACGTGGGCTTGTGGGTGGAGCCTTGCACAGAATCATACAGCTAACAGTAAGGAGGGTTCCAATAGGGCCCAGGCGAGATCACTAGATTACTCAAACAATCTCGGATGCCATATAATGCCTCTTCATGTTTGTAATGAACGTTATTACAGGGTGGAAAGCTCCAAAAGTCGATTTAGCGTTACACCCCCTCTTTAATGAAAAAAAAAAAATGCATAAACCACCCTAAACTTCCATCCCCTCCATCCCCCCCATAATGAGGTGTTCAGCCACATCCTCCCCGTGTAAACATTCGGCTAGATTCTTGGCATAGCTGCATCCTCTTCCACAGATCTCCTTTACCGCTCCTGTCCAAGCACCACACGCCTTCTCCAGCCCGGGCCCTCGCTCCTTCACCCTCCGCCTCTCAATGGGCCTTTTTACGGGCCACACTCCCATCGCACAGACCCCCCTTTGTCCTGGATCATCTGGCTCGGCGTCGGCCATATTTGAAGTTCGCGTGCTTCCATCGCGTTTGATCTAGTGAGAGGAAGTGAGACGCCGCCCCGAGTCCCCGTAGCTGTTGTGTAATTTGTGCTGTCAGCTGGGAAAAGCAAACCTGTGCCAAATTTCTCCAAAGTTGTAAATCAAAAAAAAGTACAAAGAGGGAAAATTGTTTAATCTTGGTTGAGAAAGCAGTCTAGTTTTTTTCTAATGGGTTTAATCAGCGTGTGTTAAAGAGGAATTAATTGTGTAGAAACAGCAGGGCAGCGCTCAGTTTGCTGGAAGAACAACCACAGGGCCACAGACCAACACCGAGCGTCTTAGAAGTGGTGAGCTACAGGGAAACTCAGGTGTAAAAAACAGCACTGGCCTGGAGAGATTAAAAAGCCTACTATATTATGCTGATTTGGTAATTTTGCAAACTTAAAAGTAGAATGTTCCATGGTATGACATTAAGCGTAAGCATCCATATGGCATTTATTTTTTAAAGGTGTTTCTATAGTTCTCAAAAATACAGTACAGTATTTTTCGAACTATAAGACGCACCGGATTATAAGGCGCAATATCAGTAATGTTGAATTCTCTCATCTATTATGGCACACTGCTGATTTTTGAGAAAATTAATGGATTTTAAGTGCGCCTTATAGTCCGAAAAATACGTAATTTCTTCTGTGAATAGGGGCAACTCTCCACAGATTTGAACTGTAATGTAGCGTAGTGCTGTAACCCGGCGCATTAAGTGAAACAAACAGACAACACTTGAGACTGATCTTTTAGCCCAGGCATCCATGATTGTGGCGTAATTCACCCGGCGTTGCCAGCGTTGAATGTGTATTATGAATGTGAATGTGGGTGGAAAATTTAAGTTTGTTTTTTATTTCCTACAAAGAGGACTCAAATATACATTGAGTAATAATGTGTTTAATGCAGCTTTGCACACATTTGTTTACGTTTTACAAAAACAAAACTTGAAACCACATGGCTAATTTGCATAAACTATAAGTGCTGAAAAAAAACCAAAAAAACAGCTCTTTCCTTATGCACTGATGTGGTCAGATTCTGTTGGACTAACTCCGCAAGGCCCCTGACTACGGTCGCCATAATGCTCCGACAGTCCATCAAGCGGTGAGGCTTCATAGTTTACCAAAGTCGTACTTAAACATTTTTGACAGATTTTTGAGCGCTGTGTACCACATAAAATCGAGGTTCGAGGTCAGTAAGCACAACCAGAATTAATACATAAGGCGCACTGTTGATTTTTGAGAAAATTAAAGGATTTTAAGTGCGCTTTATAGTCCGAAAAATGCGGTAATTCCTGTGAACAGAGGTGATCTGAACTGTAATGTAGTGTAGTGCTAAAACCTGCTTGTTTCCATCATGATAGATGGTTCAATGTTCACTGTGAAACATTCATTAAAGTTTAAAACATGCAAGAACAGATTAAACTAATTCGCTATTATGATCATGTTAAAGTTCTTATACTCTTGTGAGATTTAAGCCACGTTAGAATGTTGTTACTTCATCAAAAACAGACCTGGAGTTGTGTTTTGTTTCATTCACGCATGACAAGGTGGAACAGAGTGTTTTCTGTTTGAGAGAAAAACTCAGCCTAAATATGCAGGCTTTGTGCGTTAAACATGTGTGAATGAAACAAAACACAACTCCAGGCATGTTTGGGGTGAAGAAATGTTATAATAGATCAGGAAATAGCACAATATAGGCCCCAGACATTTGCATAAAAATACTAAATATGTTTCATGTTGTCAAAAGTCGCTTATTCCGAACTTTAAACAAACATACTCAGATTTAAATAGGACAGCTCACAGTTTTCTGGCAGACCCACCACAGCGCCACAGGATTACCAGCACCAACAACTTCAGAAGTGGTGAGCTTCAGGGAAACTCCAGTGTGAATGTGGTTAGAGGAGGTTTTTTAGTACTGTGAATCAATTATAAAGAATCTAACTCATTACACTTTTGAAATATGCTTGATTAGATTTAAGAGTATGTAGATTAGAGTAGATTTAAGACTAAACTTAAAGGTACAAATGATGTAACTTTCTGAAAGCAACATGTCACCTGTATGATTCCATGGAAATCAAATTAAAACTACACTTCAGAACATGATCAATGGAGACACAGAAGATACTCGTTATGAAATACTTTGGAATATTATAGCCAAAGGAACAACATTTCCATGGAAACAAGCAAAAAGAGGCCCTACTCCAGGCAAAGTAAGGTTCAGGTTTCTGGAGATGAATATGAGATAAATAAATACATGATGTAAAAGCTCTACTCACTACAGTTTACTTGTATTCAGGAATGAAATGGTGCAGACACATGGTTTCAGATAAATGTACATGAACAGGGAGCAGTGCTAAAGGCCCTTCATTGTCACTTGCGGGTGTAACTGGCTCTTATGGTGACAAAACTAAACTTCGAGGGCTGTCTGACATATACTCCAGTGTAGGAGTTTTTTAAAATATTTTGCCCATATGTTTTTTTTTATTTTATTTGCTTATTGGACCCAGTATTTGACTTTGTCATAATTTAGGCCCCATCTACACTAGTACGTATTTGAGTTGTTTTTGTTGTGGATGCAGTGTTCGTCCACACTAATCCGATGGAAAACAGCTGGTGCCACCAGCTCCCATGAATTCATCTGAGTACAAGTCTGATCCTGTACTGTGTGGACGCCTGAAAATGTTGATACGCTGATGTAGGAGCTCTAGTTGTCGTCCTTATTGAACCACTTCTCTGTGACTTGCGCCTTCCTGATTCACTGGGTTAGTGACATTGTTCATGTGACACGATTGAGGAAAAAGTTTAAACAAACCATAGACAAACCAGAGCTAGAACTACTTGCGCACAGATTCCCAGTCCACACTCTGAGCTGCCATGCTCGTCTGAAAATCCGGTGTTACGTTCAGTAACAACTGAACCTCATTGTTGCAAAGGGTATTTTCACGCTTGCCATCTTTCTCGGCACGAAATCGGCTGCTGCAACTTCAGACACGGTGCTCCACTTCCTTGTTTTTACAGCCCATGTGACGTTGTGACGCCAGCCCAGTCATGTGACCAGCGTTTCAGGTGGTTTACTGTGTGGAGGGAAGGCTTTGATTGCGGACACAGAAATGATACGGTGAATTGTTTCCGTGTAAACGTAACCTTAGACTTAGACTCTTAGAAATGAAATAGAATGCGGAGTATGAGTTGCTAAATTTAAACCTGAAAAAGTACAAAATTCGATGAAACCAGTTAACTGTAATACTGTACTGTAATAGACTACTGAATAAGAAAGAAAAAAAAACTTCACTTTGTTTTTAAGTAAGAGTTAAATCTTAAAGTCATAAAAAAGTCACTTAAACATTGATAGTAACTCAAAATTTCCTCAAAGCAGCATTTCCCGTTTTATTTTCGTCTGAACCATCCCCACGCACATGAAATCACTTACAGTCCATTAATGTTACGCTGGAATGATGGGATATAAAACTTTACTACCTGCATCTTTTTATGATCCTCTCCGGTTTCATCCAGAGGCTTTGAATACCACGAGTACATTTTTACAGCGCTCCTCACACACCTGTACTGATCCTATGGGCCTATGCAGGTGGCCTATCTCCTCCCGTCTTTAAGAATGCACTTTGGGTGGTATTTGTGGAAATCTGATACGGACTTTTCCATATCTGTGAATCATGGGTGACCGGCACGTGCCATACGATTGACACCGAAGTAGATTTCAGATAAAGAGGGGGAAAAAAAAGTTAATTAAAAGTTCATTCCGGGCATAGCAGCGCTGGTGTTATGTAAGACGGCACCTGGGCGCAGTGAGGCATGGGAGAAATGTAAGAGGTGAGAGGAGATGGTCAGGTGCGCCCACTGACGTACTCTAACCACACAAGATGGAATTTAAGATATTTACACGTATTTATCCGCTTTTCTTTCATTCGATTTAGTGCTGAAGGAAACTGACTGAACCAGGACTGAACCAGGACTGAACCAGGACTAAACCAGGACTAAACCAGGAGTGAATCAGGAGTGAATCAGGACTGAGTTTACCGAGTCTCCACGGGGCTGAGCGCAGCCGTCGACCCAGTTGTGTTTGGTGGACACCCTGCTCCGCGGACTCTGGTTTAGACCTGGTTTAGTCCCGGTTTAGACCTGGTTTTAGACCTGGTTTAGACCTGGTTTAGTCATGGTTTAGTCCTGATTTAGTCCTGGTTCAGCTCTGGTTTAGTCCTGGTGTAGTCCTTGTTTAGTCCTGGTTTAGTCCTGGTTTAGACCTGGTTTAGTCCTGGTGTAGTCATGGTTTAGTCCTAGTTTAGACCTGATTTAGTCCTTGTTTAGTCCTGGTATATTCCTGGTTACTTCTGTTTTACTCCTGGTTTAGTCCTGGTTTGGTCCTGGTTCAGCTCTGGTTTAGTCCTGGTTTAGTCCTGGTTTTGGTTTAGTCCTGGTTTGGTAGTCCTGGTTTCAGTTTTTTGGTTTAGTTCCTGGTTCAGCCCTGGTTTAGTCCTGGTTTATACCTGGTTTAGTCCTGTTTAGACCTGGTCTAGTCCTGGTTCAGCTCTGGTTTAGTTCTGCTTTAGTCCTGGTTTAAACTTGGTTCATGTGTTGTAGTTTATGATATATGTTCTGTAGGTGCTTATGACCGGCATTAATATTAATAACACGATTCTGCATCATTTTGAGTAAAAAAAAATCGAATATTACTGATTTTTACAGAATAAGAAATACATTAAAATGACAATACAAACAAATTAAAACAATCATATCATATAATCATATAATCATAAAATTGAGATGTAGGGAACAGTTCTTTGATGTAAAGTCATTTGAGCGCCTAATAAAAGTAGAAAATAGAAAATATGACCATTCATTATCTGGGCATGCATAATGGCAGAGGATTAGTCTCTTCAGATCTGCCCTCTCCGTGCTCCTGGGTACATTTCTGCAGTACTTCCGCCCAAAGCCTCTGTGTGTTTGATCTGTCAGAGCCTGTCACAGCGCTCCTGGACCGGGGGAAGGTTCAGTCTCTCAGGTCTGTATCAGTGTGTCAAAGTTGTCCTGGACTGGAGAAGAGTTGTTAGGATCAGTGTGTGGTATCAGTGTGCAGGGTCCCTCAGATCACAGCTCACTCTGCAGACCTGCCCAATCTGCTCCAGACTCTGCTCCGGTTCTCACGATGCTCACGTCTAATCATCTGCTCATGTGGAGGGTTTTTCTGAGTCCATGTGTATGATTTGGGATTCATATATAGTTCCTTTTCCGTGTAGACTGTCGGGTGACCGCAGACGAAGGGACCGTGCCAGGGCTGGTGCCCCACACTGCACGGGGCTCAGCTCTGCATGAGGCCGCAAGGCGCTTCACGCCGCATGGTGCATAGTGCAGCTGTCACCCAATCACACTTTGCGGACACTTTCTGTCACTCTCTCTCGCTCTCGCTCAAGTCCAAGATTAGTCCTGATTTAGACCTGGTTTAGTCCTGTTTCTGCTGCAGATGCAGTTTGCTGCTTTGGCTGGTTCGCTCTCTGACTGTCCAATCCCTGGGTCTGAATCCAGTGATATCGTACATCTGTTAGAAGGCCCTGGAGATACCAACTCAAAATCTGATTGGTTGAAGCAACAGTTTCATGGACATTTATTTTGTGTTTGAGGGCCTGCAGAAAGGATTGTGAAGGCGTCAGGCACACTTATTTGACTATTTTGAACACGTGACGGCTGAAATGTGATTGATCAAATGCTTTAATATGAAAATACATGTGTGGAAGCAGCACAAGCATCAGAAAAGCTCTGAAAGGAAGCAGACAGACTATTTGGAATGATTTAATAATAATATAATTAACATCAGTCTGTGATTCAGATATTTTTTTAGGCCAGCATGATGCTCCGCAACTGCTAAAATCTTATCTTATAGCCAAAGAATAACCAGAAATGTCACAGTAGTACAAAAGAAATGTACACACAATAAATATTGACCCCCAAAAATGTTCTGCCTACCTTAAAGTGTTTTATGTATTGCAATTACCTGTAAGTGCTGAATATTACACATACTCTAAAGTGCTGTATGTACTGCACGTAGATTAAAGTGCTGTATGTACTGCACGTAGATTAAAGTGCTGTATGTACTGCACGTAGATTAAAGTGCTGTATGTACTGCACGTAGATTAAAGTGCTGTATGTACTGCACGTAGATTAAAGTGCTGTATGTACTGCACGTAGATTAAAGTGCTGTATGTACTGCACGTAGATTAAAGTGCTGTGTACTGCACGTAGATTAAAGTGCTGTATGTACTGCACGTAGATTAAAGTGCTGTATGTACTGCACGTAGATTAAAGTGCTGTATGTACTGCACGTAGATTAAAGTGCTGTATCTTTTGCAGTACGCTACAATGCTGAGTTGAATTCTTGCAGTGTTTGTAGGTTTCACATCGTGACATGTAAACGGTCTTGAGTCAAGATGAGAAACATATTATCATTTTATCACTTTACACTAAAGCAAAGATGTTAGGAGAGGTTCCAGGTTCAAATCCCGGACGAACCCCATTTGTCTTCAACAGGTCGATGTTACATAATAGAAATCCTCATCTCATTGACCATCTCTGACTGTCACTGAAATCTGATGTTGACTGTAGAGCGCAGCAGAACCACTCCAACACGTCCTGACAAAGTGTTTGAAATAATTGTCCAGAGACATTGACCTTCAGCAGTTCTGGTTACTATGACTTTTCCATGTCCTTGTCAAATCATACGCACAGGATTTTATCTCAGTTTTCACACATTCATCGCTCTTACAGACTTCCAGTAACACGAGAGATCACATTTGAAAACATATGACTTCTGTGTATGTATTTTAATGTTAAATCAATATACATTTTTAGCAGAGTTTAGGATTTTTTTGTCTAGGAATTGCTGCAAAGAGACTGTTGTACTTAGGTCTAATGCCTAAAGGACACAAATAGTTAGAGTTTGACCTTTTTGCCTCTTTTCATTTACTCAGTATTTTAGAAAACAAATTTTAGTTTTTTATTTTTTGCTTTGTTTTGTTTTTTTCATAAACAGTGATACATGTAGGATCAGAGAGTACCCCCCAAAAAGAAAAAAATAATCAACTGCTAGTGTGATTTAACATAACACAGGTCCTCTACAGTTCTAATATTTAAGTTTAAAGATGCATTGAGTAACTTTTCTGGTGAAGGGTGTGTCATCTGCTTGCTTTTATGGATATGTCGTTGCTTTGCCTGGAATGTTCCACAGTATGACATTAAACAGATCTACTTTACATTTACGTTTACACTGAAACAAATCGCCGTATCAGAAACGATTTGTGTCCAGACATGTCATTTCTGTGTCCGTAAGCCTTCTCTATCCACACAGCTTTGAGCATATTTGTTTATGTTTTACAGAAATGAAACTTAAAACCGCATGGCTCATTTGCATAAACTGAGCGCTCATAAAACAGCTCCTTGTGCGCTGATGCAGTTCAGTTCAACTAAAGGACACGACTCAGTGGATTATATGTGTTCTTTCTGTGACAGAGGGATGTTCTGTTGATGGTGAGTCTGTTCTGTGCTTCTATCGCGTTGGAGATGATTCATATTAAACTTTTCAGAGATTATCTGTCTGCAGGTCGTACACACAGACCATATATATGATTGGAACATATATTCTAGCCTCTTAGTGTTTTGGCGGTGAAATACTTCACGGCGCATAGACCTACGTCAGCGTATCAGTGTTTTCAGGCGTCCACACTGTGCCGGATCAGATCTGTACTCAGATGAATTCGTGGGGGCTGGCGGCACCAGATCGTTCCGTCTCTGGAGCCGTTTTCAATTGGATTAGTGTGGACGAACACTGCATCTGCAACGAAAAAGACTCAAATACGTGCTAATGTGGATGGGGCCTCATTCAATTCCAGGTGGTTCTATTAATCAAAAATACATAGAAAAACAGGCATTCTGACTGTGAGCAGGGTCGCCTCTCCACAGTTTGGTTTCCATGAAGATAGAAAGGTTGAATGTCATACTGTGAAACATTCCAGTCAAAACTGATGCAGCATCGACCACAAAAATTATGCAATTTGTCCTACAGCTGCTTATTTCTATGGAAAAGTCGTTCCTTTGGCTATAATATTCTACACACAAATGTATCAGTCGATTAACGTCCATTTTATCCACATCCAAGTTTCATTTCTAGCAAACTTATAGTCTTGTTTTAGTCACATTTTAGACATTCGTTCTTTGTCTATAGAACATAAAAAGATGTAAAGGGTGAAAAGTCCCAAATTAGCTTGTCATATACGTTTAAGTGGTTTCAGGAGACAGACTGCAGACACGTGTGAGTCTGAGTTTGTGCTCTGGCCCCTGATAAGTCCAGGGCCGCAGACACTCAGGGGACCACAGACTCAGATATGGAGAGGAAGATGTGGACAAATAGTGAAATATGGACGGTTTCTATTATTAGATTTTAGGTCGTTGGTGCAAACTCGCACTGGAGTGGCTCGACTTAAAGATAAAATCAAAGGTCAAAGGTCACCGGGTCAAAAATAAACTGGTGAGAGCAGCAAGCCAGAAAGTGAGTGTGTTAAATTTCTATATGATAAATTATAAAATACATATATGCAGTAATAACTAGAACACATAAAAATTAAAGAAAACAATATATTAATGTGTAAATTGCCACATTTTCCTGTCACAAGTAGCAGGCACAATATGTACAAGGTTTGAACTTAAACTTTATTGATCCACAAGGGGATAAAAGAATGAGAACTTCGCACATCAGTTACTTGAGATGGGTGCGTTGGAGGAGAGGGAGCAGCCCAAGAACATGGAGAAAAATCCCACACACCATCTTACTTGCAATTTGTAAGATTTATTAGGACAAACCGTGCAACGTTTTGAAATTATTTGGATACAGTAGCTCACACGACAATATAATAATAAAGAGCAAAAATCTAAATGGTAATAATAAATTCTAAATAAGTAGAAAGAACAACTATCTGGTGAGTGCGTAAACCCTTAACCCACTGTGCTATTATCATAAAAAAAATATAAGGAGCATAAAATAATAATTATTATATATTAAAGGCTCCATTTTATGCTTTTTTCTGATCTATGTTATGCTGTTTCCTCATCACAAACAGACCAGGAGTTGTGTTTTGTTTCATTAAACATGTTTCACACACAAACCCTGCAAATTTAAATGTCTTCTCTCAATCTGGAAACACGCTGTCTCACCTTGTGATGTCATGTGGTAATACAGGAAGCGCTGTATTACCACATGACACAAAATGATGCTTTAAGATTGTAATAAATATGTGAAAATTTGTTAAGTGACTAAAAAAGTTTATGTAAATTATAAATTGGCCAAAATATCAATATAAGGGGCCTAGCAGTTTGGTTATGCTGCACTACCACTTTACTTTTGTTTTATTTAATTAAACTTGTGTTAGTGTCTGTGTGTTTGGGGGATGGGTTGAGCAGTTTTGGTTGTTTGTGGGTGTTGCTTTATGTTTTTGTGTTTTGTTTTTATGTTGATCATTGTATTTTGTTAAATGTTATATTCTGTTGTCTTTAATTAAACACCTGAAAACTATTGCTTCATGACATCACAAGGTGGAATAGAGCATTTTGAGCTTTGGAGATGTACACAGACGAGAGTCCTGCCCCGGGTCGAGTTTAACATTCTGGATTTTTATGAGCGGGTATGCAGGTGGGTAGTGATTACACACGGGCGTGTCAAGTGAATCAAATAGATGACAAACACAACAAAAATACTTGAAGTGTGTCCAGGACGTCCTTTGCCCCTGGAAGTGCCATTTCCTGGTCTGTTCCTGGAACGATGGACCAGGCTGAGAGACTTTAGTTAGACTTTATTTATTACATAAACACATCAGCAGAGGTGATCGGTTCGGTGGCTGCTCTCCTGGTTTAGTCCTGGTTTAGACCTGGTTCAGTCCTTGTGTAGTCCTGGCGATAGGCTCTGCGGTTGCGGTGTGTATATATTTATAATCTGCTAATAACACGGCGTAGGTTCAGTCCTGGTTTAGTCCTGGACTACTGGGCTGTTAGACTAATGGGCTGACCCCAATTCATCACGGGCATGGGCAGGTGGAATGTTAATAGATTTAACTTTGATATAATCACGGGTTAACGGGCGGGTGTGGTGCTGGACTGCGCGGGTATGGACGGATGCGGGTCTCCAAAAATGGACCCATGCAGGACTAATAATAAAGAGCTTCTCAAACACGTGTGAAAGAAACAAAACACAACTCTTAAGTATGTTTTTGAGGATGTACCAACATTATAACATGACTTAAAGCTCATGAGAGTCAATTTTGTGTAATATGACATTGAAATTATACTGTGAAAAGTTTGAATAAGCCTTATGTTATTGATTGTACGCTATGTGCTCTAATAATAATGCTCTCTAATGCCTATTATCACTAATTTTCCATTTGTTACTCATTATCCAGTCCTTCCAACCACCGCCAACACTCACGCACACATAGCTTTCACACTAGAAAAGGCGGGTGTTGTGTTTTGCTTAAGAACACAACAACAGATCTTGGTCCAACTGTGAATCAAACCGCCGACCTTCAATCCGGTGGTCGAGTTCTCCGATCGTTGAGCTCCTGTCGCAGTGTGTTAGAAATACACAATATATATAAGGTCTGAGGAGGTCACACACACACACACACACACACACTTGGATCTCCTGAGTGTGCAGTACTTATCTTGATGTTCCATGTAGCGGTAGAATTGGGCTTCCTGTTTGACACATCTGCCGGTGCTAATGAAGCCCACAGAGGCCTTTATCACACTGTTATGTAATGAGCCCGAGCCTTTCACTGCAGTCTGACTCAGGACACGCTAACACAGAGCAGATGCACAACAAGCACCAGCACCAGGAAAACCGAAACTCATGACTCTGCGGGGGTAGATAAAATGGCAAACGGAAGGAGGGGAGAGAGAGTGCATTTGAAGATGACATTAAAAAGCCTGTATTCTGATCTATGTTATAATATTGTTTCATCAAAGACATACCTGGAGTTGTGCTTTGCCTCGTTCACACATGTTTAACACAAAAATCCTGCATATTCAGGCTCAAACAGAAAACCGTCTGAGCCACCTTGTGATGTCATGTGGTAATACGCTGTGTTTTTAAACTCCATACACTTTCACTAGAATCATTTGGGTAATTTTAGCCCTGGAATTGCCCATCTCTATTGAACTAAATGTAAAAAGTAGCTCTTGAAAACTATTGCTTCATGACATCACAAGGTGGAACAGAGCATTTTGAGCTTTTAAGATGTAGAAAGAGTAATAATCCAAGATAACTCAAACATATGTGAATGGAATGAAACACAAAACACAAGCACAGGTATGTTTTTAAGGAAGTAACAACATGATAACATGACTTGAAACTCACAAAAGTCACTTTTGTATAATATAGGACCATTAAGGAATGAGAAAAGAAGGGCTGATTGTTTATGGAAAATATTATAATGCTAAATGATAAGTTGTTGTCACATTTGTATTGATTAGATGAGTTTAATTTGGTCCACTGGACTATAAACCGGGACAAAGGGGCTTTTTACTCTCACACACCTGGGATACTGTCCTGAGGAAGTCGGAGTGCAGATGGCGCTGTTGTCCTGCCTCCACCGGTAGGAAGACAGAGCCAAAACCTAAATAAATCAGCTGACCGGACACGTCACAGCAACTTCACGTGACCAGTCTGAGGAAGACCACAGGGAGCAGTCGAAACTGTCAGGTATGAAAACAAACTCATGGTCTGAAAAAAAAATAATAATAATAATAAGACACATTTCTATTGTCTGTTTTGTCTAACAAAACAATCTACTGGAAGAAAAACTCTACACTTTTTCTGCTGGGGGTCCAAATGTTCCACAGTATGGCATTAAACAAAGAGGTGACAAATCCTTCACTAGAGAAATTAAGGAGTGCACTTATGGTCACATTTTTATATGGCCCTTTTCCACCTTCAAGGCACTCAAAGCACTTTACAACAAGGAACCACTCACCCACACAAACATTCATACACCAATGTACGCAGACACTGGGGGCGAGGTGGGTTACGTGTCTTGCCAAAGGACACAACAACAGGATTCATCTGTGGGAATTGAAATCACACCAGCCAACCTCAGTGGATTTGACCGCTCAACCAATGATGTTTATGTCGAAAGGCGGATTCAAACCGTCAACCTTCGGATCAGTGGATAAACTGCTCTTACCAATTGAGCTACTGTTGCCCACTTGTAAATGTAAAGCCACAGTATGAAACTTTTTTAACCAAAACCAGATCACAATAAAAGCTTTTTTTTCCATTTAAGATGCTTTTATTGCTCTTAAAAAACACAGAAAACATGCTCCTTTCTGTGACTGGACTTGCAACTCCACAAACCTGATTCTTCTGCATGTTTTCGTGGAAATATTGTGCCTTTGTCTATAATGTTCCACAGTATGGCAGAAAATTCATCTGTCTTCATGGAGTGACATGCCAGCTCCAAAAAATGACATGGAATTGCTTTAAATTTTGTATAAATAATTGTACTTTTTGTATAATTGTTTTTTATTTTTCTCTCCTTCTTTAATGTATTTCACAACCTTGAACTGACCCTGGAAAAACGACCGAAAATATAGGAATTTTTCATTTTTTTCCAATAACTGCCGGGGATGTACCTCATCTATCTCTTCATCCCTCGTCTCATCTTCTTCAGTCCATCTCTTTGATCCAACATGGCTGCCTTATGAGTCGGCTTTAGTCATAACTGTGCCCTGTGCCTGATACCAGCTCCGACTCAGACTCAGACTCAACATTCCCTCTTTGAAGAACAATAATACAGAGAGGAAGAAGAGGAGGAAGAGGAGGAGGAGGAAGAGAGCGTGATTACAGCACAGCTCATTTCTAATGCTTCCTGTTGTGGAGGCTTTGAACTTTGGAGTCAAAGGGGACACTGCGTAACTTTTCTGCGACCAGCGTGTCTCAAATGTTATTGGGAAATACACAGGTAATTTCAATGATTTTTGATTTTTGAAGAGTGAACAAAGTGAGCAAAGAAACAGCAAGAAAAGTTATGATGGGCTCCTACCCCCAAAGAAAATGTTCCGACAAAAAGAATGGAAATGCAGAAACAGCAGAATGCATCCAAGACGGCTGAAAAGACACAACACAGCAGGACAACATGAAAAAAAGTCCCTCATTTATCGTTCCTGCATCTCCAGAAGCCCAGGAGCCAACATCAAGACCTGAGCTAGAGGAGAGAGCTCTTTCAATGATGGACAGGTCAAGGCCGAAACAACCAAAATCAACAGTGATCACAAGCAGCACTAGCACAACAACACACTGACATAACAGAAGGCAGGGGTGTGGGCATTATAACACTAGGCCTGGAAGCTTTGAACATGGATTTCAAAGTAGGCCTCGGGTGCATTATAATACCGATTGCAACCATCCTTCTTATCCACCTAGGGACAATCGTCCACCTAGGAACTGGGTCCCAGACAACTCAACTAAGAGATGGGTATGGACATCACAGCGGCAGGTTTGAACAAATTACAACTATTACAACCGTCCTACATACCCACCAAGGGACAATGTCAACAGTACCAAGCTTCTAGGACCTGGGCTGTATATAACCCTCATGGAGGTTATGGACATTATAGTTATTGGTTTGAATAAAGATTTCAAAAAAGGCCTCCATTACATAACCATAACGATTACACCTGCCAACGTCCGACTCCCCTCTCGAGGAACAGGAGGCGTTAGGCAGTAGGAGGCAGTCTAAAGTTGTTGATGAATGGTACAGTCTGTTGTGAAGTAAGTGTACTTACTTTTGACTGGGCAAAAAAGTGCTGGGCTGTCTCCACAAAAAGGATTGACATGATTGACCCCCTCCAGCTGGTGGGACATGCCCAGAACACCTTCCGAGGGAGGCACCAAGGAGGAATCCAGAACAGATGCCCGAGCCACTTCAGCTGGTTCCTCTCGACGTGGAGGAGCAGCGGTTCTACTCCGAGCTCCTCCCATGTGACTGAGCTCCTCACCCTATCTCTAAAGGAGCGCCCAGCCACCCTGCGGAGGAAACTCATTTCAACCGCTCGTATCCGCGATCTCGTCCTTTCAGTCATTACCCGACGCTCATGACCATAGGTGAGGGTAGGAACGTAGACTGAGTGGTAAATCAAGAGCTTTGCCTCAGCTCAGCTCCCTCTTCACCACAACGTCCTGATACAGCGACCGCATCAAAGCTGTCGCTGCACCGATCCGAATGTCATCCTCATGCTCCATCCTCCCCTCACTCGTGAACAAGACCTCGAGATAATTGAACTCCTCCACTTGAGGCAGGGACTTTCCACCCACCCGCAGAGGATAAGTCACCTTTTTCCGCTCAAGAACCATGGCCTAGGATTTGGAGGAACTTGCTGCCTTCTCTCCCCTCTCTCCTCCCCCTATCTCTCGTCTCTTACCCCATCCTTCCGCCTCCCCTTTTTCTTTTCTTTTCTCCCTGTATCCTTTCTTTAAGTTTCCTAACAGCCCAGCGCACTCACCAGTGACAATTCGACAATCTGGCGCATCCAAAACATCCTACATCCTAGGGCTAAAGATGGCAATATTTCTACAACTTCAAATATGGGGTTGCATCACAAGGCCCTGACAAAAGCTCGGAGATGTTAGGGTGGAATAACTTTGTCCCTCGAAACATGGACATAGCCTGTTGCAAGGGCTGATGATTGGCAGTGGTCATAAACATGCTTTGAGGAAATAGAACTTTTACTGATAACAATTCTGATGCCGATTAAATCTTAATTACAAAAACATTGGGCATGATTTATCCCATTTATTTATGTTATAATTTGGTGTTTTGCTTCTAAAGACAATTATCCAATCAGAGAGCAGAACGAGCCTCGCATAAGTCTCGTTTGGGTTGCCAGTTTCAACGCTGAAATCCAATTGGTTTAAACCTAACTGAGTCCTCCCACCTCTGTATGCAGATGCGGTGCTCTGGTCCATTGTAACAGCATTCCTCTGTGGGTACTACCACTAATGACAGGCTGCGTATGATTGTGTTTGTGTAGAAATGAGAGCTTGCGTGCTGCTGCTGTATTGGATCATAGCTTCACTTTTGGCTCAGGGAAAACCAGGAAACCACAAACTGTGAGGAAGCCCACCACACAAACATGTCCATTTACAGACTATCTAAATATTATGCGCATGACGTTTCTTTGGAGCCTACTCTATTATTTGATCATTTTAGGTTTCCATTTTGTTAAAACTCCTAAGGGAGAATAAAGTGATGCATTCTTCATATTCCTTATACACATATTAGAGAAAATGTATGTACCCTGCACTCTTAAGGCCTATTCATACTTCATAAGAACATAAGAGCTTTGTTCTTGCACCCAGGTTTGGTCGAACGAAATGACATAATTTTCTTCGGTCAGCTCCTGTTCGGCAGTTCTTGCGGCTGAGATCCAACGTCTGCTTCCTTGTCGGTGCGGTGCAAGAAAAAAAAAAGGATGGTTTGGAGTCACTCCCCTCACTCGTGAACAAGACCCCGAGATACTTGAACTCTTCCACTTGAGGCAGGGACTCTTCACCCACCTGGAGAGGGCAAGACACCTTTTTCCAGTCAAGAACCGTGGCCTCGGGTTTGGCTGCAAAATCGCCCCAGTGCACCAGTGTTTGCAAACAGCAGAGATGAGATCCTGTGGTCCCTGACTGCACCAGCACCAAAAAAATATATAAAAACAAATAACCCCAAAATTATGGGAGAATACAGCGATGCATTCTTCATATTCCTTATACGCATTTTAAAGGAAATATATGTTCCCTGCACTTTTAAACCCCATTCATACTTCATAAGAACATAAGAACTTTGCTCTTGTACCCAGAGCTAGTCGAACAAAATTACATAATTTTGTTCAGCCAGCTCTAGTTCGGCAGTTCTTGCGGCTTGTTCTCGACACCTCAGCTTTGTTCGGCAGCATGGGGGTGTGAGATCCAACAGTTGCTTCCTTGCCAGTGCAGCGCAAGAAAAAAAAAAGGATGGTTTTGAGTCACAGCTGGGGGAAATGGTAAGAAAATACAAACATCTATATGACACGATGCTCAATGGCAAGAACTTCATGGAGGGAGATCGTGGACATTTTAGGCTTGGATGAAAATCAGAGTAGAAAAGCTTGGTGTAATCTCCGTGACAAGTTTGCGAAAGCCAAAAGTCGGGTCACATCAGCCAAAATAGGGCAAATTTTCCTGTACTGTGTGGCAGTCTTTAGTCTAAAGGAAAAAAAAAACATAAAAAATGTGACCAGTTACGAAACACATGATTAACAAACAGGACATCTACACTACCAGTCAAAAGTTTGTGTGAAATTTCTCTTTCTGTGTATTTTTTCTAGATGTCAACTTTATTAATCCCAGTTTGCACATCTCTGTGTTTTGCGCATCTCAGTTTGCACAATCCATAAATAAATAAAAAAAAAGAAAATCAAATACATACAACATACGCCATACATTCAAACCTCAGTGCATCAGGGACACAATAGCAAATTTACTTTCCATTTAAAAGTTTTATGGCAGAAGGAATAAAAGATTTAGTGTAGTGGTTGGTCTTTTGTTGTGGGGTGAAATATCGTCTCCCAGAGGGAATTTGCACAAACTTCGTATGGCCTTAGTCTTTTGGAGCACCCCACACAGAGGCCAAATCCTCCATCTGAACACCACAGATTTTGCCACAGACTTTCACTATCTGGTTCAAACTGTTCTTATCTTTCACAGATAACCCAGAAAACCAACAAATAAAAGAAAAGGTCAGCAAACTTTTAATAAAGAAATGATGAAAATTATTTAAAATGTTAGATGACACATTAAAGTCAACCCGCCGCAGATATAGAGAAGACATGAAATATATGACGCAAGAAGTATGAAATTATGTAGTAAAACTTAATAAAATAACTCAACTAAATATTTTTTCAAAGTATATTCAAATCCTCAAAGTATCCACCCTTGGCTTTGCTGACAGCATTGCAAATCCTTCTCCTTCTCTCAGTGAGCTTCTTGATGAATTCACAATAGTTTTTACTTCACAGAAATGCCAAAAATGCAAACCAGGGTCCAAAACAAAAGCTGGGTATTTTTAAGTTTTGAGTGATTTTTTGTAATTTTTTTTTGTTTACTACTTCCCACATATGTCCATTCATAGTTCTGATGTCTTCAGGAGAATCTACAATGCAAATAATCATGGAAATAAAGCAGAAAAATGATTTAAAAAGTGTGTCCAAACTTTTGACCCTTCATGTACAGCTGAATCAAAGTATATTGACACCATACCTCCTTAAAACACAACAGATAAGAACCCACTGCTCTGTACAGGCTGGAGAGAAGCCAGCAGCACATACTTCTCTAAGGTTACACATCACACTTCATCAACATGTTTTACGTTAAAGAACACATATTGCGCTATAGAGTTATAATGTACGACACCTATGGACCATTATGTTACAGTGTGGACATTTTAAATCACAATATTCATCTAAAACAAGTTGATAAACAAAAAATGTTCAATGACTTTAGAAAACTGTAATCACAAGAAAATGTAAGTTGATCAGCATTTAAAAATAAGTGATTAAAGATGCACGAATCACTCCAAATACAGTTTCGAGAGGGTAAATGAGAACTATAATATGGTCAAAAGCTCTGAAAAGTCAATCTGGCAGAATAGTTTTGCTTTAAGAGTAAGGAATAGGGCTCAATATTAGCTTTACAGTTCAAATAGTTTATAGAAACAGTTCATTGTTCACCTTTTCATTGAGACCAGGGTGCATCACAGCCTTCAAAGCAGGGGTGTACTGGGTGAAGTACATGGGGGTACACCGTCCACCCACTTCTCCCGACGTGAGATATAAAAAAAATAACAAATATAAAATAGCAACAACTTAAATGTCAACCTGGAGCTATTGGCAATGGTGAAAACAAACTGCACAGGCTCATGATATCTGCATTACTGTTCTATAGTGACCTGAGACATGAGAGACCAGGACTGATCCCAAGACTAAACCAGGACTGAAACAGGACTAAATATAGGACAAAACCAGGTCTTAACCAGAACTGAACCAGGACTGAGTGTAGGAGTGTAGGACCGCAGAAGAAAGGACCTCCGCAGAACTCCATGCTCCATGACTGTGACGGGGGCCGGGGTCAGGTCGGCCGTATAACAGAACTGTACGACCCTGACGACGTAGATTATATTCTTTGAAAACTGCCACACTTTCTTTACATATCAGAAAAACTGAGCGGTCCTTACACTGAACAAAAAAATAATCTGTCGTCCACTGTTCTTTGAAAACTCGGCACTCTCTGTCAACTTTTCGTACTTTAACACTCGCCATTTTACTGTCCTGAACTGCTCTACAGAACTCTGTGGGTGCGTCGATTGTGACTGTTTGATCTCGAGCTTGTCAGGTGACGAAAATTCGGCGGCAAATGTAAATACGTCATATAATTATATAAATATAACTATAAATACTACATATAAATATATATTTTTTTTACAACAAAATACAAAAATACAACATGCAGACATTATTATTTGCCAAAAAGTATTTTAAAAATGCCATGATAACTTTTGAGGATTGCTTCACAGGGCCAGTTCAAGTGGTGGGAGCAGAGGGGCCGGTCAAAGGGGCGTGGAGAGCCGGAGTTGGCCCCCGGGCCTTAGTTTGATGACCCCTGGTATAGAGTATAAATAGTACACTCTCTCCTCTTAACTCCCATCTTAAACCTTGTGAACTGGTATTTATGTGACAGGCCTGAGAACCAGCATGAGTCATTGAACAGGCTTGAAAAACTATTTGCGTGTAAGTGCTGCTAAATTGGCTGTGCAGAATAAGCTGGAGGAAGTGGCTGGTCACAAGGCCCAAAACGTGAGTCTGTGACGGGGCCCGGGTAGAACTCAGCCCTGAAGACGAAAACCAGCCCGAGAATCACCACACAAAATTAAACTAATGTGTATATAAGTGTTTGAGGGATTTTTGATTTTGGTCATAATATTGTATTAGATGGTGTTTATATATCATTCTGCGGTGTTCTACGTGCATCTCTATTGGCTGGATGTTCCGCAAAAGTTTTTAGATCAACTCAAGATAAACAAGAAATAGAAAAATGGATTTAAACACATTTTCAGGAGGAAAAATCGTTGACTAATGCTGGCTGGCTCATGACTGTAATGTTATTTAAGAGGGACTTTTTTAACACCACAATTGCTCATCTGTTGTAGTTCCAACCAAGTCAACTCTTGGATTAAAATAAAGCTCAGAATAAGTCTAACTTGAGCAAAAAAGATTCTAACAGAGCAGTGCTTTCAGTTAGCTTCACACCCCCAGGGAATGTGACTGGAAATCAAGGGCGTAGGTTTGCACAGGGATAGTGGGGACATGTCACAACCAATATTTGGGGAAGACAAAATAGTCCCTACCAATATTTGCCATGTTATTTTAATAAACAAAAATATAATTTATTCTGATATTTATCCAAACTCAGTAGTATTAATTTAACACGTTTTAGTTCACATTTTGTTTATTAGACGTTCTGAGATGTATTCAGTGATATGACGACAGGGTTACTCCTGCCGCTGTTTCATTGGCTGCAACAGAGTGATGTCATTAGGAGGTGTCAGGAGCCTAAACTGGGGAAGCGACAGGACAGGGCCGCACATGAAGATGTCGGCTTGAGCAGGCGTGAGTGAAGACGCTGCACCAAACTTTGAAAAACTTTTCAAAAGGAACTTACTTGGCTTCATCTTTAGTTAAACTTGTCTTATAATGAGTCGTCGCGGAAAAAGAGCGACTATCACCACAAGTGCACCTCCCAAATGGAGCCCTACTCGTGCGCTGTTAGCAGCCGGACTCTACTGACAATATTCCATGGAAAAATGTACGGACATGACCTCACAAATATCTCATCACCAACAAGCAAATGGAAATCTGCTAGAAACTTCTACATCGTTGTTATCCGCTAAAAAATCTTAGAAGGACAATGGACACAAACTGTACATTTTGCGAACTGAAAAATGAAACCACCTCTCACATATTTTGGACCTGCCCAGACTCTGTGTTTTTTAGAAAAGAATTCATAAAACATACACGCAAAGCTGAGACCAAACCTACGTCCTTGCTGTAAAAGTGCCAATTGCTGCTGCTGTTATTGCTACTATATTGTTATAGTTGTACCACAAATGATAATGATATGTGGAGTTTGCATGTTATCTCTGTGTCTAGGTTGGTTTATTTCAATGCAAAAATGCCAGTCCTTCAGCTAGGCACTCCTGGAATGATCCTAGCTCAAGAGAGTACCCAGTCTTGTGAGTATTTTAGTAGTACTTTGCAACTGATGCCATCAACATCTCCTGTGGCGTAGGCTCTGCTCTGTCTCAGGCTTTGTTACACTTCTCAGCCGATATTTTATTGTTAAACAAGTCACTCTTAAATAATGTTCCATCACAAGCGAGCGAGCATTATCCAACAGTTTTTCACCTCTTTGTTGAAAATCAGAACCGTGAATGTTTGTATTGATCACAGGCTCCTAAAAAATGTGCAGTTTGAATCCATTTTGTATTTTTTCTTCAGTTTTCAGCATAACCTGTATAAAAAAGTGGAGTAAGGGAGTGTTCGGTTTCAGTCAAATGAAGCTCATGGTTAAAGGAGCGAATTTGGAGCCAGGCTAATAATACAAACTTATTTTCACACAAAATGGCGAAAAAAACCCAACAACAATAAAACCCAAAACACCAGGATCATGTAGAGTGGGTTAATACAAACATTTTAAGCCCAAAACGACGAGGCTCACGGCAGCAGTTACAGAGAAAATCAAGGGGGGGTTTTCAATTTAAAGTTAATTGGACAAAGAGTCGATGGAGCCAAAGTGCCCCCATGAACACTTCCTATTTGGAACATGCTATTATGTCCATTTATATAAACAGTCTATAGTTTTTCGACAATCTAAAACATTTCTGGGCTGTATTTAGTGTCGTCCTGTTAATACTGATGAAGTGATTCCACCATACACAAAAATGTAGAGCAGTCCCAGCGTACTGCAAAGTATAAATATACCTAAAGGACTGCAAAATTGACTTTTTTGAGTTTTTAATTTTTTAATGTTAGAATGTTCTATAATCAAAAACATACCTGGAGTTGTATTTTTTGTCATTCATGGTTGTTTGATTAATCCTATGTATGAGCTCCTCTCCTTTTCTAATTTTAAATTTTGTCCAGATTGTTTCGTCACTGGTAGAACTCCAGAGTTCTTTCCTATGCAGTTTTTAAGTCCATAAATCATCACCATGTTCTTTTGTAACATTTCCAACCCAAAACATGCAAAGCAGGTCAAATCTACCTTAATCTCTGTCAAATTCATGCCCATTATTTAGCTTAAATTGCTGTTTTTTGTTTTGCTGCTGCCAGTAGATGGGGTACTAACACCAAATCCTGAAAAAGAAAGTGTGAACATGAAATGCCAAAGTAAAGGTACTCAAGAGCATGTTTAAAGGGACCATATTACTATTTTCTTTCTATGTTATGTTTCCTCATCACAAATATACCTGGAGTTGTGTTTTGGTCTTTGGATGGTAGAAAAAGTTGGAACCTCAACATGAACAACAATCTGTCACTTCACCTGTAAATCATTTCTACAAGTGTTTTACTGTCATTTATGATTAATGATGTTTTTTACTCTACTCTCTCATATGTCTCATCTCCAGCGCCTTGTCCAAATCTCTCACTAAGACTCTTACATCCCACTTGAGTACATGCTATCACGTCTTATAGCCGTTGCATTAGTTAGAGAGAGTAAACAGGCTCTCTCCGGTCCTCCCTCCGCCTGCTCCTGTGCTGTTGTGTTCTCTCCTCTGGACACTTTATGAGCTCCTTCATTCGGACACACATTCTTCACATTCTTCTCCGCAGAACTCAACAAGGCCCTAGAACTATTTATACAAGCATATTTTTGTTAGGTTTGATTTTTATGTTGCATTTTTTCAAGATTAAAAGATTAGAAACGCTGTGCATAGTAACAAAAGCGCACGATATTACTGAATAAAAACAAAATTTACCTGGGTATTCTATTATTAAAGGTGCTCTCTGAGTCTGCCACATGCTTGGAGATTGTTTTGAATGTTTGGAATGTTCCTCAGTATAGACTAAAACCTGTCTATCTCTACGGAGACACCACAAGTGATGCCACAAGTTGCAGGTCAGATCTATGGAGAAAGGACTCCGCTCACAGTTTAAGCAATAAAATACTTTTAATTGGATAAATATAAAATAGATAAGTATTCATATCATGCTGTGCAAAATCCATTCATCCATTTTCTTCGGCTTATTTGGGGCCAGGTCACGGGGGCAGCAGTCTAAGCAGGGACTCCCAGACTTCCTCACCCCGGACACTTCTTCCAGCTCCTCCGGGGGGACCCTAAGAAGGTCAGCGTGTTCTGGTTCTTGCCAGGGCCTCCTCCTGGTGGGACATGCCTCGAATACCTCCCGAAGAAGACGCCCAGTGGCATCCGGAACAGATGGCCGAGTCATTTCAGCTGCTTCTCGCGACGTGGAGGAGCAGCGGCTCTACTCCGAGCTCCTCCTGTGTGACCAAGCTCCTCACCCTATCTCTAAGGGAGCGCCCAGCCACCCTGCGAAGGAAACTCATTTTGGCCGCTTTCATCCGCGATCTTTTTCTTTCGGTCATTACCCAGAGCTCTTGACCACAGGTGAGGGGAGGAACGAAGATTGACCGGTAAATCGAGAGCTTTGTCTTTTTGGCTCAGCTCCCTCTTTACTACAACGGTCAGACAGCGACCGCATCACTGCAGATGCTGCACCGATCTGCCTGTCAATCTCACGCTCCGTCCTCCCCTTGTGAATAAGACCATGAGATACTTGAACTCCTCCACTTGAGGCAGGGACTCTCCACCCACAAGCCACTTTTTTCCGGTTGAAAACCATGGCCTTGGAGCTGGAAGAGCTGATCATCATCCTGTGCAATATTACAGACAAAGCAATATTATCTCCGTGGAGAAGAGCAAGTGGCAGACCCTCCACTAGAAAAGCAACATAGTGCACCTTTACTTGAAACCATGAAATCATCATCAAGTATCAGGAAAAAATGTAAATTCTCTAGGGTGATGCCATCAGTATATTTCAGCACTCTCTTCAACTTTTCTTTGCAACTGCTTTTTGATTTGAGTAAAAGTATAATTCATATTTAGAACATGGCTCTGGCATTAGCTCTGGCTCCTCTCTGCTCTGCTCTGGCTCCCCTGATTGGTCAAAGTGATCACATAACACACAAGACTGTGCTCCGTGCGCTCGCTCGCCTGCATTCGTGTGTGATGCAATTTCACAAACTCAAACACAAGTTTAAACGAGGTACAAACAAAGAACATGATGTACAAGAAGAAAAAAAAAGCACTGCAAGAAACAAAGACAAATGTATCATCACTAAGGCTGCGTTCAGACTGCAGCCTGAAGTGACCCAAATCCGATTTTTTGGCTTCTATGTGACCTGTATCTGATCTTTTAATGACAGTCTGAACGGCACAGATCCGGATTTTTCAAATGCGACCCAGGACACTTGGATATGTGGTCCTGAAACTGATACATATCCGATCTTTTGACATGTGACTTCAGTCTGAACGGCCAAAGCGCATCCATCCGACCTACACGTCATTAACAAGCGACAAACGTCACTATTCTGCGCTGAAGCGGGCGGAAACTGGAACTGTAAAACCGCCAGGTGCTCAATGCTCGCGACCATATTTGGACAGCTTCCGTAAACACAGAGCACGCTCGCTGCGGTTGACGCATGGGGTTGACGTCATCGTGTCCCTCCAGTGCGCATGCGGGACACTTTCGGGCCGTTTACCGTTCACACTGAAGTCACAGACAAGTCGCATTTAATTGGAAATGTGAACGACCTCGCCAAAACATCGGATTTCACAAAAAAATCGGAATTGAGCATCAAGCCCTGTAGTCTGAACGTAGCCGATATGCGTTGCAAATAGAGAAACGACGCAAAGACAGACAGACCGATGAAAACCAAGAAAACACCTGCAAAACAAAAATGCTGCATAAAGAGTCACAACAATGGATGGCTCCAAACCTGTAGAGGGCGCTCTCAGTGTAATGTTTATTATGGTAATGTGGCTTGTGTGTTCATAAATAATATAAATAGATATAAACATAAATTATAACTCGATTGTCATTATAACCAGCAGACACAAGCACAACATTTGTCTGTTTCCTCGTTACCAATCATATTCTCATTAAATGTCACTCCATATTAAATACACGCCAACTATTTTCAACAAAGGTAAGAAAAATTTGTGTTATTTTACTGATTTGTGCAAACGTGCCTAATCCATAATCTTTGAGCTATTACACGCGCAGCCTCTCATGCTAACACATACCTGTGGTTTTTCAACAATAGCAATTGACATCGAATCAGTCAAAGTTAGAACAAACATGAGTCACGGCCCGGGGCACAGTGCGTGATCGGTGGTTAGGTGCTTTTGGGTGACTGATCTGGCTCTAGTCCACACTTGTGAGCACTTCTGGTAATCCGTCTGCTATTATCAAAAGAATCCTGCGTTTAATTATATCTTTACGAGAGACATTAAGATGATTTGTGGACACAATAGAGCAGATGATGAGACACTGGTAATGCGCCGGCCTGTGGTAACCGAACATCTTGTAAAAGTGTGGAGATGGAAGTCATTAAGCAGCGTTGTCTGGGCTCATTTGGCTCAGAATCTACAGCTTAAAATGGTAAACAGGTCATTATGAGCGCTCTTGTCTATGCTGTAACAATATTGGCGCGGCGAGATCTTTCTATTAGAACCAGCAGCTTAAGCAACAGTTCTTTGTCTGTCCTAGAAAAGGGCGTTGCTTCCTTGGACCACATTGGATAAATACTCAGGATTGTTAGACTGTGAGTTCTGGAGATACTCTGACCCAGTTTTTTAACCATCACAAGCTTTCTCCAGTCCACATCACTTAAGATCAAACTCAACGTGCACTGATAAATTATACAGGACATTGTGAATTAGGGCAATTTGTCTGTTTATGTCAATTTTCAGTCAAATTATTGTAACATTAAATAAGATACCAAAATCCCCTCTGTCATTTTTTATTTCTAGTACACTATCGGTCAAAAGTTTTAGAACCCCACACTTTTTCGAGTTTTTTACTGTTTACTGTCGACCAAAACGTATTCTAAACGTTTGATTCATAAATGTAGAAACTTTTTGGCAGATATAACAGCTGAATTCACTCGTGGCTCGTTCTTTTTACAACAGAAATTAAATATTCTTCAGAAAGTACTTCCCAAGTCTGTTGCAGAAGTTCCCATAAATGTGTGGCACTTGTAGGTTTCTTGGCTTTCACTCCTCTGTCCAGTTCATCCCAAACCAGCTCGATGGGGTTTAAGTCTCAAGACTGTTCATGTTTTCAAGGTTAACATCTTGTTCTTTTGTCCTGAGGTAGTTTTGTACTTGTGTTTTGTATCTTTTATCTTTTTTTTAACCTCTGACTGTTCAGTTCTTACCTTTGTACCATTTCAAGCTCTTCATTGGACTTGCACGACTTGCAATAAATATCTGGAAAAATTGGGGTGTTCTAAAACTTTTGACCGGTGTGTATATTAACAAAATGAAGTAAGAAATGTCCCAATTTTGATCATTTTCTTGACATAAAAGGTCTTATTTTAATATGCAAAACAACTTAATATAAACAATGTAATATATTTTTCCTTTCCATTATGCCTATGGGTGCACTGATATAATTATTACTGCTTTGCCTGTGATGTTCCACAGTATGACATTTAATATGTTGTATTTATTAATTACAGATGTTTTTTATTTCTGTAAAATACCTAGGTAAGGAAACATGCATTCTGTGAACAGGGATCTGACCTTTAACTTGGCCTGGTGACCTGCTTTTCACTTTACAATCTTCATGTAGGCAAACATGTGGGATACTTTCCTCCAGAAATGTTGCACAGTACCTCTTTAAGCACACTTTAACTGTCAGTTTCAGTGTCAACATTTCATTTCTTGTAGAGATAGAGTGATGCCAATAAGAAGATCACGTTCTTATGGGTTCCTCTGGTAAGTGTCTCCTCTCAATTTCATTTCTCTCCAGCGACTATGTCAGTAATCGGAATACACGAGACGATTCACAAGAACCCCGGAAGTGCGAGTTCGGGCACCAGCCAATCAGAGAAGAGCCAGACATTCTGCGTTGGCAACGATTCCCGAGATCAAGGATTTAAAGCTGGAATAAAGAGAATGTTTGGTGAATTTTATCAAGAGGATTTGGGAAAAGCTTAATATACTAGGCGCATTACATATGTCACGGGCAAATACCAGAGATTGGTTAAATAAAAAAGTACCTACCTACAGTCAAGTGAATGAATTCTAATGCTAATGGTCAGACGGTTTCCATGAAGTGAAACCGGCTGATGAATCAGGCTTCTGGTGACCTGCTTTTCACTTTACAATCTCCATGTAGGCAAACACGTGGGATACTTTGCTCCAGAAATGTTTCATAGTACAACATTAAACACACTTTAACTGTCAATTTAAAACATTTCATTTCTTGTAGAGAGGGTTATGTGAGTAAGAAGGTTCCTAAATAAAGTCCTCATGGGTTCCTCTGGGTGCTTTGGTGTCAAATCCACACAAACACACTTTGAACAGTAGACTTGGGTCACAGCATGTGGTGTGTCCCCTGTCTGCACTGCCATTATCAGGTTGAGTTATTATACAATAAAACTCTCTTAAAAGCAGATAGAAAATCATTTATTCTCTGTTCTGATGCTTTTATATCCTGACACATCACAGATCACAAACACATCATAAAAGTGGAGCAGAATGTGTCAATGTTAACCAGAATCTGCGGGGTGCATCTTGAGCTGATCTGATGTGCCGCAGGGCCTGAGGCATTAGTCACACACACAGCTGAGCACGCACTGTACAGTCCGTAATGTCCCCCAGGCCTCCACCACACCTCCACCCTCCACCCTCCGAGGATCTGAGGAGGATCTAGACGTGGTTCTGTGTGGGAAGTCCTCGTTCTTCAGTGGGGCTCCTGCTTTGAAGAGACCTCATCTGAGCATCTCCACGGGCCTCATCACTGACACGTCACTTTTTCACACAATGACTAGACTAGACGTTTACAATCATAACCAGATGAAACCAAACGAAATTATGTAAGCTGGGAAGGCTGAATTCAAACTACATTGTCAAAAATCCTTAGTTTGAACACAAAAGAACACACATGGGACTTTCATACACACATGATTCAGGACAAAGTGTTTCATATTAATCTTCAATGTGGTTCAATTGCAGATTTATTTCAATTTTCAACTATATTGTGCAATATATCACCCCTTCATGGGAAATTTAATAACGTATGAGAAAGCAGATTGGTTACACTTTAATAGATCATGAAGAAAAACTTAATTCATAATGAACAAATAGTGTATTAAAGGACACTTATTATGCATTCTTGTGGTTTTAATTCTCTTTTAAACATGATTTTGGTCACCTTGGAATAAGAATTTTACATCTCTAACGTTTAAGAAACTTTTAAAACTGTCAGCAACACGACTGCACAATCAGAAAATAAACAAATTAATTCATTAGGCAACGTGAATGCTATGCTAATAGAGTCTTGCATTTGTTGTAAACACAATTTGACTGCTGAAACAATCCAGTGGTGATTTATAGTCTTTTTTGGGATTGGGATTTTTGCCTGTGACACAACAACCCATGTAAAATTCAAAGGAAGATTTCTGAGTGCTCAGAGAATAACTTTGGTTTAATAAAACTTGTGTATGAAGCAAAATACAACTACATTCAGGTATGTTTTTGATGAGGGAACAGTGTAATAACATGGTTAGAAGCATAACAAGTGTTCATTAAGAGAAAAACAGTTAATTAATCAATCGATGGTGTCTTAGTCGACCAAAATTTATATTAGTTGCCTAATAATTTTATTTAGACGATAAGGATTTATGGGACATGAGCTGAAAGGAGAAGGGAGTGAGTTATCTAAATATTTGGAATTTCTTTGTATTTATATGCAAAAAGTCACAAGTTTAATCCATCTTTATATAAATGCAGTTTGGTTCACATACATAGAGATGCGTATTGAGAGGTTTTGCACTCTTGTAGTTGACTCCTCAATTGGCTGGACATATCTTTCATGGACTACAGCTCCAGTGATAATAGTAAGTAAGTCTTTATTTATATAGCACTTTTCACAGACATTTTTGTCACAAAGATGCTTTACAGAGCATTATTCAGCATTATTCATTCACTCTATACCTGGTGATGGTAAGCTACTATTGTAGCCATAGCTGCCCTGGGGCAGACTGACAGAAGCCTGGCTGCCATGCCAATCAGCGCCATCAGTCCCTTCAACCATCACCATCACTCATGCACACACCACTTTCATACTAGGCAATGTGGGTGAAGTGTCTTGCCCAAGGACACACAATGATTGAATTGATTGTATTTAACTGACCTTGACTATCAACTGTTCTTCCTGGAGACCTGTGTAGCATGTTTTGGGTTGATGGGGGAAACCAGAGCGCTCGGAGGAAACCCATCCAGACACGGGGAGAAACATGCAAACTCCACACAGAAAGTCCCAGGCATCGAACCCAGAACCTTCTTGCTGTGAGGCATGAGTGCTAGCCACTCAGCCACCGTGCCGCCATAATGTCACATCTCTTCTATTCTCCACAGAATCATTGACTCTAAACCTGTTTGCTCTTCCACGGAGTGTGCTGAAGACAACATGTACAGAGTATAAATAATAACAGCTTACATAAAGACACAGTCATGTGTTCTGTGGTGAATCCTGCGGTGCGTCGATAAAAAGAGCCCTTTTCAAAAGGAGAGCACATATCTCTATTTAACAAGAGGAGAACAGCTGGGGCACATGTGGGACAGTTACACAACACGTTACCTCTCCTCTGAGGTTATTATGGAGCATGGACATTTTCACACTAACATTTATTTATTTATTATTTACAGCACAGTGAAATGCTTTAGGACCTGCCAGTTTGTAGCGTGGTTACCAAAGTTCCAAGACAGACAATGACAAAATGCTGGTGAGCCACAGCTGCCCTGGGGCTGACTGAGGATGACAAAGCTTCTAATCTAAACCAGCAGCCTCACTAACCAACACCAGTTACTCACTCAGTGGATTCAGCTGACAACAATATAACAACAACAATATAATGGATCAGAGCTGGAATCAAACCAACATCACATCATCAAAATGATCCAGTAAGACCATCTTTATATTATGGGGACTGATTTGAATACAGGTTTATGTTATAATACAGGTTTATGTTATATTTATTTAGCATAGAAATTTGAAACATTCATGTTTTGTTTTGTTTTTTTGTTTTGTTTTTTTAATGCATGGAGCATCCTTCAGCTAACCTTGTCCGCTGTAAGGTTAATTGGGAGGCTGGACCAATCATGTCGCAGCATTGAGGTTTGTTCTGGAGCCAAAGGAAAAGAGCCCAAACAAACTAAAACAAACAACACTGACAGATGTGAAAGAAAATATAGACTAAATATAAAACACAGACAGTGTGAGCTTTACTCTCAGTTGGATTTAACAAAAGTTAGATTTTTCTGACATGAGCCATGTTACCCTTATCCTTATTTTTTCTGTCTGTTGCCCATTGTTGTTGAATGCCTCTCAATGAACTTAATTAGGGTCATACTGTATATTTATATATTAGTTGGCCATAATATTTTGAAACAAATCAAACAATCAAAATAGTTAAACCAGATGACAACATCCACCAGGAAAAATCTGAAGCATTTGGTCATGAGAAAACAGAGACAGAGGTTTTAGAGAGAAGCTGCTGTTTTCTTTTCATAAATGTGATCGATTTAATGCTTTGGACAAGTCCAGGATTAGACTGGACTAAAGTCTTCAAGTGTCTCCAAGGAGCCGAAGATCAAGGCACTCGGTCATTACAGCAAACAGAAATAAAAGTAAAAGCTAACATAAGGATGTAAAGATAGATCCTGTTTATGGAGCCGTGCTGTAATCTGGATTCTGGAGCCAGAGTGTCCTCCTCTAACCTACACGATTAGAGTCTGTGGAAAATGACGTACTGTCATTTAACCTCTTTAAAATGTTACCAGGAGAGGCATAAAGAGGCATAAAGAGGCCTATAGACTCAAAATGAGATCGCAGTTTGTGGTCTGCATTTAATTGTAAATCATTTTTATTGACCATTGAACCAGGGAAAAACATGTTAGCATGCTAGTTGTTGTTAGCACAGGACTGAGCGACTGACCGACCAATCAAAGTGAAATATAAACTCTAAGAACAAATAGATGCCCTTTTTACAACTTATAGGCATTATAATGATATTAAAGTCTACAGATGAATCATGGAAAAAAATAATTGTGATCAAAGAATATTGTGGTACTAAACATTTTATAATTGTTTGCTTCAAACTCAGCAATTAGGCTAACAATAATCATTATAGTCACCATGAATCTCTCTGAACCACGGGTCTATTAAAATAGCTGGATAGGGTATTGCTGGACATAGTGGACACTCACTGGTACTTCAATGGAAAAAAATCCCCTGGGCTGAGACAGGATTTTTCTCATAGAGTGTAATGTAATCACAAACTGCTCGTGTTCAGCTGACAAGGCACCTACAACTTTCAAAAGTAGCTGCTTTTGTGGCGATTTTTACCTATTTTTAGATCATAAACTTTTTCTCAGCTCAAAATCCTTCAGTTGTCTTAAAAAACGCTTTATAATCGATAGCTTCGGCTCCACTCACCTGATACATTAGACTAGGGTGATCAAACGTCCATTTTTCCCTGGACATGCCCGTTTTGTGCATCCTGTCCTGGGCGTCCGTTTATTTTTTTGTTGTTTTTTTTTTTAATGATGGAAATGTCCGGGTTTTCATTATCGTTCATTGGGGCCATTAAACTGAGCGGCTCTTGTAGCTCTCTGTAACTCAGAAGGAGCGAGCAGACACAAACGGTCGGTCAGTCTGCAACATGTCGAAGCGTAAATGCGCATTGAACGATGACTTGTACAAGAACTTCTCCGTTCTCCGTCCAGGTTGGGACAAGTTGGAGGCCATGTGCACCCCCCCACCCACGGTAAGGCGTCCGGATTTTCACGAAGGGAAATATGGTCACCCTACATTAGACCGCGCTCCGTACGTGTGAGTGCGTGCATTCGTGTGTGCCCTCGGGAAGAAAGAGCACTACTGCACATGCTCAATTGGCCCAGAGCCATCGGAAGTACCTCGCCGGGCTAAAGGCCAATCTGGAGTCATGCGCCATTGAGCTCGGCCCATTGACTTGAATGGGTGGCCCTTTTGAAACCCCAGGGCTTGCTCTGAACTCAGATGATTGACAGGTGGAGTAGCCAATCAGGGACACATATGGTTCGTATATTAAAACAAATATGACTGTTTATGAGGAAAAAAAGAAGAAAAAAAATCATGGAGGACTAGAAAACAAGGCAGATTTCTACAGATTCAATGAGTGAAGCAGTAAAATCTGTTAATCTGAGGTGAGAAAAATTTGATTTGTTTGTAAATGATAAGCGACCAATGAGCTCCTTTGCTTCAGATACATCACTGAAACAAACAAATCTGATTGGACGATCATGTTTGGTTCTGGTTTTGAAGCACAATGAGAGCATAAGTATTAAAAATGTATAAAGATCTCATTCTGAATTAGACAGGATCAAATTTTACTCTTAATTCAATCCTTATTTTTACAGCTACACGACACTCGACATCTCCATAACATATTTCCACACACACATCCATGTCATATTTTCCCCTCGACCACCATCTAAACATCAAAAACACCCTGCTAATAACTCATCTGAATCCAGGGTCAGATTCATATGTTGGGGTCATGGGGGCCTAATGCTCTCCTGCTTTAAGCTAAATCCCCTTATACCTGACAAGTGCACAACAACTCACTTTAACCCTGTATTTGCACAGTCTTTCCCAGTGGGGCCTACAGTAACTCGATACACCCAAGATAATAGCATTTTTTAGCATTCCTTTTACCGTGACAAAACAAATGGAAGACAAGATGGCCTCCGGGGGCCCGCATGTGAAAATAAATAAAAACCTTTGACCGATATAGGAAGTAGATAGAAGCTTCCAGTAGTGATATGGGTCATATCCTGGCTGTATCAAAACACCAGTGAAAAGATAAAGAAAGTAGGTCCAGGTATTAGAAGTTAGAGCGGTGATGCCTTCATGGAGAGTAGGAAAATAAACTGTCATATGAGGGTTTTGACACAGGAGTGAATGAGGAGTGGAATGCCAAATAAACTATGCATGAATCGTCTACTGTTTTCTACTCGTGTGTGGTGTTAATTTATGGAGTTTCCAAAAAGTTATTTCTCTTGGACATACACAAATATTCTCGGAATTTCAAAATTTTCGCTACAAAGAAATGCAAACAATATTAGGGTTAAAGGGCCGTATTACGCCATCAAAAACAGACCTGGAGTTGTGTTTTGTTTCATTCACACATTAACGCGCAACTCCTGCATATTTAGGCTGAGTTCTTCTCTTTAAAACGGAAAAAAAACAACTCTATTCGAACTTGTGATGTGATAATAGGTGTTGCACTGTGGTTTTAAACTCCATACACTTTCACTAGAATTAACAGGTAAAAAAAGGTCCTGTTTTCGGCATAGTTCAGTCCTGGTTTAGTCCTGGTTTAGTCCTGTTTTAGTCCTGTTTTAGTCCTGTTTTAGTCCTGTTTTAGTCCTGGTTTAGTCCTCCTGGTTCAGTCTTGGTTTAGTCCTGGTTTAGTCCTGTTCAGTCTTGGTTTAGTCCTGTTTTAGTCCTGGTTTAGTCCTGTTTTAGTCCTGTTTTAGTCCTCCTGGTTCAGTCTTGGTTTAGTCCTGGTTCAGTCCTGGTTTAGTCCTGTTTTAGTTCTGGTTTAGTCCTGGTTTAGTCCTCCTGGTTCAGTCCTGGTTCAGTCCTGGTTTAGTCCTGGTTTAGTCCTGTTTTATTCCTGGTTTAGTCCTGTATTAGTCCTGGTTCAGTCCTGTTTTAGTCCCGTTTTAGTCCTGGTTTAATCCTTATTTGGGCATCCTGGTTCAGTCTTGTTTCAGTCCTGTTTTAGGCCTGGTTTAGTCCTCCTGGTTCAGTCTTGGTTTAGTCCTGGTTCAGTCTTGGTTTAGTCCTGGTTTAGTCCTCCTGGTTCAGTCTTGGTTTAGTCCTGGTTTAGTCTTGTTTTAGTCCTGGTTTAGTCCTCCTGGTTCAGTCTTGGTGTAGTCCTGGTCCAATCTTGGTTTAGTTTTGTTTTAGTCCTAGTTTAGTCCTGTTTTATTCCTGGCTTAGTCCTGTATTAGTCCTGGTTCAGTCCTGTTTTAGTCCCGTTTTAGTCCTGGTTTAGTCCTTATTTGGGCGTCCTGGTTCAGTCTTGTTTTAGTCCTGGTTAGTCCCGGTTTATTTCTGGTTTAGTCCTATTTTAGTCCTGGTTCTGTCCTGGTTCCAGACTGGAAACCGAAAGCCGCACAGTGTGGCATTAAAAACTGAGCACAAGTTGAACCCGACGACAGAAGACAACTACCTTGTGCCAACACTACCCAGAATGCTTTGGTAAACGTAAACAAATATTGTATTTCCTTTTTTTTTTTAAAAAAAAAATAATAATAATACTAAAAACGAACATATTTGAGTTTTTTGGTATTACATATTTATAATTGACACTAACGTTAATCATTTAAGATCATATAACTTGAAAACAAGAGCTTCATGGCATCACAAAATGGACCAGAGCATTTTGAGCTGTGCAGATGTGGACGGACCAATTTCAACATGTGTGAATGAAACAAAACCCAAATCCAGGTGTGTTCTTGAGGAGGTAACAACATTATAACACGTCTTAAAGCTCACGATGGTCGACTGAGCGAAATATAGAACTTCTAATCTGATCTAGGAAGCTGTGAAATTGACTTTCTATATCACTCTGCTGCAGGCAACACCATAACAAAGTGAAAACATAACCCGCTGTTAGGACTTTAGAGCAGCAGACTGGCTTCAAGTTAAACAGAAAAAACAAATATACTGATTAACTATTTTGTTTGGAAAGCCTGGTATGCACAAATTAAACAACTCACATCTGTACTTTACTGTTTTTACTTGACTCCATTAAAGCCGCAGTATAATTTATTGTACTGAAAATTTTTAAAAACCTGTGTCCTTACTGTAAGTGGGCTTGCATTTCCACAAACCTGAGCTTTACTTGGCCTGGAGAAGGGTCTGCACCTGACTGTTTCTATGGAAATGTTGTTCCTTTGGCTTTAATCCTCCGCAGCATGGCGTAAAACTCATCTTTTTTCCATGGAAACTGTTCACTAGTATGGTTTTAGGTTTCTTTTTCCATGGGATCATTCAGGTGATGTGCTGCTTCCAGAAAGTTACATACTGTACCTTTCTTGTTTGACTGGTCAGCTACACTACATTACTGCTTACCGAGAAGTTGGCTGGAATATCTGATGATGAATAGTGAAAATTGTCAGACAAACCAAGAACTGCGTGGATTTCCAACAGACTGCTCCAACTCCAACTGCTTTGACTTATATGTGGGACATTTAAAGATGCATTGTCTAACTTTCTTGGTGGAGGATCTGCAAACTTGTCTCCATAAGCTTTAAACCTTGTCTAAAATGTCCAAAGTAAGGGAATAAATTTATGTATCATTATGACCAGTTTTTCCCAGACTTTTTTTCTGGGGACCCACATTTTAAAAATCGCAAACCTTTGCAACCCAAGTCAACAGACAATTATTCCTAAATCACAAAGTAAAGGTGAATTTGACCATTATTGAACGTGAATGAGCATATCTTATTGTTGAATGAGTTATCAATTAGTGTTGTTTAAAACAATGAAAAACTGTCACTGAAGCAGCAATAAAATACGGAGCCCGACCGATGACCGTAATAACTACCTATTCATGTATGAACTATTAATATGCATGTCACAACACATGAATTAAGTGTGAAGAGGAGACCACTTTAGAATAGGAACCATATTCATTTCATTTTGTATCAAACTAATCATTTATTATCGACAAACAGAACATCACTTTAGAATGGGGAACATATTCAGAGCTTAATGACTTCATTCATGGCTAGTTGGACTCTAGTAACACCTAATAGAGTGTGTTATTACATATGACTAAGCTGAATTTATTGCAAATAAGCAGTAATAAGGAGTGTATTAAAAGGAAAGTGTTTGTAAATGTCTCACTAATAAGATAAGATAAGATAAGATAATCCTTTATTGTCTCCC